>NC_081354.1:49739039-50055289 GCF_030684315.1 Stegostoma tigrinum | reverse complement strand
CCCTCTCACTCACACACACAGCTCTTCTGTCTCCCTCTCACACACACACACACAGCTCTTCTGTCTCTCTCTCTCTCTCACACACACACACACACACACACACACACACACACACACACACACACACACACACACAAACACACACAGTCTCTCCCTCTCACACACACAGCTACTCTCTCTCACACACACAGCTTCCCTCTCCCTCTCACACACACAGCTACTCTCTCTCACACACACAGCTTCCCTCTCTCTCTCACACACACAGCTACTCGCTCTCACACACACAGCTTCTCTCTCTCTCTCACACACACACACCTTCTCTCTCACACACACACAGCTCTTCTGTCTCTATCTCTCACACTCACACACAGCTTCTCTGACACACACAGCTCCTCACACACACACACAGCTTCTCTCTCTTTCTCACACACACACAGCTTCTCTTTCTCTCACACACACACACACACACACACACACACACACACACAGACACACACACACAGAGCTTCTCTCTCTCTCTCACACACACACTCACACACAGCTTCTCTCTCTCTCTCACACACACACACACAAACACACATTTTCTCTGTCTCTCACACACACAGCTTCTGTCTCTCCCTCACACTCACACACAGCTTCACAGACAGTTTCTCTCACACACCCGCACACAGCATCTCTCTCTCTCACACAAACACACACACACAGCTTCTCTCTCTCTCTCTCTCTCACTCACACACACACACACACACACACAGTCTCTCCGTCTCACACACACAGCTACTCTCTCTCTTTCACACACACAGCTTCTCTGTCTCACACACACAACTTCTCTCTCTCACACACACACAGCTTCTCTCTCTCTCACACACACAGCTTCTCTCTCCCTCTCACACACACAGCTTCTCTCTCCCTCTCACACACACAGCTTCTCTCTCCCTCTCACACACACAGCTTCTCTCTCTCACACACACACACAGCTTTTCTCTCTCTCTCACACACACAGCTCTTCTTTCTCTCTCTCTCTCACACACACACAACTGCTCTCTCTCACTCACACACACACACACACACACACACACACACACACACACACACACACACCTGAACACCCAGACACACACAGCCTGTCTCTCTCACACACACAGCTCCTCACACACACAGCTTTCACACATACACACAGCTTCTCTCTCTCTCTCTCTCTCTCACACACACACACACACACACACACACACACAGCTTCTTTCTCTTACACACACACACACAGCGTCTCTCTCTCTCAAACACACACACAGCTTTTCTCTCACTTACACACACACACACACACGCAGCTTCTCTCTCTCACACACGCACTACTCTCTCTCTCACTCTCACACACACACGGACGCGCACACACACACAGCTTTTCTCTCTCTCACTCTCACACACACACACACACACACACACACACACACACACACACACACACAACTTCTGTCTCACACACACGCAGCTTCTCTCTCTCTCTCACACACACACACACAGCTCCTCTGTCTCTCACACACACACATCTCTCTCACACACCCACACAGTTTCTCTCACACACAGCTTCTCTCTCTCTCTCACACACACACACACAGCTTCTCTCTCTCTCACTCACACACACGCACGCAGCTTCTCTCTCACACACACAGATCCTCTCTCTCACACACAGTTTCTCATAAACACAGCTTCGCTTTCACACACACGCAGCTTCTCTCTCTGACACCCAGCTTCTCTCACACACACACACACACACACACACAGTTTCTCTCTCTCACACACACAGCTTCTCTCTCTCTCTCACACACAGCTTCTCTCTCTCTCACACACTCACACACACACACACACACACACACACACACACACACACACACACACACACACACAGAGCTTCTGTCTCTCACACATGCAGCTTCTCTCGCTCTCTCACACAGACACACAGCTCCTCTCTCTCACACACACACACAGACTCACAGCTTCTCTCTCTCTCACGCACATACTCACAGCTTCTCTCTCTCACACACAGCTTCTCTCTCTTTCACACACACACACAGCCTCTCTCTCTCACACACAGCATCTCTCTCGCTCTCACACACACACAGCTTCTCTCTCTCTCTCTCACGCACTCACACAGCTTTGCTCTCTCTCTCTCACACACACACACACAGCTTCTCTCTCTCTCTCACACATACACACACAGCTTCTCTCTCTCTCTCACGCACAGTTTCTCTCTCTCACACACACACGCTCACACAGCTTCTCTCGCTCTCTCTCTCTCTCTTTCACACACACACACAGCTTCTCTTTTGCTCTCTCACTCACACACACACACAGCTTCTTGCGCGCGTGCACACACACACACACATACGCACAGCTTCTCTCTCTTTCTCACACACATAGCTTCTCTCTCTCTCACTCACACACAGCTGCTCTCTCTCACACACAGTTTCCCTCTCTCTCACACACACAGCTTCTCTCTCTCTCTCTCTCACACACACACAAACACACATTTTCTCTGTCTCTCACACACCCAGCTTCTCTCTTTCACACACACAGACAGCTTCTCACACACACACAGCTTCTCTCTCTTTCTCACACACACAGCTTCTCTCTTTCTCACACACCCACAGCTTCTCTTTCAGACACACACACAGCTTCTCTTTCACAGACACAAACACACACACACACACACACACACACACACACAGAGCTTCTCTCTCTCTCACACACTCACACACAGCTTCTCTCTCTCTCTCACACACACACACACACACACACACACACAGACACACATTTTCTCTGTCTCTCACACACACAGCTTCTCTCTCTCCCTCACACTTACACACAGCTTCACAGACAGTTTCTCTCACACACCCGCACACAGCATCTCTCTCTCTCTCTCTCACACACACACAGCTTCTCTCACTCTCACACACACACAGCTTCTGTCTCTCTTACGTGCGCGCACACACACACACACCTCTTCACACACAGCTTCATGCACACTCACACACTCCCTGCTTCTCTTACACGCGCACAGCTTCACACATACTCACACACTCCCTGCTTCTCTCACACACACTCAGCTTCACACACACTCACACACTCCCTGCTGAGAGTGGAAGATCTAATTCAAGGGCAAACTGTACAGTAAATGGAAAAGCCCAGGGGAAAATTGATGCACAGAGAGATCTGGGTGTTCAGGTCCATTGTACCCTGAAGGTGGCAATGCAGGTCAACATAGTGGCCAAGAAGGCAAACGGCATGCTTTCCTTCATCGGACGGGGTATTGAGTACAAGAGTTGGCAGGTCATGTTACAGTTGTATAAGACTTTAGTTCAGCCACATTTCGAATACTGTGTACAGTTCTGGTCGCCACATTACCAAAAGGAAGTGGACGCTTTGGAGAGGGTACAGAGGAGGTTCACCAGGATGTTGCCTGGTATGGAGGGTGCTAGCTATGAAGTGAGGTTGAGTAGATTAGGATTATTTTCATTAGAAAGACGGAGATAGAGGGGGGACGTGAGTGATGTCTACAAAATCATGAGGGGTATAGACAGGGTGGATACCAAGAAGCTTTTTCCCAGAGTGGGGGACTCAGTTACTAGGGGTCATGAGTTCAAAGTGAGAGGAGGAAAGTTTAAGGGAGATATGCATGGAAAGTTCTTTACTCAGAGGGTGGTGGGTGCCTGGAACGCGTTGCCAGCAGAGGTGGTAGACGCAGACATGTTAGCATCTTTTAAGATATATTTGGACATGTACATGGATGGGCAGGGAGCAAATGGACACAGACCCTTAGAAAATATTTGACAGGTTAGACAGAGGATCTCGATCAGTGCAGGCTTGGAGGGCTGAAGGGCCTGTTCCCGTGCTGTACTTTTCTTTGTTCTCTTTGTTCTTTGCTTTTCTCTCTCTCTCTCTCTCTCACACACACACACACCTTCTCTCTCACACACACACACAGACACATGCACACACACAGAGCTTCTCACACCCACACACACAGCCACACAACTTCTCTCACACACACACAGACACTCACAAACATATAGACACAGCTTCACACACACACACTCCCTGCCTCTCTCCCACACACACAGACACACACACACACGCTGTGCTTCTCCTCACATCCGAACACTTTGTACACCTCTCTGCTTCACTCTCTCACACACTCTATGCTTGACACACGCGCGCTCTCTCTCCACTTCACAGTCTGCTACACACACACACACACACACACACACACACACACAGACACAGACACACACACACACACACACACATACAATCTCTCTCTCTCTCTCTCTCTCCCCCTCCTTTGCCCACACACACGCTCACACACATCCTGTGTCTCTCCCTGCACCACCTCCCCACACCCATCATACGCACACAGAAACACATACTAAGCCTCACTGACACTCCTTCTCTCTCTTCCCCCCTCCACAACACACATACAAACTCTCTCCACCCTCCTCCCTCAGTTTCACACGTACACACATACATATCTATTGGGTCAATCTATGTTCGCAGATACATTCTATTTTGTTCAAAAAGCACACCGCTTATTGACAGACAGTCAATGTGGTGTTTTATAAATTTTTCCTTTAGAAATAAAATCAGTCTGACTCCAAACCAAAACACAAACCGATGCTGAGCAAGGCCTCACATGTAATATGCATTGTCTGACCTAAAATGTCACCTCTTCTTTCCACTGATAAAACCTTTACTTCTCTCATGACCATGGATTGAAAGAAATTCGGGGATTTGCATATACTTATGAATCAATTAAAATCTTCTAACTGATTAAAGATTTAACAGCATCTTAGGTTTGTTTAATACATCCTTGTACGATCTTTTGTTCTTTTACTTATAATTTTGTGTTGTGTGCTTCTTTCTCACTTCACCTCACAAAGGGCTATGTTCCAAAAGCTTGTGTTTTCAAATAAACCTGTTGGACTATAACCTGGTGTTGTGACTCCTGCTATTGATATGAACAGATTCAATCATATCAAAATAGAAATTGTCAAAACTAAGTAGGTCTAGCAGCATCTGTGGAGAGAAAGCTCCAATTCAACTCTACTTTTTCCTCTACTGATGCTGCCAGGCCTGCTGAGTTTTTCCAGCAATTTCTGTGCTTGTTTCTGGTTTCCAACATCAGCAGCTCTTTTTCTTTTGGTCAATTGTATAATTTAACATTGAACAGTTTTAATTCATAAAGATTTGCATTTGTGTGTTCCAAAGTCACAAAGCATGTTACATGCTATGAATTACTTAAGCTGAGTAGCTGTGTTAAAGACAAATATGTAATGATGTTGCTGTCATGTCATCAGACTGGAAGCACGTACAGAGTTAATGGGAACTGCAGATACTAGAGAATCCAAGATAACAAAGTGTGAAGCTGGATGAACACAGCAAGGCCAAGCAGCATCTTAAGAGCACAAAAGCTGACCTCTACATTGGGAAAATCAAGCAGAGGCTTGGGGACTGCTTTGCAGAACACCTACGCTCGGTTCGCAATAAACAACTGCACCTCCCAGTCGCGAACCATTTTAATTCCCCCTTCCATTCCTTACACGACATGTCCATCCTGGGCCTCCTGCAGTGCCACAATGATGCCACCCGTAAGTTGCAGGAACAGCAACTCATATTCTGCTTGTGAACCCTGCAGCCCAATGGTATCAATGTGGATTTCACCAGCTTCAAAATCCCCTCTCCCCCCACTGCATCCCAAAACCAGCCCAGCTCGTCCCCGCCTGCCAGTGTGTGAAAAGCTGTGTGTGCCAGGTGTGGTGGGGTTGGAGGGGATTGTGGAGCGGACAAGGGAGTCGCGGAGAGAGTTGTTTTTCCAGAAGGCAGACAAGGGTGGGGATGGCCAGCTCAGCTCATCCCCGCCTCCCTAACCTGTTCTTCCTCTCACCTATCCCCTCCTCCCACCTCAAGACGCACCTCCATTTCCTATCTACTAACCTCATCCCGCCCCCTTGACCTGTCTGTCCTCCCCGGACTGACCTATCCCCTCGGAGGACCTATCCCCTCCCTACCTCCCCACCTAATTCTCCTCTATCTATCTTCAGTCTGCCTCCCCCTCTCTCCCTATTTATTTCAGAATCCACTCCTCTTCCCCCTATTCTGATGAAGGGTCTAGGCCCGAAACATCAGCTTTTGTGCTCCTAAGATGCTGCTTGGCCTGCTGTGTTCATCCAGCCCCACACTTTGCTAGCACGTACAGAGTAATGGCTTTGTGTACATAGAAAAGGTGTCAGTTTTTATTTAAAAAATGCACTTGCTGCCACCTTATGTCTATTGTTTTATGTCAATTAAACACAGTGGCGTATACAAAATCAATGGGAAGAAAGTAAAGATGGTATATAAAGTCCAGTTCCAATGAAAAATCACTGGACTTGATACGTTAGCTTTCCTTCATCCCCCCACAGATGCTGGCAGTTCTGCTGAGTCTTGCCACCAATTTGTTTTGTTCTAGATCTCCAGCATCTACATTTCTCTGTTTTATCACTCACAAGATCAATGTGCTATACATTTAATAGAGCTGTGATGATAATTGGCAATATTGATGAATTCTTCTAATTCTGCTTCTGTGCAATTCTTAACCTCTCACAAATCAACATTATACAGCTTCCACTTTTACAGAGCAGTTTTTTTTTCCATCTTTATTGATACCAATGAAGTTTAAGCAACTGCTCTTCTTGTACAACAGCCCAAAAGTAATTTCATCTCTGAAATGTTTTAAGTATCAAGTGAGGTTTACAAACCATAAACTACTTTGCTGTTATTTCAGCCATTCATAATTATACTCGATACAAGATAAGTTCACGTGATCAAGGCATCAGGTCCAATACTATTGTCCTTTCAGCTTCCCGTTGGCTATTGAGATGAGGTGACTATTACCTTTGTTGAAACAAACCTGCCTTGAGGATCATAACAAAGTATGAGATGGGACTGTATGAAAAGAAGGCTCACCTGGGGATTTGACTGGAGAAAAAGCTGTGTAGTAACCTCCTCTTTTAACTGTACTCATTCAGTTAACACACAAACGGAAGGAAAAAACATTAAGGAGAGATGTTACCACACAATCATAAATAGAAGAGATTCAAACATAAGAAGGGTTAAAGACAAAGAAAAATTAGTACAATTATAGACAACATTTTGCTTTGTAACAAAGAAGAAGATGAAGACATCAGAGATCACAAATGTACAACTACATGCAGGGTAAAGTCCACTGTGTTTACAGGTGTGGGAGACGCAATTTTCTGAATTCAGAGAAACAGATCTGAACCTTTTTTTTAAAAAAAAATGAATACAAATCAACTAAGTGAAAATCAGGCTTTGTGTTTCTATTCAAAAAACTCAGCCTGTTATTCACATTGAACACACATTTGTTCTGCTATTTGTGTAAGTTCAAAAACCCAGTTGCCTTTTTGTTCATGTATCATTAAAATTTATATTTGCAGCTGCCGTAGAAATAAAGCAGGAGCATTTCTAATTTGGAGAAATAGTATAAAATTGAAATATTAAATTGGCCTCCCGGTTTGGTTGATCTCCCTTTGCCACTAAAAGGGTAGTGTACCAGAGTACACAAGTGGCAGCTAAACTGAAATCAGCTATTTTACAACATTGCATAAAGTTAAAATGATCTCCAAATTTAAAATTAAAAAATCACGCCCAAGGTGTTTCCTCTTGGCAAAATAAACAATGTGGCATTTGAGAAATGTGAGACAAAGATGACCCTAAAGTGTCATGAGTGCTAAAATTTCAATGGATAAGTGTCCAACAAAATCATAATAAGCATTATTCACCCCTCGAATCTGGAATTTCTCTGCCAGACGGGATGCAGAACAATTGTAACTATTGTAAAAGTTACAATAGCTACTTTTAAAGCAACATTCAAAAGCCTTTTATGACGTAAACATCAAGTGAAATGTAACGGATAAAGGTCAGAAATGGTCACATAGGAACTGCTTCAAAACAAGCTTTTACTTCAAGCATACCCACGGCACAGTGACTGCAGTAGTTCAAGATGTTGACTCACTATTGGTCTTCTGAAGGGCGGTTAGGGATGGGCTATAAATGCTGGCTTTGTCAACAATGACCATATTGCATGAAGTAATTTAAAAACTGAATGGAAGGGTCGCTTGTGGGTATGCACGCAAAGTATCCTTCTGACAACACATTCATGCACAACAGTTTCCTCAACAGCTTGTTAAGATCAGGTTATCACTTTACTTGGTGGCTTTAGTTGTACAGCCATTTTTTTAAAAATTGTACCTGATGCAGGAGATCTGCTTCGACGAGATAGCCCAGGGCTTTTTGATCCAGAATGTCGTGGTGTGCTACCGGAACGCGAGTAGGTTGATTTCATCACCCGACACTCTGAAACAGAACAGTCATATTATTGTACCCTTCACATGTCAGACTTTATTCATGGATTTCATGCCATTATTGATTGCAAAATATGTACTAACTATATTTTAGCGTAGTTCCATATTTGTGTTCAACTCTGGTGTCATTAACATGGACCTACAACTTCAAGCCTGTATCAGATCTGTACTCAGATCAAAAATTGCAGCTTTGGCTGTTACATAAGTGAGGAAATTACTTCAGATATCAGTGGAATAAACTGATAGTATTTAGTTATCTTTATTTACAACTTTTCGAGATACTGTACATCAACTTGACCCTTAAGATAGTGATATCCCTGAAAAGTTAAATGATCCAGTCTTATTTACAATAGCATCTAGGTGCTAGAGAACAAGGTGTAGAGCTGAATAAACACAGCAGGCCAAGCAGGATAAACACAGCAGGGAAAACAGCATCTTAGGAGCAGAAAAGCTGACGTTTTGGCCTAGGCCCTTCATTAGAAATTTCAGCTTTCCTACTCCTAAGATGCTGTTTGTCCTGCTGTGTTTATCCAGCTCCACACCTTGTTATCTCAGATTCTCCAGCATCTGCAGTTCCTACTATCTCTCAGCACCTTGCTGCTTTTTTGTTGTGTTTGCGCAACTAGGTACCTGACATATGGGTGTCATGCATCAAACAGCAAACCAAATTAAAATTCTTGAAATTCACTAAGGCCTGCATGCTTATGAGCCAGCAGCATTCCAGACAACTTGCAGTAGTCTGGGCAATGTATACTTCTAACATGCAAAAGTTGAATCTTCCAGGTCACATGGAGAAATGTTGAAGGCAGAATTGGGAGTAAGCTTGCACATTGGAGCATCGGGTTGGTGGGCCGATGTATTTCCATCTCCAGCTAGAGGTGAATAAACAACACTAGTAGCCCCATGCCTAGCAGCAGCAAGTTTTTAATGGTTTCCAACGAGGATGATAAAGAGACGGATGTGGATGGGATCTTCCTGCCTTTGAAATGGCCTCCACTGAATGCCAAGCTCGCAGATCTTTCTCTCTCTCAAGGCTCAATCTCCACCTATCCATTCACTCCTTTCCCCCTATCCCCAACCCCTTATCAGTAGAATAATTGCCACCTTTCCCTACTAGCTACTATCAGCTCTGAAGAAGGATCATTTGCTTTCCACAGATGCTGCCAGACCTGCTGAGTCTCTCCAGCAATTTCTGTTTTTGTTTCAGATCTTCAGTATTTATTTTATTGTATTTGAATTAATTTGATTACACTTATAATTGGAGCAACTTAAACTAAATGGTAGAGCCTCTACCACCATCATCAAAAGAATAGAATGGAACAGAATATCCTTTAAAGTCACAAGCATTCCAGTACAGAAGTACAGCAGTCTAGTGAAAAATTTTTACACTGGCTGCCTTTTAATGGTATCATCTTAAGTGCAAGTAGCTAGCTACAAATCTTACACAGAAATAAAAATATAATGTTGCTATACTCTAAGGCTTTGGAGTAGATTTGTTTTACACAAAAGAGGATTAAAAGGTAAGGATTTACATGACAGTCCAGTAAGAGTACCAGATAGCAGCATATCAGCATGTGGTACCAGGCACAAGTCCAACAACTGATCTGCATTACACCAGCCTCCAGTTCACTCCTCACTGGCATTCAGCAGCAACAAGGTAAGTTGTGCTTTACCAGGTTTTGCATCCCTCGCTCCATTCTGGGACTTGGGATTCCCCACACAGTTCCAGGGCTTGCAGCCCACTCGTTGTACCAGCTCGTTCCCCACACTGCTCCAGGGCTTGGAGCTCATGCGGTGTTCTGGCTTGATCCCCGGACTTGCATTCCAAGACTCGCTGCTGCTGGTATTCACCTCCAGTGATGATGGGAGGGAAGAAGAAGAGAGGAAAGGAATGAAAAGAACAGGCAGTGCAGAGGAGCTCCAACAGGAGCATCTTACTCTGCTGCCAGAACGCAGACACTATGTGGATATAAATATGGACAGTGTCACAGCAACTCAGTCTCCCTGAGTGAAATGTAGTGAATAACCCACACCATCATAATGTCACAGAAACACCCCAAAATGCTTCACCTGTTTTTATGTGAAGGCAGCAGCTGGACACTGAACAGGAATTGAGAGGAAGAGTTTGAACAGAGGAACGTGTTGAGAAATGACAGTTGGGGTGAGTAGGGGAATATGTAGATGAGGATTTGAGAAGTATCAAATCAATATTCTAGGGGATACAGATCCAGAGACCAGAATTGAGATGACACTTGTGAAGTAAAAGAGAGTTTTTGGTAGTTTATGTCTATTTCAGGTGGAGCTTCCTGTTTGGCCTCCCTTGGAATCAATGAATAAAAACATCAATAAATTTAAACTGGTACTCTGGAAATGGTCATGCTGAGGCACACTTTATTTAAACCAGTAAGTCAAATGCTAGGGCACTAGTCATACAAGCGCCTTGAAGTCTAAGAAAGCACAATGTCCTGCCTTTCTACGGGATCGAACTATATCTCCATTCCATGCAGGAAGCCTTGCGTCACAGCGCCAGAAACCCAGGATCAATTTCACCCTTGGGTGACTGCCTGTATGCAGTCTGCACATTCTCCCCATGTCTACGTGAGTTTCCTCTGGGTGCTCCGGTTTCCTCTCATAGTTCAAAGATGTGCAGGCGAGGTGGATCAGCTGTGTTAAATTGCTGTGGTGTTCGGGGATGTGTAGATTAGGCGGGTTATACGGGGATGGGTTTGGGCGGGATGCTCTGAGGGTCGGTGTGGGCTTGTTGGGCCAAATGGCCTGTTCCCACACTGTAGGGATTCCATGACTTGCTATGATATACCAGGATTTTGACCTTTAGTGACACAAAGATTTCATTTCAAGACCATCATGACCATTTTCTCAAATCGAATTTGACTTAGTGTAAATTCAATCACCCACAAACCAATATCTACCTTATTATTCTAATCCCAATAGTAATGAAGCTCAGATGTTTGTCACTATCAGGTATTTAATAGCAATGGCTTTTCTGGGAGCCAAGGTATTCCTGAACATGGAACTGTGAGTGTGGCAAAACTGGTTCTGTGGGAGACCATTCTGATGATCTCTGTTACATTTCGTTGTAATGTCAGTTAAGAATTAGGAACAAATTAATCAAGAATGAATTATGTGTACATGTAATCCACGTTTCCTGTACTGAAGGGTCAGGTTTAGTGTAACACAACATCGGCTCTATGTAATCTGGTAACTAGTAGCACATAAAACTTCTAAGTCTGAGATCTAATCTTTCCAAACCCAAAGTGATTATTTCCAAAACGTTGGAGCCAAAAGATAACTAGAAGGTATCTAGTAAACTTGTAATCACATATACCAGACTGTTTGCCCTAAACTGACCATACTTTACACATTATTTGCACAAATCTCTTCTAAACAGGTGTAAAGCTTACTCAGGAGCACAGTTTGAAGTAAACCAGGTGGTAAAGTCTAAAAGCATCAGCACAAAGGCAAACCCTAAAACCTACTCATCACCCCAGCATCCTCCTTACCCACCCTCCCAACACTGCTCACTCTCCCAGCATCCTCCTTACCCACCCTCCCAACACTGCTCACTCTCCCAGCATCCTCCTTACCCACCATCCCAACACTGCTCACTCTCCCAGCATCCTCCTTACCCACCCTCCCAACACTGCTCACTCTCCCAGTATCCTCCTTACCCACCCTCCCAACACTGCTCACTCTCCCAGCATCCTCCTTACCCACCCTCCCAACACTGCTCACTCTCCCAGCATCCTCCTTACCTACCCTCCCAACACTGCTCACTCTCCCAGCACCCTCCTTAGCCATCCTCCCAACGCTGCTCACTCTCCCAGCATCTTCCTTGCACACCATCCCAACACTGCTCACTCTCCCAGCATCCTCTTTACCCACCCTCTCTCAAGTGGTATAGGGTGTGCAGGGTTGAGGGTCTGGGCGGGGGGCAAAGGAAGAGAAAGAGAACTTGGCAAAGACAGGTCTGTTGAGGCCAGTAAATATGATGAAATTATGACGCATCTAATGGGCCATGTTTTCAGTCTGTGCGAAAAAGGTTATCACTGGAATTATGCTGTGTCACAAAGTCTCCCAACTCTCATCACTGCTCCTGCTCTGCCACTAAACAGAAAACTTGGGCCTTCATATTTTAATCCATTCTTGTCTTTTTCTCCATATTTTTGTTTGCTGTTCGAACTACCATTGATTTTTTGGATGAAACTAGAGGGCTGCATCACCATCTGTATCCTATTTTTCTTTCATGTTTTAACTCCTTTTCTTCATAATTTTATTCCGCTAGACAAACCTGTGAGAATTTGGTGCACCTCCAGCTCTGCCCACTTACATTTCCTCTCTTTTCTTTGCCCCAGCATTACCTTCAGTTGTCCTGGCCCTAAGCTCTTGAATTACCACCTCAAACTCTTCATCTCTCTACACTCGGTCACCTTTAAGATTTTTTTAAAAATCTATCTATCTCTTTAACAAAACATTTGATTTCTTTTTCAGTTGAGTAGTGAAGTACAGTGGAACATTTTTCAGATGCTATGTAAATGCACACTGCCGTTGTTCTCAACAGACTCAGCACTCACTTAGGAACTCAGAAAGGAAGTGGAGTTAACAATAATGTCCACAGAACATATGGATAAGGGTAATGTTCACACAGGGCAAAACACTTCAGAGCACTTGATCTTGCCAGTATTTCCCCTCTTTGCATGAGACCACTGAGGTGGAATTTCCACCAGGGATTCTTCAATCTGCTGCTGTAACACTGTCAAATGATTTGTGAAAACCCCAAGAACTATATATCATCTATTTATAATTAGCTATATCACCTACAAGGGTCTGTGGCATCTCTCTGTTCATTGTAGTTCCTCCTTTCATCAAGCCTCTGATAAAGTCCAGCCATCCTGACTTCTCCAAACTGGCCTGTTCTTTCCCAGTGCTTCAATTCTATTGTCACCAATAAGTTAATCTAACCATTGCCCCTTGACATTTAATGGCATCACCATCACTAAATACCCTGACGCCAACATCTTGTGGGTTACTAATGACCAGAAACTGAAGTGGACTAGTCATATAACTACTGTGGCTGCAACAGCAGGTCAGAGGCTAGGCATACTGCAGTGATTAACTCACCTCCTGATTTTTTATCCACCATCCATTAAACACAAGAATGTGATGAAATACAGTCCACCTTCCTGAAGCTTTAATAAAATTCAAGAAGCTTGACACCATCCAGGACAACGCAGCCCACTTGACTGGCATTATATCCATGAACACTCACTCCCTTGACCATTGACACTTAGTAGCAACAATGTACCATCTGCAAAATGCACTGTGACAATTCACCAAGACTCCTTAGACTGCATCTTCCAAACCCAAAGCCTCTTCAATCTAGAAAGATAAGGACAGCAGAACTATGGGAAGACTACCATTTCAGGTTTCGCTTTAAGCCACACACCATCCTGACTTGGAAACATATCACCATTTGTTCAGTGTTGCTAGGTCAAAATCCTGCAACACCTGCCTGAACAGCACTGTGGACCGACTTACACCAAATTGACAAAGTTGTTCAAGAAGGCAGCCCGCTACCACCTTCTCAAATGTGTTTATGATAGGGCAATAAATGTTAGCCAAGCCAGCAACACCTACATCTCTTGAATGACTGAAGAAAACCTCCTAGACTCTCACCTCCCTGCATTTCAAGTGGCTGAACCTACTGATTTCCACTTCAGTTAAATGGTTAACATGGATATTTAAACTATATTCCAAGAATTGCAGCCAATCTCCTTCAAAGTTGTGAATAATGTATCTGTCACCTTCCATGAGTTGAGGCCTTGTCTGTCAGTGTGGGGAAGCCAATCCCCTTGTGTGACTGAAAGGTGGCCAGGGAGCTTTATTTCCACTTCTGGCTAACTTAGACCATGTGACCACCATCATGCAGTTTTACTGCTCGTTCATTCAGTTGTTTCTCATAGACAAAGCTAGTATACATTTGCTGCAACGCAAGAGATGGTGATGCACAACACTGGAAGACTGCGAAGATATGATTGTCTAGACAGTAATAGCTTTAGAACGATGGCAGCACTCACATTTCTGAGTGAAAAGCATGTAGATTCAACCCCCATTCCAGAAAGTGGACCACATCAATGGGCCTGCTTCTCCAAGTGAGTGCCATGTTGCTGGAGGTGTCAATTATTTGACAAGAGGCTATATTCGTTACATTTAAAAGAAACACATAACACACATTCAAGAAGAACTTCAGAGTTCATTTTTGCCTCCCTTGTCTCATTGCAGTTTAAATGCAAGTTCTTCATTCTACTTACCTGCATTAACAACATGATTGGAGAAACAACAGAGTTACTTAATGTAAAATGGCTTTCATAGGAAAAAGGTTCTGATCGCTTAATGATTTATAAGCTATTTTCAGGAGTCTAGCTTGCCCTTTAAAAGCTACCCTGATTCAAGTATTCCAATTAATTGTGTTGACTAATGCTAAGATCTACACACAAAATATAGAGCTAAATATTAATGCTCTCACTTAACTGTATACAACTTAGAAAGCTAGACTCTTGAGACAGCACAGTGGCTCAGTGGTTAGCACTGCTACCTCACAGCGCCAGAGACACGGCTTTGATTTCAGTCTCGGGCAACTGTCTGGGTGGAGTTTACACTTTCTACCCATGTGTGTGGGTTTCCTTTGGGTGCTCCAGTTTCATCTCACAGGCCAAAGGTGTGCAGAAGATGGATTGGCCATGGGCAATGCACAGCTACAGAAATAGGGTAGGGGTGGTGGAGATGCTCTTTAGAGGATGGATGTGGACTCGATGGGCAGATTGGCCTGCTTGGGCACTGTAGGGATTCTATTCAATGATTCATACTCCCAGAACCCAGGAAATGGCACGGTGAAAGTCCCAAATGTGAACCCAGGAAGATCACAACAGAAAATGGTGAAGCAATTCTGGTCGACTGGAATTTTGAAGCACATTTCACTTCCATTAGAATCTTGCTTAAAACAGAAAAATTGCCTCACTAATCTCAGGAAAACTCAATTTCTGGACAAGAAAAATGTATAGTTTTAAAAATCAGAGAAAAAAAAATTTCCTCTTTATTATATATGTTGCTTTGAACTTTTGTTGTAACACTGCACATCTGTTAAAAAAGGACTAAACTAAGAACTTCAGGACTTCCAATGCAATATTTTTGCAGTGCTGTCTCAGTTTACAGGTAGGCAATGCTGCAGTCAATTTTTGCAGAGGAAGGTCTTAAAAGCAGCAGAGCGATAGTGACAAGATCTTTTGTTTCAGTGGTATTGCTTAAGTGATAACTACTGACCAGGAAACTGGGGACAATGTAAACTACACTGCCTCAATACAGCGCTATGGAATCATAACTATCCACCTAAGGGGCCAAACTGAATTCTGCCTTTTGTCTGAGCCATAAGACAGCATCTTTACCAAGCAACAGCATCCTCGTTACTGGGTGGCATGTCACGGTTGTTTTCTGGTCATGTGAAGAGCTGGGATGAGACTCATATCCACAGTCTTCCGACTCGGAAGCAAGCCTGCTATAAGCTGACACCTCAATACAATTGATCATCAATGATTTCCACAGGATTTAATAAATACATAGACAAAATCTGATATGTGACAGGTAAGAAAGTATTAAATCTTATTAAACTTTATTAGTCTGTCTAATATCAGCATGAATTTGACTTCAGGTTCTGTCTGTCCTTTCGTTCTTTATAATTTGCCATCATACAGCTTTTCAACCAACTTAGGTAGAATGAGACAGAATATTTGATCTCAACTTTTTGAACGAGCTGTGTAATTCAGCTAATGTGATCCTTTCAATTCTCAAATTTAAAATGTAGACAAATAGAATCACGTTACCATTTACTTCGACAAAAAAATTCAAGAATACAGTTGGAGCCAAATTAAATCAGAGACAGAGATAATAATCCTGTGCCCACTGACTGCAATAGAAGAAATATAGCAACTTCATGTTACCAGCTCATCTGAGTGACTGTGGTGTGCAGTCTGTGCTAACAATGTTGTTAATGGATTGATTGCATTAGCACCAGCCTCAGTGCTAGTTATAGATGCATACACTTCTAAACCAGAAGATGCAATCTTGTAGAAATCAATTTGACTCTGAAAACAGTGAACAATAGCATAACATGGGAGCTAGAAGACTGTAACATCCCAGCCCTGCACTGGAGACCTTGGTGAAAGAGGTGGAAAGTAGGGCAAGTGTCCGGAAACTGTAGAAAGCCAGGTCATCTTCTCGGCACATACTTAGCACATAGCATGATCATTGAATGCATCTTCAAAATACCACATCCTACCAACTGTACCATAGACTAAAAAAAAAGTCAAATCATCATAATCCCAATATTTGTCTAGTAGTCTCCATCACACTGGTCTTATGACGAACAGTCATATACTTCACTTCACCCTCATGTACTCAGATTCACCACAAATAGCATAAACCTCTCTGAGCAACTATTCAACCATGATTGCCACATCAGTCACACTCATATACACTTACTTTCTCTCTTGCAGAAAATGATGTCATACAACCAAAGGCAACAAAGATCAAACTGGCATGGCAATAGACATCTCAGTATTTCCTAACCCCTGTACTGTCACCAGGGTCTGTTCAGCTGAAAGGTTACAAACCTGAAACATTAACTCTCTCTCTTCACAGGGTCTGCCTGAGTTGCTAAGTATTTCCAACATTTTCTACTTTTATGTCAGATTTCCAGCAGCTGCAATATTTTGCTTTTGCTTGTTATGATTTAAATTCCAATTTAAGTACAGTGCAGCTATACCTGAATAAGGTGATTGTGGTCACAAGAGACCCAAGTGGACTGAATTTCACTTCTGATCTCCTCACTTTTCTCAGAGGTTCCAGAGGGATTCTGTCCACAGGATGACAGTGTGATCCGAAGTGAAATGGCCCAGGGCAATCCTTGTAATCTATGCGGGATTTCCCCTCCTGCCTTGGCTCAGGTCCAGCACTCCCAACATTACTCCTTAAAATCAGGCTAAGATTTTCTGGAGTAAGAATTTAACATTTTCGTTAATCCAATTGTTTGAAACAATACAAAACTAATCAGGGAACCTAACGTCTAATCCAATTCACTCTCACTCTCACCATACATTAAATCAATCAATTTTTAAAACCATGCTTGAATAGATTTTTTGGAAATAGAGCTGCTGCTTACTGGTACTGTTTGAATGAATGTGGCATCTTTCTCTGATCAAATATTTCCTCCTCTGTCTGCATCATTTAAAGGAGTTGACTCCTTGCTTCAACACAGTTTTACACAGTTATCCCTTCTACCTCACAAGTAGGCGCGATCCATTTATAAGCTCCAACAGAACTGTCATTTCCTGAGGTATCACAGGCAAGACTATGCTTCCCCAAAAAAACAGGGAAATGGATCAAGATCAAAGCTAGGAACCCTGGCTGCCTTGCTCATATCAGACAGCATTGAGGTAGTAACCTTACTTCCAACATAAGAATTAGCGATTTGGTATTAATCAGGGGTCTACTTTAATAATTTCAGATTTGTGCATCTCTCATGCAAACAAACCTAAATTAAGCCTGAGAGTTGTAAAAGAGATTAATTTAAATATGTTGTAACAGCAAGACTTGTAGGCTGATTTATTAATGGCAATTTTAGGTTAACAGCAATCTTGATACAATGTAAGCACAATTTTGAATGGAACAATTCAAGCAAGCCAGTAAACTTTCAATAAAAACAATTAAAATCATGACTTTTGAAAGGACGATGAACAAATCCTGAGATGGAGCCAGACAGAAATTTCCTTGTTTCATTAACCTCCTTCATAGAAGAGGGAGATTGGATCATCACAGAATGATCCACAGCATCTTACCACTACTGTCCAGTAAAAAGTCATCCTGGGCATAGCGATACTTTTCTGGACCACATGCAACAAAGACATCATCATCCCCAAAAAAGTCCTGTAGGCAAATGATCTGAAAGAGAAAATGTTGGATAGTAATTACTTGTTGAACAAAATTGCTTAAGTCACATAATAGATGTGCACGCTAATATTCCATTTCAATAACATGTCTTCATACATATTAATCGATTTTTATGATTGAATTTCAGGAACACTCTTATTGACTGCTTCAGTTGTGAGTTTACCAGTTCTCAGGCAAGACGTGAACACAGCTCCAAAGAGAACAGGCTCTATTCATCTCAATTTATTACAAGTCACAGGAATAGTACCCCTCAGCCCATTGAGCCTGTCCACTATGCAATGAGATCATGGTTGATGTGTGGTCTAACTAGCTTTGTCCCTTAATACCCTTGTTTAACAAAAAAAAACTATTTCGGATTTAAAACAAACACCTAATTCAGCATCCAAGCAGCTGAGTCAAACGTAGAAGCAGCAAAAGGAGGCCATGCTGATAAATGTCTCTAACCTGACACCCTTTTTTAAAAAATAATATATTATATCCAGAAGTGCTTTTACACACAATTGAAGTTTCTTTTTCCCAACACCAAATTATCCATGGTGCCTGAAACCTTTTTACTTACTTACAGTACATTACAACAGTGTATGTTTGTACTGAACACTATGTCAAGAACGTACACCTGCATGGCAGACTTAATATAGTACAACATGCCACAATATCACTTAAAGAGGTCGGCAGGTGACCCAGCAGGAAAAAGAATGAAGGTCAGAAGGCATAATCAAAGGTGTGGTCACAAAAGGTGGAGGGATGCAGCAAATTGGACAAGATTCCAGACTTTTACAATCATAAAGACAAAAGGTTTGGGGACTAACAGTGGGATAAAGGGAATGCGATGCATAATAGTCCAAATTCTGAAGTACAGTTGGAACACATGAGGAATGAGTTGATGGATAAGCAAGCAAAAAGATACTGAAGATACCCTGCATTGTGAAGATACTGAAAACATTTCTAGAATAGTAGGAACTTATAGCAGTAAGGCAGAAGTTACTGCTCAAGTTGTACATTCCTATCTGATGCAATTAAGATTTAACAGGTTATAATGCATGTCCATTCTGTTACAATGAATCAGGTAATGCACTCACATTTTATGGTATGTTTTGATTTTCAGTGCACCATTCAATTGAAGCCTTGCTGGAATAGAATTTGACAAGGCCCACGATGGGTCTGGGAATCATAGAACATAGAAAAGTACAGCACAGTACAGGCCCTTCGGCCCACGATGTTGTGCCATGGAATAATCCTAATCCAAAAATAAAATAACCTAACCTACATTCCCCTCAATTCACTGCTGTCCAGCAGTTGCTTAGATGTCACTAATGAGTTTGCTTCCACGACTACCACTGGCAAAGTAGTCCATGCGCTCACAACTCTCTGGGTGAAGAACCTCCCTCTGACATCTCCTCTATACCTTCCTCCTAACACCTTAAAACTATGACACCTCATGGCAGTCAATCCTGCTCTGGGGAAAAGTCTCTGGCTATTGACTCTATCCATGCCTCTCATTACCTTGTACACCTCGATCAGGTCACTTCTCTTCCTCCTTCTCTCCAGAGAGAAAAGTCCGAGCTCAGTCAACCTCTCCTCGTAAGACAAGCCCTCCAGTCCAGGCAGCATCCTGGTAAACCTCCTTTGCACCACATCTTTCCTATAATAGGGCGACCAGAACTGGACACAATATTCCAAGTGTGGTCTCACCAGGGTTTTGTAGAGCTGCACCATAACCTTGCAGTTCTTAAACTCGATCCCCCTGTTAACGAAAGCCAAAACACCATATGCTTTCTTAACAACCTTATCCACTTGGGTGGCACCTTTGAGGGAGCTATGCACTTGAACACCAAGATCCCGCTGTTCCTCCACACTGCTGAGAATCCTGCCTTTAATCCTATATTCAGCATTTAAGTTCAACCTTCCAAAATGCATCACCTCGCATTTATCCAGATTGAACGCCATCTGCCATTTCTCAGCCCAGCTCTGCACACTGTCAATGTCTTGCTGAAACCTGCAATAGCCCCCGATACTATCAACGGCACCTCCAACCTTTGTGTCATCAGCAAACGTACTAACCCACCGCTCAACCGCCTCATCCAAGTCATTTATAAAAACTACAAAGAGCAGAGACCCAAGAACAGAGCCCTGCGTGACACCACTCAGCACTGACCCCAAGGCAGAACACTTACCATCTACAACCACTCTTTGCCTCCTGTCAGCCAACCAATTCGGAATCGAGACAGCCAAATCACCCTGTATCCCATACCTCCTGACTTTATGAATGAGCCTGCCGTGGGGAACCTTATCAAATGCCTTGCTGAAGTCCATAATGCACAATTAATCTTCATCCACTTGTTATGATGTAGGCAGCATATGATGTAGGCCAACACTCAGTAGCAGTGAAAAGTCAGGTTCCAAGTTCATGTGACATGAGCATCATTTAAAGCCAGTCTGCACCTCTTAAAGGGCAGGCAAAGTCTGAATAAGAGTCTCTGATTAGTAATAATAGTGTGAATGGTGCAACAGGTCACAGAATAAGTGCTAGGGCTCTGTGACATGAAACTGGAGGCCTTGGTACTGGAGGCGTATAGGAAGCGGGATGTCCTTTATAAAATGTCCAAAGATGTGCAGGTTCAGTGGAATAGCCATGCTAGATTGCCCATAATGTCCAGGGATGTGCGGGTTAGGTGGATTAGCCTTGGGAAATGCAGGATTACAGGAATAGGGTACGGTGGTGGTGGGGGGGTGTGGTTTGGGTGGGATGATCTTCAAAGGGTCAGTGTGGACTCGACGGGTCAAATGGTCTGCTTCCACATTGTAGGGATTCTATGATTCATGGTAAAAGGGAGCCAAGAGGCACTCCAGACAAACACTAAAGCAACAAGAGCGTACAGTCATCAGAGTAATTGTTAGTAATCTGGTTCCAAGAACTTATATGCAGCACAGGAGAAAGGTTAATGAGCTTACACAAATGAACCAACAGCCTCCCTCACTGCTCTGTTCACCACCACACTGTCCCTCTTCATTCACTGACCAACAATCCTGATCAAATGATATTCATATCTAGCAGTCATAGCTCACCTCAACCTCATACCCATGGCACTGCTGCAAGCCTCATAACCACAAATCATATTTTGCACAGTGAGAGCTATTCAACAATAACAGGTACATGATTCCCATAATTCACAGTCCATTATAATTACTGACACACTTCTGTGAGATGAGGTGGTACAATCTTCAGGCAACAGCACTAACTGGCAGAGAACAGAAATGTGTCAATACCCTTACCCCATGGTACTTGCCATTACTACAGCTGTCACAACTGAAGCCCAGTGCTTTTTGAAATTATTGAGGATGATTGTATGTTTTTATCACAACTGTGTATTGTGCTTTCCTCCTTTCAGGAACCCAACAACAGTTACCTGCTGAAGTCTCAATCACTAATGTATAAGAGAAGCAGGACACTGATGATGAAGAAACCTCAATTGCATGCTCACAAGATCTGACCATCATGAGTCTCTGGGCATGCGTACCAAGCAGTGAGGGAAGAAAGAAATTTTGGCAAAGATACCAACATGCCGAAGACTGAGGTTCTTTCTACAGAGCACTCAGCTGAGGACTTCAGAGTGGTGAAACACAGAAAAGGCCAATGAGAATATAAAACACACTTGTTAGGTCTTCTCAAGAAACTGCTATGATTGTCAAAGAAGCTTAGAGGATTGCAGAACCAACTTGACAAGATTTTACACAGAATTTAATCCCATTTTTCTCCAGAAGAAGCAAAAGCCTGCCAATGCCAGAGTGTTGCAGTGGGAGGTTAGACTGAGATCATAAAACCTCATCTTGTTACTCTGCAGATTCAGGCTGCTGCCGTCAGGTTTGCTATGCTTGGAGAGGCTTGCAGAGTTTGCTACCCAAGCAAACTTGATGGAGTCCAAAACTGCTGCAGCCTTTCCATTGAATGTTATTTGTCTTGTTGCAGTCACTGAGCCAGCATGACATACATTAAAAATAGATGAAAGACAAGAACAACAGAAATTCACAAGGCTGATGGTTGACATTCCAATATGGAATACTAGATGGTTCTTCACTAAATTTGGTTCTGAATGAGAGTTTTAATTTCATCATGTGGCCAAGGAGCTGCTGTGATGGTCAGTTTTTGAGGGAAAATAAAGTCTGTTTTTAAATTCATCTTTGGAATGTGAGCATTGCTGGCAGACCAATAATTTATTGTTGATCCCTAATCATCCATGAGAAAGTGGAGGTGATGCAACTTCTTGAACCACCGTTGTCCACGTGGTATAGGTATATCCACACAACTGAATGTTGTGCTCAGCTATTTATGAAAGCAGTTGACAGTCAAGCACATTGTGGTGAGTGTAGAGTCACATATAATTTAATACAAATGCAGCAGATTTACTTCTCCAAAGGACATCAGTAAACCAGACTGCCACAAAAACTATCTGGTAATTTCATGAGCATTATTGATGTGACCAACATTTATTCCAGAATTTTTAATTAACTGAATTACAATTCCCACTGCCACCCCCCCTAATGCTGTGGCCATAGACTTATACAGCATGGAAACAGGCCCTTTGGGAGAATCAGTCCATGCCGAACATAATCCCAAACTAAACTAGCTCCACCTGCCTACTCCTTGCCCATATCCTTCCAAACCTTGCCTAGTCATGTACTTAACCCACATCCACCATTTCCCACGGAAGTTCATTCCACATGCAAACCACTCTCTGTGTTAAAAAATATTCTCCTGTGTCTTTTTAAAATCTTTCTCCTTACCGTAAAAATGTGCCCCCTAGTCTTGAAATTTCCCATACTTGGGAAAAGACAAGTACCACTAACTCTTATCTATACCTCTCATTATTTTATAAACTTTTATATGGTCACCTCTCAACGTCCTAGGCTCCAGAAAAAGAAGTCCCAGCCTACCCAGACATTCTTTATAACTCAAACCTTCCATACCCAGCAAAGTCCTAATACATCTCTTCTGAGCCTTTTCCAGCTTAATAATATTCTTCTTAGAACTAAACGATCAGAACTAAACACAACATTCCAGAAGTGGCGTCACCCATGGCTCAAGTACAATATTAAGTCTGGGCCTCTAGATTAGGAGTTCTGAAACATTACCACTGTGCTGCTATCCCACGTGATGGTATTGCACCGTGCTGGGTGAAGCCTGTCTGACTGAGAAAATTACATACAGCCCAGATGTAAAAGGAAAGTATTGCTTGCCTCCTCCTTTCCGTGGCTCTCCTCTTGATCCTGCTCGTCAGCTGTTCACTGTTTTGCTGGTGGCAAGAGCTGAGCTCCTGTGATAGTGTGTCTATGCAGGATACAGAAGGTCATGACAAAATGGAACATTCTACAAGGCTCCTTCAATATGGTCCAGGCCATTGTTTGAGCAGCCAATGATCAGTGCTACAACATTTTCGGTTGGAAGCATGATTGACATGAAATAAACGCTGGCCACGTGTGAGTGAATTAAACATTGGAATAATGAGCCAAATAATTACTCTTATCTGCCCACAGCCATTCTCTAGCCTGATATGATGGCTGAAATCCCATGGGAACAGCAGATTGGTGCAGAAGAAATGCATCATGATTCCTACCATGGTATCAAGCAGTCTCCACAAAGTATACAGAGCACTGTGATGTGTGTGTAGTAGAATATCCTGTGATGCACAAAGTTATATCTACTTGATAGATAGGACCCCGCATCATAAAAAAGGCCACTATCCTGGCAAAGCCACACATAATGTCTGCCATCATCTCTCAAGTCAGAGAGAAAACTATGGGCTAAATCTTCCAGACTCCAGATTCCAACTATGCCCCTCAACTACCTGAATACCGCACCTACCTGACACAGCTACCGCCCAATTTGATCTGACTTGACAACCTTACCCAAAGTGATTACTTCTCTCAATGATCGGATGACTGTTCTCCTGACCCATCTCCCTCTCCCAACAACCCATCTATTCTCCTGGCCTGACTTAATCTGATGAAACTCCAAACTCACTTACCCTACCCATTTTCTACTTACCATAAACACCTCATCAGTCATTCATTTAACCACTTATTTGATCACCCATTCACCTATCTATTCAGTAACATTAAACTGGACCTTTATTGTTACGATAGCCCAGTAGGTGGCATAAAAAGGAGAGGTGTTTTTTGGGCGACATTGCACATTTCTACACAAGTTTGAATCAGACAACCCTGAAAGAAATGTGCAACTCAGTCAAATCAGGGAAATTTATTAGCATGGCAGTTAGTTGCTTGTTCTTGCAGCTACTTGGAAGATTTGGACTAATGATGACCCCTTTCCCAGCAAAAAGAGCATCAGTCACCTCCCTTCTGTAATAGTGGATAGGGAACTGGGAGCTGTTCAGATGTCATCTGTTTCAGGATCCGTTCAGCAAGTAATTTAGGGCCACCAGCAATTTGTACAATCACTGACAGAACTGTCCCCACCCTGCTCTGAAGCTGTAGGTCTGCCCAAAGAGACGGCAGATTTATGTAAAATAGAGTCAGCATTCATACCATTTATTATTTGGGTTGAAGGAAGACTCTGGCTGAAAACCGTCTCCTGCCCTTCTAAGTCCATCACCCTGCATTCCTTTTGCAACCTACTGGGCATCTTTCACACTCATTCAATTGCAATCCCCTTTCATACTGTTGTGGAAAGGGAATAGTAACATCACAGTTGGGAGCGCACTGTTTCACTAGAAACATTTCAGTGACAACTAAATGACTTCACAGCATCACTGTCTCACCAACTTAGAACAATTCAACAAACCAGTGAGCACTCTGATTCAATCGGTAGCTAGTGAAAGTTGATAATCCTTTATTTTGAATAGCATTGGTAGAAGGAGTTCTTCCTGTTGCTTGGCTGTACATATTTAAGAAACATTGTTGGCTGGAATGACAATGTTAAAAATTGCAGTACCGGGGACAAACAGCAATATACATTGACTCAGATCACAACCTGCTTATTCTGCACACATCTGATGTGTGATCCTAACACTGTACTATGGATTAACTGAAGTACGTTCAGTGCTTCTGGCACTGGAGGAGAGCAAGGGGCATGGTTGCCATTTTGGGATAAAAATAGCACCAGCAGCATAAAAACCATAGGTGAAACCATAAAGTTGAAGTGTGTAACTAGTAACAATTATCTAAGGTCGTAAGTGTTGGAAACTGGTGTTCCCTTTAAAACTGTGTTCATTTAATATTCTATCCTTAGCACAGGATACAACCTCATTTAACTGTGTTACAATATGAACAAGCTTTCTACATTTTAAATAAAAGGCTTATCAGGCACACATTACCCTAGATGAGCACAATGCTTTAAAAAATAAGAAGATTTTTGTTCTTGGAAAAAATGAAAACTAACTTTCAAATGCAGGTGGGCAAGGGAACACTAGTTCTCTGGCATCATGAATAGCTGCCTGCAGTCTTGGCTATGAGGATTTAGACAGGTGATTGACACAGTATAGATAGCCAGTCCACAAAATACTGCACATCAACAGGGGTAGATGGGGAGAGATGAGTGTGAGTGAGCACATTTCAGGAAGTGAGTACACATATTCTTGATAAAACTTCAGCCTGAAGGAAGGACAAACATTGCTTCAAAACCACTGCTCTGTCTCTTCCATACTAAAGGATATATTTGGCATTAGTGAATCATTCTCATTGGTCATGTTGGTATATTTTTCTTGCCTAATTAGCTGATGGCTCATATCCAAACTGCTGTTTCTTAATGAACTCTCTCAATAAATTCAGAGGAGAGGCGAAGTCCTAGTGGTGTTATCACTGGATTGTTAATCCAAAAACCCAGGTAATATTCTGGGGTTCTAATCATACCACAGCAAACTGTAGAAGTTGAATTGAATATTTCAGTGGTTAGCAGTGCTGCCTCATAGTGCCAGGGACCTGGGTTCGATTTCATCCTTAGGTGACTGTATAGAGTTTTCGCATTCTCCCTGTGACTGCATGGGTTTCCTCCAGGTGCTCCGGTTTCCTCCCACAGTCCAAAGATGTGCAGGCTAAGTGGATTGGCCAAGCTAAATTGACCGTAGTGTTCAGGGGTGTGTAGATTAGATGGGTTGTAGGGGATGGATCTGGGTGGGATGCTCTGAAGATCAATTGTTGGGCTGAAGGGCCTGTTTCCACACTGTACGGGTTCTATGAAAGAAAAATCTAGAATTATGAGTCTAATGATGAACATGAAACCATTGCTGATTGTTGGAAAAACCCACCTGGTTCACTAATGTCCTTTGGGGAAGGAAATTGCCAACTTTACCTGGTCTGGACAACATATAATTCCTGACCCACAACAGTGTGGTTGACTCTTAACTGCTCTCTAAAATGGGCAATAGATGCTGGCTTGACCAGTGATGTCCTCATCCCATGAATGAATAACAATAAAAAAAGTCAGAAAATTGTTGCAAGCAGTCAACTGTTATTGTCAGGTAGCCGTGATCATGAACCCTCCTTTACTGATTGCTATGACACCACTTGTTACAGTCTGCCAACCTGAAATGACTCACTGATCTCAACTCTTGGCTTTCTGTTACATCAATTGCTTGTTACACCCACAAAGAATGCTGACAAATATTTCAAACACAATTTCCTTGCAGAAAATCCTGCTGACTATATCTAATTGTATTTTGATTTTCTAAATGTTCTGCGATGCATTTTTGTATTTGACCAATTACAGATGTTAGA
This sequence comes from Stegostoma tigrinum, assembly GCF_030684315.1. NCBI lineage: Eukaryota > Metazoa > Chordata > Chondrichthyes > Orectolobiformes > Stegostomatidae > Stegostoma > Stegostoma tigrinum. The sequence continues at coordinate 50,028,122 of NC_081354.1, read as the reverse complement.
TGAACTGGTACATAGTCTCCTTCTTTATATCTTCTTCCTTTCTTGAAATGAAGTGTTACATTTGTAGTTTTCAAATCAACCAAAGCTTTCCCAAAATCTGAGGCCCCTTAAAAACATTACAACAGATGCTTTCACTATTTTGGCAGCTAATTCCCTTATGGGTGCAGGCCACCAGGTCTGGGGTGTTTCTGGCCTTTGGTTGCATTAATTTTCAAAGTACCTTCTTCTTGAAGGATCCTAATTGTTTTGAACTTCTCCTTCAGTATTTTTTTGTTTCTTTAAATTCACTTCTGGCATACAGGCATCACCAGTATTCATTGCTCATTCCTGGTTGACCTTGAGAAGGTGATGATGAACTGTTTTCATGAACTGCTGCAGTCCATTTGTTTTAGGTATACCCAGTAAGCCATTAAGGAGGGAGTTCCAGGAATGTGATCCAATAACAATGAAGGAATGTCTATGCATTTCTAAGTCAGAACATCAAGTGGCTTGGAGGGTAACTTTCAGGTGGCAGTGTTCCCAGTGACGGTGGTGCTCATGGGTTTTGGAGGTTCAAAGCAGCCTTGATGAATTTCTGCAGTGTACCTTTGTAGGCCGTGCACACTGCTGCAGTTGAGCATTGAAAGAAATCATAGAAGGAATGAATGCTTGTGGATGTGGTTCTGTCTTATGTTAGTCCAGTTCAGGTTCTGGTTGATGATAACACCCAAGATGTTGACAGTGGAAGTGTCAGTGATGATGATACTAATAAATATCAAGGGGCAATGGTTACATTTTTGCTTGTTGGAAATGATAATTGCCAAACACTTATGTGGTGAGAATTTTACTTTCCTTAATTCTGGACATTGTGCAGATCATGTGGCATTTGGGCATGGTCTGTTTCAGTACCTGAGTTGTTGTGAATGATACCAAACATTGCACAGTCATCAGTAAACATCCATTTCTGATCTAATGATGGTGGGAAGGTTATTAATGATTATTAAAATTCCTTCTAATCAAGCTTTGCAAAATCTGTCCTGATATGTTTTTGTTTAGCTCAGTGTCCAAATTTCTTAACTCTGACTATGAATTGCATAGGGATAGTGGCTTAGGTTAAAGGTGCCACAAGATGCAGGTTCCTGTATTAAGTAAATAAAATTATAACTGAATTAAAGGGTTCAGATAGAATTCATAAATCACCAGAAGCCTTAGGGCACTTTTTTTGTCAGTATTAGTGTAAAATCCCTGGCTGCGAAGGCTAGACTCCCACTCCCCCACTCAACATCTCCTGGGATTAGTGCTTCAATTAACCTGGGAAGAGGTTCCTAATTGTTCCCTGCCACAGAAAGCTCATCTCATCTCCAGTCTGGAACCAATTATTATAAAATTCAGTCCTGCAAAGTTCATTTATAGGGGTGATTACAGCCAGAATTGTTATATTAGTCACTTTTATCACTTGCAACTGCAAGAAAGCAGGTTTCCTGTTTTGTGCAAATTGTTTCCAGCTGGTGTAACATTTTTATTGGCCTCCAGCTCGATGATAGGCAGAGATTTTATTAACCAATCAGAGTCTGCTTTGACCACTCTCAGGTCAAGAATAGATTGCAGCTGTGTTAATGATATTGAAATGAGATTAGTTGCTGCAGGCTCCTGACAGACTGGAGTTGTGAATGTAATAATATGGGGGGGGGGGTGACGACTTCTATTGTGACAAATTCTCCTCACCTTATTCAAAGAATACACAGTAAGAAAGAAAGGTCGAGGTATCAGTGAAGAATGTTCATAAGCTGAATTTACTGGAGCAGGACATCAGTAAGGTTGGTATTTTCCTACAGACTTCAATTCAACTCAAAAAAAAATTTGCCCTGTATTTTGCTGGAAGGGTCATCTGCTAATGGCAATGAGTGAACAACAGACCATCTGTGATTTTGCTGAACACGAAGTGACGGCAAATCAATTTAATCATTGAGACTTGAGGTTTGATGAAGGATTTAGATGACAAAAGAGAATCAAGTTTTTGGATTGACAGAATGGAGAAAGAAAATTAAATCTGGGATTTTTTCAAAAATGTCACCCACAATTTTACAACTTAAAAGAATGAGAAATTCATGCTTTCTAGGCTGAAGGATTTGATTGATGGTCATTTAACAGTTATTACATCATGATGATAAGTTTTATGGCCTATTACTGTTTAAATATAGCAACTGCATGAAAATCAGATGGTGTGTAAGGTGAGGTGTTATAGTTGCAAAGTTGATGATGCAATAACACAATCCATGAGTAATTTGTGGCTTCATAATCTATCTCTTCCTTGTTATGAGTTGATGACTGATTTGAACACTGTTACCAGAGTTTAGTTGTCATGCACTGCTATTTCTTTCAACAAATTCTGATTCATAACTTTTCAAATGCATATTGAAAAAAACACAATAAATGTTAGAAAATAGTGACTACTATACAGAACAAGATAGAGCCACGAAACTCAATGCTAACTCTACTTTCTCTTCTTAGATGCTCCCAGACATACTGAATTTTTCCAGCAATTTCTTTTTTATTCTACATCTCCAGCATCCTCAGTTCTTTGTTTTATTCTCGAAGTGATAATGCAGTAATGAATAGTAGCTTGTCATGGAAAATTCTGGATGTGAAAGTTCAAACAATATTTGAATCCAACTATCTTCAGCTTCTATAATCACTATTTTCCATCTTCCTATTTGTCTGTAATTATGTTCTATAGTTTACATAATGTACATTTACAAGAACATGACAGATGTCACTGACCTAGTAATCCAGGTAACATTCTGGGAACTGAAGCTCAAGTGCCACCATGGCAGATGGTGGAATTTGAATGCAATTAAAAATCTTTCATTAAAAGTCTAATGATAACCATGAAACCAAAGCCGATTGTCAGGGGGGGAAAAAAAACCTATCTGGTTCACTAATGTTGTCATTATCTGGTCTGGCTTGCAACACTAACAACGATATGGTTGACTGAATTGGCCTCTCAAACCATTCAGTTGTATCAACTGCAAGAAAGGCAAAAGAAGAAAGAAACTAGGCAGATCTCCTGGCGTCAATGAAGGCACTGGGCAGAATAACAGCAAACAGGATCCTGTTGTCCCAACACTCTGGGGGCTAGTTCTATGTTTGGAGAACTGTCTTGCAGACTGTTCTAGCTTGATATAGTCATACTAACAGAATCATGTGCAGAATTACAATCAAGATCCCAGACAACACAATCACCATCCAGCAGAAGCAGCAGCACATTGATGTATAGTCAGGAGGGACAACGTTGATTGTGTACTCCATGAACTTTCATGGCATCAGATCAAACACTGGCAGGGAAAAATTCTGGTGAATGCCACATACTCAAACCATTAGCTTGGTTGAGTCAGCATTTTAGAAAGCACCATCCCTGGAGGAACCAACACTAATACAAGTTGCCAGCCTGGAAAAAAAACACTCATCTCAACTCTGCTTATTTGTAAGTCAATCCTCCAGTCATGCTAATATACAATTTCCATCACCATGGATACCTGTCTTGTTAAGTAGCCTAATGGGGGGTACACTATCAAATGCTTTCTTAAAAATCAAAATATTTCTTATTGACTCATTTCACCTTTATCAATACTGCTTGATATCTCCTCAGAATAAGTAGATTTGTCAGGCATTAATTCCCATTCCTGAAGCCATGCTGACCCTGCTTGATCATATTATGGACATTCAAATACTCTTCTAGTACCCCATTTTAGAACACTCCAACATTGTCCCAACAACAGAGGTTAAACAAACTGACTTATAGCTACCTAAACTTTATCTCCTTCCCTTTTTAAAATCATGGTGCTACATTGACAGTTTTCCAATCCTCCAGGTCTCTTTCAGAAGCCAAGGATTCCTAACAGATTACAACCAGTAATCCACTGTTTCTGTAATTACATCCTTTAATATCAGAGGATGCACCCCATTAGGTCCCGGGGACTTAATCAGTCTTTAGCCCTATTAGTTTCCCTAGCACTCTTTCTCAACTGATAGTAAATTTATAGTTCATAGAGTATAACTGCGAGACGATTATAAGTTATTTGCTTTTCCTTTTTTCATTTCATTGATATTGTACTCTTACTGATTTTTTTTTTTAATATGTGATATATACTAAAAGATATCAGGAGAAAAGTTCTTTCTTCAGAGCTGGATTAAATATTCTAATAATAGCAATAAACCAAATTGATCAAACACAGTTTCTATTGCAGTCAATAATTACTGTACATCAAGTGGGTTCCTGCAATGCAGTGAAAAGCATCCTTGTCAGAGTCTAAAGCTCAGAGTTTGAATACCACCTCCACCCCAGGACTTGATAGCCAAGGAAGGTACATTCATGATGTAGCCGAACAGGTTGAATATCAATCCACACATTCTGTCAACTCACGCTCAAAAACAGCAAGGAAAAGAGGGAGGGATTTCCAGGCAGCCATATGATGGAAAGAAAGTTGGAGCTTCTACCATTACCAGACATATAGATTACAATATGCTGTATGCAAAGTCTATGTTGTTACAGAAATCCAACTCCTCTTGCGAACTGCAACATGTTACATAAAGCAAAATTATTCCAGTGTAAAATGACAATAACCTGACTTCTTCTAAATGGATAAAGTATAAACATGAAAATATTCTTTATCATAACAATGTAATTTCATCCAACAGACCTTAAAACACAACTGATATTCTCCACTAAAATGTTGCTATAAAAACAAAAGCATGTTGTGCCTAACAATAAATTAGTAATGTGGAGTATAAATTTCAGTGCCCATGTGATGCCAGGCACATAGGCTGCATGTCTTAAATATTCACAATTGTATCAAGCAACACATCTCTTTGATTTTCTACAGTGAGCTACAAGCTGACTGTGCTTAACTTTGCTGGAAAAACACAGGACGTGGTATCAAACATTTATGGAATTCTGTTTGGAAAATATTTACTAAATAACCCTAACTGCACTAAAAATCACACTGGAATCCAATACCTGATGGGATGCACTTGTACCTGCTGGAAGCTTCAATTACTCATATAAGAAGTCTGTTCTTTGCAAACAAAAGGCATATGTCCACACAGTGCACCTTTTTTTTGCTGATAAAGGACAATGGAGACAACTAATCCTGACTGTTTCCTTACAGCAACATGTTGGCTGATTAATTCATACCAGGCAGGTGAGCTCTAATTTAATCTTCAACGTAGACAGTCAACAGTTCCGGCAATATATCCATACCAACCACAGTCCAACCAATTAGCACTCTTTCTCATGCTATATAAGCTGTCACTTCATTTCTTAAGTTTTGTTTTCTTGTGTTTCAATTCTGATGAGTACAACATGAAAAGCTTCATCTTGATGTATTTTTAGGAATGTCTATTGTGTTTACTACCAAGTAGCTGGTTACAAAAGCCTTCCATTGATGACAAATAATTCTAAGATCAAAAACAGGAGTTGCTGGGAAAGCTTAGCAGGTCTGGCAGCATCTATGAAGAGGAAAAATCAGAATTAACATTTTAGCTCTGGAGGCCCTTCCTCAGAACTCAGATATGGAAATCAGTCAGCTGCTTCTCAACCATGTAAGTGCAGCTAAAGGTGGAAATAAGGAAACTGCTAAGGAGATGTCTTGCTCCTTCAAAAACTTGGGTGTGAAATACATCCATGATAGTTATGCATTAAACCTGCTAAAATAAGTTAAGGGCTCTTCTGTTCCAGTGTAAGCTGCTCTTAAACAATCAATTTAATCAAAGTCGTCACCTTTCTAACACAAATGAACATCAAAAGGTGTAGAATCGCATTCCTTCAGATTTGAACTTTTGTAAACGTATTTTTAAAAACCTTTTGTGTCATTTTGTCTCTTTTTCTAATCCAATTTTTCTCTCTCCCTCCATTTCCTTTCCTGTATCTGCTTTGACATAGAATGAAGTATATTTAAATTACACTTTCTGATTCCAACCTTGTGCTTCTCATTAATGATTCTTCAAACTAATTGGTTAAGAGGATACACCATGGCTGGCACTGTTCACACAGGCCAGGGCTTCGTTGTAGAAGTTGGTACACTGTTTAGGTCTGACTTTAATTAGTTTGAGTGCAAAATCTTCACAGAAAATCTATGTGAGCAAACACAATGCAATGATGGGCTAATGTTGCATACTTGCTACTGTTAGTGAAATTCAGTCCACTAAACTGCTGGTGTCAGATCATTCCATCCTAAAATACACTGAATAATCACATGGCAGGCTTAAGTAATGAAACAGGCTATCAGAGAAATGTGATATTACCACAAATAGTACTGTTCACTAACTTACATGTAGGTGATGCATCTCTTATGGATGGGTTGTAATGTCCAGTAGGTATAAAGAGAGATTCTAAATTATTTTTCTTAAAACCTATACTATCTTCTTTTAAAATTATCTGTTACGTTGTATGAACATTCTAGATGAGCCAACAGAAGGGACTAGCGGATGAAATGTTGATCTTAGCCAGTCCTGAGCAAAGAAGGCCACTGAAAAGCATTATTTTTGACTTGGTATGAACAATTCCACAACTATCTACTATAAAACATAACCATTTCTGACAAAGAACATCAAAAATGACCTCAGTAGCTAAGTGCCTCAACCCAAAATCCCAACCACATGATTGAAAATGCTAGTTTGTTTGAATCACCGTGTATTTGATTTATGTTTGAGTCTGCTTGTAACACCAGAAGAGTAAGTGGCCCCAAGCTTAACTGAAGACCTATTTCTGAACTCAATATCTTTCAAAAGACAGGTTTCTTTCTATAAAGTGTACTAATTTGCAGCTGACAGCCATTAAACATTCACCAGCATTGAAAGTTTGTGTACTGCCCACTGAAGCAGCCTCAACTGGGCAGTGACTTACTGAATTCCCTAGTGCATGTGAACTAATTCTGATCTCTTTGATTTTAGTCAAATTGTGCCATCTGTGTTTGATTTTATTGGTAGGTGAGCACTTTGGAGAGTGTGACCATAATTCGGTTATGTTTAGTTTAGCAATGGAAAGGGATAGGAACATGCCACAGGGCAAGAGTTATAGATGAGGGAAGGGCAATTATAATGCAATTAGGCAAGACTCAGGAGGCACAGAATGGGTTAGCAAAATGCAGGGGACAGGGACAATTGAAATGTGGAGCTGGTTTAAGGAACAGATATTGCGTGTCCATGATAGGTATGTCCCTGTCAGGCAGGGAGGAAGCGATAAGGTAAGGGAAGCATGGTTTACTAAAGAAATTGTTTCTCTTGTTTAGTGGAAGAGGGAGGCTTATGTGACAATGAGATGAGATGGTTCAGATGAGGCGATGGAGAGTTACAGATTAGCTAGGAAGGATTTAAAGAGAGAGTTAAGAAGAGCAAGGAAGGGACATGAGCAGACATTAGCAGGTAGAATAAAGGAGAACCCTAAAGCTTTCTATAGGTAAGTGAGGAATAAGAGGATGACTAAGGTAGGAATAGGACCAGTCAAAGACAGAAGTGGGAAGTTGTGTGTGGACCCTGTGGAGATCGGAGAGGTGCTAAATGATTATTTCCCATCTGTTTTCACTGAGGAACAGGAGAATATTGTAGAGGAGACGACTGAGTTATGGGCTACTAGAATTGAAAGGATTAAGGTTAGTAAGGAGGTGGTGTTATCAATTCTAGAAGGTGTGAAGGTAGATAAATCCCCTGGGCCGGATGGGATTTTTCCCAGGATTCTCTTGGAAGCTAGGGAGGAGGTGGCGGAGCCTTTGGCCTTGATCTGAGAGTCCTCATTGTATACAGGTTTAGTGCCAGAGGACTGGAGGATTGCAAATGTTGCGCCCTTGTTCAAGAAGGGCAGTAGGGACGATCCAGGTAATTATACACCTGTGAGCCTTACGTCTGTTGTAGGAAAAGTTTTGGAAAGGATTATAAGAGATAGGATTCATAATCATCTCGCAAGCAACAATTTGATTGGAGATTGTCAGCATGGATTCATCAACAGCAGGTCGTGTCTCACAAACCTCACTGAGCTCTTTGAGAAGGTGACCAAGCATGTGGATGAGAGCAGGGCTGTTGACATGGTGTACATGGACTTCAGTAAAGCCTTTGTTAAGTTCCAAATGGTGGCCTATTGGAGAAAATAGAGGCACGGCATTGAGGGAGATTTTGCAGTTTGGATTAGAAGCTGGCTTTCTGTAAGAAGGCAGCGAGTGGTGGTTGATGGAAAATATTCAGCCTGGAGTCAGGTCACTAGTGGTGTGCCTCAAGGATCTGTTTTGGGACCACTGCTGTTTGTCATTTTCATAAGTGACTTGGATGCAGGCATAGGTGGATGGGTTAGTCAGTTTGCAGATGACACTAAAGTCGGTGGAGTGGTGGAGAGTGGAAGAATGTTGCAGGTTGCAGGGAGACTTGGATAAACTGCAGAATTGGGCAGAAAGGTGGCAAATGGAGTTCAGTGCAGATAAATGTGAGGTGATTCACTTTGGGAAGAATAATAGGAAGGCAGAATACTGGGTCAATGGAAAGATTCTTGGTAGAGTGGATGTGCAGAGGGATCTTTGTGTCCGTGTACATAGATCCCTGAAAGTTGCCACCCAGGTTGATAGTGCTGTTAAGAAGGCTTATGGTGCGTTAGGCTTTATTGGTAGAGGGATTGAGTTCCAGAGCCGTGATGTCATGCTGCTACTGTACAAAACGCTAATGCGGCCTCATTTGGAATATTGCGTGCAGTTCTGGTCGTCCCATTACAGAAAGCATGTGGAAGCATTGGAAAAGGTGCAGAGGAGATTTACCAGGATGTTGGCGAGAAGGAGGCTACAAGATGATAGAGACATACAAGATGATCAGAGGATTAGATAGGGTGGACAGTGAGAGCCTTTTTCTGAGGGTGATGACTTCAGCTTGTACAAGGGAGCATAGCTACAAATTGAGGGGTGATAGATTTAAGACAGATGTCAGAGGCAGGTTCTTTACTCAGAGTGGTAAGGGCGTGGATCGTCCTGCCTGCCAATGTAGTTAACTCAGCCACATCAGGGGCATTTAAACAGTCCTTGGGTATGCATATGGATGATGATGGGATAGTGTAGGGGGAGGGGCTTAGATTAGTTCACAGGTCGGCGCAACATCGAGGGCCGAAGGGCCTGTTCTGGCTGTTCTGTTCTATGTTCAACCTGCCTTTTTTTTAGTCTTGTCTGCAAGTTGTGGAAATGCGTGCCCAGGCTTTGACCAGTTTTAAATAGCATATTTGTTTTAAAATGAAGCCACTTACATCATTTTAAAATGAACTTGCCCCCCTCTCTTGCCTCCCTTTTTTACCTTTTCTGTAGCATTTGTACCCCAGAACATTGAGTTGCCAGTCCTGAGCCCCTCTCCACCATGTTTCTGTAACAGCCATGATATCCCAGTCCCATGTTCTCATTCATACCTTGAGTTCATTTGCCTTAACTGTCAGGACTGTTGCACTGAAATAAATACAATTTACTTTATCAGTCTTCACTCGTGCTTTATGCTTTTACCTGCCTTGTCTATTTGACTTGCTGTCTTTAGTTTCTGTATCAGCCTCAACCTTCTCTGGTTTAGGGTCCCACCTCCCTGCCAGACTAGTTTAAACCTTCCTGAATGAACCTAGCACATCTCCTTGCGAGAATATTGGTTCCCCTCCAGTTCAGGTGCAACTCTTCCCTCTTGTTAAGGTCACTTCTACCCCACACAAGTTGCCTATGATCCAAAATCTGAATTCCTCCCCAGTGCACCAGCTGCACATTCATCTGCCCTATACTCCTATTCCTACACTCATTCGTACCTAGCACCAGGAATAATCCAGAGATTACTACCCTCAAGACCATGATTTCTAACGTCGTGTCTAACTCCCAAAATTCACTCTGCAGGACCTCATCCCTCTTTCTACTTATGTCACTGGTACCAACATGTATGACAATCTCTGGCTGCTCATGCTCCCCTTGGAGAGTTTGCTACAACTACTCCACGATATCCTTGAAACTGGCACCAGAGAGATAACACATCAACTTGGAATCATCCTCACAAATGCCAATCTCCAATAAAATACTATAAGTTTTGAACTGCCCAGCCCCACAATGGGAGTACTGTTTTTAAGGCTAGCTACATGTAACTTGTTGATGTTGGCAAAAATTGCTGCAAAATGGGAAATAAAGCCTGGAATCCCAAAATCGTTTCCTATCCATTTACTAGTTTTAATGCCTTTCTGACTTGGTTCCAACGAAGAAGGCATGAAAACCAAAGACTAAGTGCTCAAACTTACTAATGATGTAGTTAACACGAAATGTCTTCAGAATTTTGTTGACAGTATTTTTTTGTTTTAAGTGTTTTGGTGAACACGCCACTATATTTAATAAGATAGTCTAAAATTAGAACAAAGGCTTGTCATTTGGAGTATTATCAAAGTCACTACTGGGTGGTGAGTACAGTAAATTGTAGACGTAAATCACAAAAGTGCTGGACTATTCCTTGGGCTATGCAGATTATTTTTTTTTAAAAATCTTTGTTGTCTGGGATTTCTTTTCCTCTGGTGTAGTGGTCTACCCCCATATTTCAACTTTCTTATGTCAATTTGGCAGAAACTTCTTGGAAGTGGTCATTTTATTGAGGATTTTTAAAATTTCCTTTCGCCAACTTTACTGGCTGACTGACTCTCTTTTCAAAATTGTTTCTTAAGTATTCACTGATCTCAATGTAAATTTGAAACCTATAAGTGGACTGAGAAACACTGTCTTCAGATTCTGAAAGTTTTTAACCCTAGAATATTAACAATACAAGGAAACAAAATATTCAAAAGCAACTACATAAAAGTCAAATTTTTAGTGTGAGGTTGATATTAAGTACATTGGGAAGCACTAAAAATAATGCATCTAGAGACAAAAAAATTTCATTAAAAAACTTGCAGATTACAGGTGCAGTGCTTAGAGAATCAAGTGCTGAGAACTGCATTTACTAAAACAGACAGTCAAAATTTGCTTCTAGGAAGAAAACTCTCCCTCAATATTCAACTTTCCAGTTTCTGAAAATGGTTCCTGAGAATTCCAAATATAAAGTAGTGATCAACTTTTGAGTTGTGCCTTTAAATATAGTTTATTAAGGTTAAACAACCAGGCACATCATCCAAGCTGTAGACGAAACTGATGTAAGAAACCCGTACAGTATTGTACTCAAGTTGAGAGTGTACTCAAGATCGAGGCTTAATTAGAAACAGTTGACCGAGTCTGGATCCAAAAGTGAGCAGAGTTCTCCAGACTGTCAAACAAGACTGTCAAAGTTTAACCAATTGCTACAACTAACTTCTGTGAAAGAGAATTTTCATTACTGGGAAAAAGAATAAATTTATGTCCTAAATTATGACCGGTCAATTCAATTCAGTACCATTAAAAATTGTTGCTGTTGTATATGTGTGTTATAACATGAACATCTGCATGATGCCTGAGCTGTAAAATGCTTCAATATTAGACCTGTATGTTGCCAGAAGTATTCAAGCAGCTTGTAGCTTTGAAAGTGGGAAGACAATAAATAGTTTGGGAATGTCAGCTGCATATTTAAAAGTCAAGAGCAAAAGGACATTGGTGACATCTGCATGCAATTGCAGTCTTCAGCCAACAAATGGCGTTCTTGAACATCCTAAAGGTCTTGCCTCCAGCACAACAGAAATGACCCTTTTGATACAGGTAAAGAAACAGGCAAGAAGAAACTTCAATTTCGTTCACAGCCTCTGCTGGGTGTTCAGAAAGCTGTCCCTCTACTCATGCTGGGCTCTGAATCCTGAGGCTCAGCCATACCACTATCCAGTTGCACTGCTGTAATTTATTGGAACTCACATTGTTGAAAGCTGAGCAGCAGTATCTGCTAATAACTCAGACTTCACACTTTCAAAGGCCCATGCTCTGACCAAATCTTTTGCCTGTATTTTCTTATTTTTCCGAAACTCTCCTTCATATTATAGTAATTTCTGGCCCAGATGCACATTGCTGCTCTCCCAATTTCCTGGATTTTGCAGGCTCAGCCTTACTGCCAGACAATAAACACCAATGACATCTATCCCTCAAACTGAACAACATCTTGATTCTAAGTGTGCCCATCCATCTTGACCTCTAAACTTGCTCCTCAGTTACATTAGTTTGACAAAGAATACTCTGCGTGCCGAAAGGTTGCAGTACATGAAGGGGAACTGATGGAATATACGTTGCTGCAATGAATTCTTCTAATGTCCACCATTACTTTCAAATATTAGATAGCGATGATGACATAATAACAAGGTTTGGGCTAATGCTTGAAGAACACTGGTTGAATCTTCAGCATTGCAGGCGGCAGAATTAAAATTCAATAACTGATTGATTCTATACAATTAACACATTTAAAAGGCATCTGGATGGGTATAGGAATAGGAACTGTTTAGAGAGACAAAACAAATACTGGCAAAAGGGACTAGATCAGATTGGGATGTTTGGCCAGCACAGATGATTTGGATTGAAAGGTGTATTTCCATGCTGTATGATTCTATAACTAAATCTGGAATATAAAATGGCCCTGCATTGGTAATTGTGAAAACAATCATGAGTTGTTGTAAAAATGCATTTGGCTCATTCACATACTTTAGGTATGGAAGTGTGCCATCATTACCTGGTCTGGACTATATGTGAATACAGACTTATAGTAATGTGCTTGACAATCAACTGCCCTCTGTATTGGCATAGCAACGCACTCAGGTCAAGGGTAATCTAGGACAGGGAATAAGTGTCAGCCTTGAAAGTAACACTCTCATCTCATGAAAGAATAAAACAACACCATCTTTCTCATGGTCATAAGATTTACTTGAAACCCATCAAACTACTTTCTGGGGGAACACATGGTATATTATAAGTGATCTTCAGTTGAACAAGAATCTAAAACTTAGAACATTTATCCCACTTTCTTTACATTCTCTGTGTTTTCTTTCATGACTAAGAACAGCAATCTTTTCTTTCTACAACTGTTCTGAGGAAGGGTCACCGGACCCAAAACGTTAACTCTCTTTTCTCCTCCACAAATGCTGCCGAGACCTGCTGAGCTTTTCCAGCAACTTTGTTTTTGTTTCTGATTTACAGCATCCGCAGTTCTTTTCGTTTTTAATCTTTTCTTCCTGTTCTATTTTGAATTTGCATTCATCAAACTGGAAAATCAATTAACTTGTAATGAGAACCTGAATGCAATGCTCCCTAAAGATGGGAAGAAGAATTATATTCATAATATTGCAAATTACCAGTTCTGTCGATGGCTGGTATTGTGATTTTCAGATGACTAGTTAATAACCCTGGATTAAAAGTAAACAAGACAAAGTCATATCTCACCATTGTTCAACTGCTTTCAAACAGCCCCAGCCTTCCTTTTTTGTTGCAGCATGATGTGGAGGTGCTGGTGTTGTACTGGGGTGGATAAAGACAAAAATCACACACCACACCAGTCCAAGAGCACAAAAGCTGATGTTTCGGGCCTCGACCCTTCATCTTATTTCAGAACCCTCTCCCCATCCCCCTCTCTGAAGGGTCGAGGCCCGAAACGTCAGCTTTTGTGCTCCAAAGATACTGCTTGGCCTGCTGTGTTCATCTGGCTTCACACTTTGTTATCTCGGATTCTCCAGCATCCGTAGTTCCCATTACCTCTGACCTGTCCAAGAGGTTTATTTAAAATCACGCTTTTGGAGCGCAGCCCCTTCATCAAGCGCAGTGACAGTAAAGCACACAAACACAGACTTTATAGGCAGAGAGATCAAAGGATAATACCGCCAGTATGAATGGAGTGAACAAACCTAAAATGGCTGACTGCCTCCGCTGAATCTTTAATCATTCATACATTCCTGCATTAGTTTCAATTGATTAAGATGAAAATTCCAGAACTGTTTCAAGTCACTGCCTTGTGATAATTAAAGGTTTCATCAGCGCCTGCCTAACTTTCAAAACTTCAAATGGGCAGAGTGATTAGAATACACAATAGATGACATCTCAGATCAGACACTGAATTATAGGTGTGAAGCCTTGTCCAGAGTCTGTCTCAGAATTTTAACCCGGAATCAGGTTGGGTTTGTTCCAAAAGCAGGAATTTATAAAATATCACACAAAGTGACTGTGATTACAAATTGTGTGTCTCTTGAAATAAACAGAATCTATCTGCAAATAAACTAACATCTTGGATGAAATGATTCACTCCTTGGATTTATGTGCATGTGCACACACTTGAGAGAGTGAGTACTCTCTCTCAAGTGTACGTACACGCACACACGCTAATACAAGGGAGAACCATTTCATCCAAGACATTTGTTTATTCGCAGATACGTTGTTTCTATTTTGTTCAAGAAACACAATTTGTAGTCACAGTCAGTGTGGCATTTCTGTGTGAATTCCTGCTTTTAGAACTAAACAGACCTGATTCCAGGTTACAGACACTGGATAAGGCCTTGCAGCTACAATTCAATGTTTGACCTAAGATATCACCTAATGTAAAATTCATTTCACTCTGCCTATTTGAAGTTTTGAAAGTTAGGCAGGCACTGATAAGGCCTTTTAATTATCTCTGGGCAGTGACTTGAAACAGATTCTGGAATTTGTAAGTTAATCAACTGCAACTAAGAGTTCTTCATAAACAGCTTCCTCAATTTCTAGAATGTAGGAATGTGTGAATGATTAAAGATTCAACAGGGGGCAATCAGCCATTTTAGGTTTGTTCACTCCACCCGCACAAGTTGCATGATTCTTCGATCTCTCTGCCCTTCATCTCTCAGCCCATAAACTCTGTGTTTGTGTGCTCTCCTCTAACTGCACCTGACAAGGGGGCTGCATTCCAAAAGCCTGTCATTTCAAATAAACCTGTTGGATGAAAACCTGGCATCATATGATTTTTGACTCTTTCTCAGCAAACATCAATGAACTGCTTTACTAGAGAGCAAAGTTTTTGCCTGATGCCTTATTTAGTGGCAACACAGCTTAATTTTTTGAATGGTCCTAATGTCATTGAATCAAATTATTCTTTTGCATAAATGCTTTTTAAGTCACAATAGCTCTTTGCACTTGTTGCTAGTTAATTGTTTTCTCAAAATAATATAAATCTAATCACAGATAGCAACAAGCGCGAACTAATGGCCATCAAAGCTAAGATTCGTATGAAGAATGAGTTATATCATGAACTGCAAAAACAAACCACAAGTCATTTATGACCATCATTTAAACTTCAAAACTATAATATGGCTTTGGGTTCATTAGCTGAATCAACAGTTTTTTTCACAATTAGGTATTTTTAACATATTCCTTCATATTCCAGCTGTATTCAGCCTGACACTGAATATCATTCTCTTTGTGTGATGCCATTCTCAAATTACTTTATTAACAATATTTGAAATCGACAAAATTATCTTACATGAGGAAAATCTTCAAGATAAAAGAAAACAGGAAAATATCAAAGCTTGATCAAATAAATAAGTTTTAAGGAAGATCTTAACATAGGAACATTAAGTACTGAATTAGGGAGATGCAGAGAGGGCGTCCAGAATTTAAAGCCAAGATCGCCAAGGATACAGCAATTAAAATCAGATAGATGCACAAGAGACAAGAATTAGTGCAAGACAGATATCTCAGAGGATTCTGGAACTAGAGAAGATTACAGGGCCATGAAGCAGTTCAAAGAGAAGGAAGAGAATTTCCTCTGAAAATTTATTTCCATTCTAATCTGACATAAATAATTCATTTTTAATCAGAAAGGAAACTGTTGACTACTTGTATTACACGTTTTATGGCTCTTTAGCATCTAGGCATTTCTATGTGTACTTGTGTAATTGGGGCTGCTAACAAACGCAGCCCTACTTTTTAAAACTCAGTTCCTTAAACTATCCACTTAATCTTTAAAAATTCATTTATGGGATGAGGGCATTGCTCAGCAGCATTTATTGCCCAGAAGGCAGTTCAGAGTAAACCACATTGCTATGGGGCTGTAGTCACATATAGGCCAGACCAGGTTAGGATGATAGTTTTCTTCACTGAAGGACATTAGTGAATCAGATGAGGTTTTCCCAACAAATGACTCACGGTCATCATTAGATCCTTAATTCTAAATACTTACTGAAATCATATTCCACCATCTGGCATGGCAGGATTCAAACATATGATCCCAGAAGTTATCTGGGTCTCTGGATTAACAGTGAAGTGATAACACCACTAGGCCATTGCCTTACAGTATTTAAAAGTATTTTCAAAACCTATCCTTCTGACCTTGGTTTTGCTGATTTCTCCTGCTCATACTACTACTAGTTTTTGCCTCTGCAAAGCACCAGGAAAACCTGTTAAAGGTGTGATGTAGATGTAAATTAAGGGAAAATGTCTGCACTTTGTACAAATCTGAAGTACTGATTGCATGGGCTCTCTGCCTTGTTTTCCATTCCTCTGCAGAGCAGCTTTAGTGCAATTTCAATGCTGAAACTTGGCACTTCTGAATTAAATAAATACCACAAGTGATGGGAACCATGGTAGCAGAAAAAAGGCCAGTCTTGTGTCAACAGAAAGTGGCCAGGGAATCACATCAAAAAAATATGAGCCTGAGAAGCTTCTGACTGCCTCACTTCTTTAATAAGCTAACAGAGGCATAGTACAGAGAAAACCCTGTAAGAAGAGCAACATTAATATTCATGCTGTATTGGGGACCCTCAACCACCAGCCATCATTACTGAGAAATTATGGTATGACATTTGTAACTTTCCTTCCACTATAGTGGGACATCCAGCATATCAACAATTTCCTGATACCTGCAGTCAGGAAACAGAAGCGGCACGATGTTGGCATAAACAAGGAAATCAGACCCTTTAGCAAAATGAAAATCTGATGCAAAAGTCATGTGGTGATAATTAGCTTGCATACACCTTGGCAGGTCTCCCAATATGAAGGGTAAGTAAAGTGCTATTCCTTACATTGTCCAGATGGTCCCCAAAATCAAGTTTTTCTACTGCCTACAGAACTTGCTAAATCGCAATTTAGTGACTACAAATCACACAACACATGGCAAATGCCGAAACTCATGGGGTTTCTCACAGGAAATTGTGCCACAAGCCACTTGCTCTGCTTTTTTTCAAAAATATATTTTATTCATAAAAATATATATTTTATGCTTCATAAACATAGTCATTGAAGCAGTTTAGTTCTGTATAGTATCATACAAAGGAACAAACATTGGCATTTGACTCTATCCAACCAACAAATCAAAGGCATTTCTTACTTGTACAAGACTATATTTACATATTTTTTTTCACCAGCGGAGGGGTCAGGTAACTAAACAGACCCCCATTTAACTTTGGCTGGAAGACTTAGGCAGTGGTCTTTCTCCACAACACCTTGGCAGCAGCTGCCCCAAGCTTTAGTGCATCCCTCAGCACGTAGTCCTGGATCTTTGAATGTGCCAGTCTGCAACAGTCAGTCAAGGTCAACTCCTTGGTCTGAAATGCTAATAAATTTTGGGCAAACCAAAGAGTTGATGGTCCTCTAGGCGGAGTTGATATTTGTCTCTGTACGCATCCCGAGGGGAAACAACCTGTAGAGTACAAAGCCCTGTGTCACGGAACTGCTCGGGACAAATCTTAAAAACCACTGCATCTTTCTCGGGCATACTTGCTCTGCTGCTAAATGTTCATTGATTAACAACAACAACAACAATGAAAAAGACAAGAAAAGTTCATTCGGAGGAAGATAGCTAACTCATTCAAATGTGGTACACCAAACAAAATTGAAGTTAGTCGTAAGATTAAAGCTGCACCTCCAGGGCACTGTTTTACGCAATAGGAGCAGATATTGGAAACTTGAGCATGGAAGGAACTGAACCCACAGCATTCTATACTAATGGTTTGAATAAATGCAAAATTCTTTAAGCCAACTGATCTGTTTGCACGAACTCCTGACAACACCCTCTTGACACATTAAGCTACCTTATTATAAAAATCTATTGGAAACTCTGGCTTGAAACTTCAATGAGCTAAATTTTCCCAGTGCCTGAATAATGTGGACAATGGCAAGAATGTTTCTAAAAAAATTCTAAATGTTGAGAAAAGAAGTTGAATTTTCCCCTTGGTTTCTGCTGCTACAACAGAACCTGTCTAATGTGTGGCAAGACTGCTATTTGCACACATTTACATTTAATTATCATCTAACCTCACCTTGTATATAAAAGCAGTTAGCTCTTTGCTCATCACTGGTTTCTACTGGTGAGAAACCAGCTGCCATCAATTTCCAACTTGAAAGTCAGAGCAATAACCTGGTGGCTTCAGCTAATTGTGTCTTCTCTAGTCTTCCATGATCATCAGCATTCCTTCATCAGGACACACCCACTCAGCAGCAATCATCTGCACTCCCTATTCTCTGAAATCGCCATCAGCAAAACACCAGTCTTACCACATCTCAGACAAACTTATGATACAGTTTAGCATTTTACTTTCAAACTCACTAACGCCTGACTGAGGAACCAGCCTCCTGATTTAACCACAGCCCCTCACCCACCACACCTTTTACTGGACTTTCCAACATGGACATTTGGTTGAAACCCACATAGTATATTTGCCACATAAGCTGATGGCAATGCTGTGTGACATTGATTTAGTAGAGTTCACCACAGGAATATGTCCACACCCTATTTGACTAAATTGTATTGCTGCTGCTGCTGGGTTGCTTTGTCCATTGGGACAAGCACCCATCTCATTCATTAGCCCAATGTCAATCTTAGGGCTGTAAACTTTCTTTCTTAGCACTCACTCATTACTTAGATGGATGGTCACAGCATCTCTACCTTTTTTAAAACTTTTTTTTTGTTCACATGAAAGCTAGGCAGCTTGTTGTGCTTGCCAGCAATGAGCAGTCAAGTGTGGGTGGACTTATCAGTGTACTGAAATTCTACAATATCACACCTATAGCATATGCCAAAGCTGATCAAAATGCATGCGCTTCAATCAAATGACCATATCTGAAAGTGCATGGGGAGTAGTCCTTAGTCCAGTAAAACAGAACTATAGTAAGTAGGGAGCTGGTCCATTCTCAGTCAGGAGAATACTGAACGTCATTCTTAAGGAATTCCCATGTAGGCCCAAACCAGCAAATGTCCAGGTTTATGTGTGTGTAAAGTACAAGTCACTTACAACGATGTGGTGTCCAACTGAGATCAACAATGAATTATCCAATCATGCCTAATCTGGACAGAACCAGTGATCAGAGATAATGGGAACTGCAAATGCTGGAGACTCCGCGTGTTGACCTGACAACAACATATAAACTCTGCCCACTGCCAATGGAACCCTGCCCACCGCTGATGCCAATGGAACTCCGCCCATTGCCAACAGAACCCCGCCCACAATGGACACCGCCATCGCTCCGCCCACAGCCTCCACAGTCAGCAACCCCAGAGAAGACAGCCACCCTGAGCCCTGCCAAATTTTCACCATCCCCCCAGACCTCCCACTGACTGAGGACGAATGGTCAGTCCTCAGCAAGGGGTTCACCTTTGTCCCCCTCCACCCACACATCAACAAATACCAGTCACGTCTGGGCATCGAGCAGTTTTTCCGCCGCCTCCGCCTCGACGCTTACTTCTCTAACCGGGAGCCTAACCCTCCCTCCACTGACCCCTTCTCCCGCCTCCAACACAAGCCCTCCTCCAGGACACCACACCCAGGCCTCCTACCCTCCCTCGACCTCTTCATCTCCAACTGCCTTCGAGAAATCAACAGCCTCAACCTCTCCATCCCTCTCACCCACTCCAACCTCTCCGCTACAGAACGTGCAGCCCTCTGCTCCCTCCGCTCCAATCCCAACCTCACCATCAAACCTGCAGACAAGGAAGGCACAGTTGTAGAGGTCAGTGCACCATACTACATCTCTGAGGCCAGACGCCAACTGTCCAACACCCCTTCCTACCACCCCCTGGATCATGACCCTACCCCCAAACACCAAACCATCATCTCCCAAACCATCCACAACCTCATCACCTCAGGTGACCTCCCACCCACAGCCTCCAACCTCGTTCCCCAATCCCGCACCGCCTGCTTCTATCTCCTTCCCAAAATCCACAAACCTGCCTGCCCTGGTCGACCTATTGTCTCCACCTGCTCCTGCCCCACCGAACTCATCTCCACCCATCTGGACTCTGTTTTCTCCCCTTTGGTCCAGGGACTCCCTGCCTACGTACGTGGCACCACCCACGCCCTCCACCTTCTCCAGGACTTACAATTCCCCGGTCCCCAACACCTCATTTTCACCATGGACATCCAGTCCCTATACACCTGCATTACCCATGCAGTTGGCCTAAAGGCCCTCCGCTTCTTCCTGTCCCACAGGCCCGACCAGTCCCACTCCACTGACACGCTCATCAGCCTAGCCGAACTCGTCCTCACCCTCAACAACTTCTCTTTTGATTCCTCCCACTTCCTACAAACAAAGGGGGTGGCCATGAGCACCCGCATAGGCCCAAGCTATGCCTGCCTCTTTGTAAATTACGTGGAACAGTCCCTCTTCTGTACCTACACTGATCCTAAACCCCACCTCTTCCTCCGTTGCATCGATGACTGTATTGGCGCCGCCTCATGCTCCCAAGAGGAGCTCGAACAGTTCATCCACTTCACCAACAGCTTCCACCCCAACCTCAAGTTCACCTGGACCATCTCCAATAGGCCCCTCCCATTCCTGGACCCCTCTGTCTCCATCTCAGGCAATCACCTAGCAACCGATACCCATTTCAAGCCTACCAACTGCCTCAGCTACCTGGAAGACACTTCCTCCCACCCACCTTCCTGCAAAAATTCGATCCCCGATTGCTAATTCCTTTGCCTCCGCCGCATCTGCTCCCAGGATGAGGCATTACACTTCCGCACATCCCAGATGTCCTCGTTCTTCAAGGACCACAACGTCCCCTCTGCAGTAGTCAAGAACGCCTTCGACCGTGTCTCCCACATTTCCCGTAACTCATCCCTCACACCCCATCCCCGCAATAACCGCCAAAAGAGAATCCCCCTCGTCCTCACGTACCACCCCACCAACCTCCAGATACAATGCATCATCCTCTGACACTTCCACCATCTACAATCTGACCCCACCACCAAGGACATTTTTCCATCTCCACCCTTGTCTGCCTTCTGGAAAGACGGACGCTCTCCAGGACTGTCTTATCCGCTCCACACTCCCATCCAACCCCACAACACCTGGCACTTTCCCCTTCAACTGCAGCAAGTGCTACACCTGCCCCTACACCCCCTCCCTCACCCACATCTCAGGCCCCAAGATGACTTTCCACATCAAGCAGATGTTCACCTGCACATCTGCCAATGTGGTACATTGCATCCGCTGTACCTGGTGTGGCTTCCTCTACATTGGGGAAACCAAGCGGAGGCTTGGGGACAGCTTTGCAGACCACTTCTGCTTGGTTCACAATAAACAACTGCACCTCCCAGGCGCAAACCATTTCAACTCCCCCTCCCATTCCTCATAGGACATGTCCATCCTGGGCCTTCTGCAGTGCCACAACGATGCCACCCAAAGGTTGCAGGAACAGCAACTCGTATTCTGCTTAGGAACCCTGCAGCCTAATGGTCTCAATGTGAATTTCACAAGTTTCAAAATCTCTCCTCCCCCCACAGCAACCTTACACCAGCCCAGCTCGTCCCCGCCTACCTAACCTGTTCTTCCTCTCACCTATCTCCTCCTCCCACCTCAAGCCGCACCTCCATTCCCTACCTCCTAACCTCATCCCACCCCCTTGACCTGTCCGTCCTCACTAGACTGACCAATCCCTTCCCTACCTCCCCACCTATACTCACCTCTACAGGTTCCCTCCCCTCTCCTTTTAACTTGTCTGTCTCCTCTCTACCTATCTTCTCCTCTATCCACCTTCGATTCGCCTCCCCCTCTCTCCCTATTTATTTCAGAACCCTCTCCCCATCCACTTTTTCTGATGAAGGGTCTAAGCCTGAAACGTCAGCTTTTGTGCTCCTAAGATGCTGCTTGGCCTGCTTTGTTCATCCAGCTCCACACTTTGTTATCTCTATTACGCAGCTGTTATCTCTATTACGCAGCTGTTATGTTATCTTTTCCTGAGATTTTATTGACTGGGATATGGAATTCAGATCAAAGCCTCATTTACAATATGTTACTTAAGTGTTATTATAAGTACTTGACTCTTTGAATGCAAAGCAAGTGAAAAATCTATTCAAATCTGTTTGTAAAATCTGTTTGCTCTGTTCCAAAACTGAAAAGTGGCATGATTGCCAAGATCTTCCCATTAAAAACTCCATTTCAGTTTCCATTGGTCAAAAAATACACAATTATCTTTAGATGAATTCTTCATGTGGACCAGAAGCCTTCTGGGCTGAAGTGGTTTAGTTCAGGCCAGGGAGTCACACAACCAGCAGCAAAGTGGATCATCAGTGGAAATCTCATCAGTTTTCCTTAGCAATCCCTGCCATATTTCAGGATTTAAAGGCCCTGGAGCCATTTTCACAGCCATTGAGGGAAGGTCAGTGAGGGAGTCAGCTGGTAGGTGAGTGGGAGCCTAGGCTGTCTGGTAACTGAAGTGCTGATGGTCAAGTAGGCGAGGGGGTGAGGTGGCAAGTAAATGGGTAAGATCTGAGGGTTTGGTCCATGGGGTGGTGTGTGCCTTCAGGGAAGCAAGGTGTTTGGGTCAGGTTAGGCTGGGGAGGTTCCTTCCAAACTGGAGTTGGAAGTTGGTTGAGGGGAACGGTGTTAGCTATAGCAGCATGTGGATCAGTTGTCGGGGGAACTAACAGGAGTGCTCGGCTGTCTATGGGGATTTTAGGAAGTGATCAGTGGTGAGAAGGGACTAAGCAGTTTCGTACTTACTCAAAAACATCTATTCTTTCATCAGGAAATTTATGTTAATGAGTTGGATCCAGTTGTTTCAGCGGCGGGAGTCTGGGAAGAAGCGCGAAGGCTGCCTGGGAAGGTAAGCATTTCGATTGTAAAAGTCTTATTTTTGCAGCAGCAGCAAGAGCAGTGAGAGTGAGGACCGGGGGCTGCCGTGAAGTTAAGTTAATCCTTTAAAAACTTACCTCGTGAATAGGCAGAGCGCACGCTGAGCAGGAGCGGACACGGGACGGCTGAGTAAGCGAGGTAATATATTTGGGCTGTGATAATGGGAACTGCAGATGCTGGAGAATCCAAGATAACAAAGTGTGAAGCTGGATGAACACAGCAGGCCAAGCAGCATCTCAGGAGCACAAAAGCTGACATTTCGGGCCTAGACCCTTCATCGGAGAGGGGGATGGGGAGAGGGTTCTGGAATAAATAAGGAGAGAGGGGGAGGTGGACCGAAGACAGAGAAAAGAAGATAGGTGGAGAGGACAGGATAGGTGGGGAGGTAGGGAGGGGATAGGTCAGTCCAGGGAAGACAGACAGGTAAGGAGGTGGGATGAGATAGTAGGTAGGAAATGGAGGTGTGGCTTGAGGTGGGAGGAAGGGATGGGTGAGAGGAAGAACAGGTTAGGGAGGCAGAGACAGGCTGGGCTGGTCTTGCGATGCAGTGGGGCGAGGGGACGAACTGGGCTGGTTTGGGGATGCAGTGGGGGAAGGGGAGATTTTGAAGCTGGTGAAGTCCACATGGATACCATTGGGCTGCAGGGTTCCCAAGCGGAATATGAGTTGCTGTTCCTGCAACCTTCGGGTGGCATCATTGTGGCACTGCAGGAGGCCCATGATGGACATGTCATCTCAAGTATGGGAGGGGGAGTTAAAATGGTTCATGACTGGGAGGTGCAGTTGTTTATTGCGAACCGAGCGGAGGTGTTCTGCAAAGCAATCCCCAAGCCTCTGCTTGGTTTCCCCAATGTAGAGGAAGCCACACCGGGTACAATGGATACAGTATACCACATTGGCTGATGTGCAGGTGAACATCTGCTTAATATGGAAAGTCATCTTGGGGCCTGGGATGGGGGTGAGGGAGGAGGTGTGGGGGCGAGTGTAGCATTTCCTGCGGTTGCAGGGGAAGGTGCCAAATGTGGTGGGGTTGGAGGGGAGTGTGGAGCGGACAAGGGAGTCACGGAGAGAGTGGTCTCTCCGGAAGGCAGACAAGGGTGGGGATGGAAAAAGGGCTTGGGTGGTGGGGCCAGATTGTAGATGGCGGAAGTGTCAGAGGATGATGCGTTGTATCTAGAGGTTGGTGGGCTGGGATGTGAGAACGAGGTGGATCCTCCTGGGGCGGTTGTGGCGGCGGCAGGGTGTGAGGGATGTGTTGCGGGAAATGCAGGAGTTGTGGTCAAGCACGTTCTCAACCACTGCGGGGGGAAAGTTGCGGTCCTGGAAGAACGTGGACATCTGGGATGTGCGGGAGTGGAATGCCTCATCCTGGGAGCAGATACAGTGGAGGCGGAAGAATTGGGAAAAAGGGATGGAATTTTTGCAGGAGGGTGGGTGGGAGGAGGTGTATTCTGGGTAGCTGTGGGAGTCAGTGGGCTTGAAATGGAAATCAGTTTCTAGCTGGTTACCTGAGATGGAGACTGAGAGGTCCAGGAAGGTGAAGGATGTGTTGGAGATGGCCCAGGTGCACTTGTGGTTGGGGTGGAAGCTGTTGGTGAAGTGGATGAACTGTTCAAGCTCCGCTGGGGAGCAAGAGGCGGCGCCGATACAGTCATCAATTTAACAGAGGAAGAGATGGGGTTTGGGGCCTGTGTAGGTGCGGAAGAGGGACTGTTCCACGTAACCGACAAAGAGGCAGGCATTTTGGGCCATTTCGGGTACCCATGGCCACCCTCTTTGTCTGTAGAAAGTGGGAGGAATGAAAGAGAAGTTGTGGAGGGTGAGGACGAGTCCGGCTAGGCGGATGAGGGTGTTGGTGGAGGGGGATTGTTCGGGCCTGCGGGACAGAAAGAAGCGGAGGGCCTTGAGGCCATCTGCATCAGGAATACAGGTATATGGGGCTGGACGTCCAGTGAAAATGAGGTGTTCGGGGCTAGGGAATTGTAAGTTCTGGAGGAGGTGGAGGTGGGTGGTGTCACAGACGTAGGTGGGGAGTTCCTGGACCAAAGGGGAGAAAATGAAGTCCGGATAGGTGGAGATGAGTTCGGTGGGGCAGGAGCAGGCTGAGACAATGGGTCGACAGGGGCAGGCAGGTTTGTGGGTTTGGGAAGGAGATAGAAACGGGCCGTGCGGGTCGGGGAACAATAAGGTTGAAGGCTGTGGGTGGGAGGTCCCCTGAGGTGATGAGGTCATGGATGGTGTTGGAGATGTGGTTTGGTGCTCGGGGGTGGTGTTATGATCAAGGGGGCGGTAGGAGGAGGTGTCGGAGAGTTGGCGTTTGGCCTCGGTGATGTAGAGGTCAGTGAGCCATATTATCACTGCGCCTCCCTTGTCTGCGGGTTTGATGGTGTCGTTAGGGTGGAGCGGAGGGCTGCCCGTTCTGCGGGGGAGAGGTTGGAGTGGGTGAGAGGGGTGGAGAGGTTGAGGCGGTTGATGTCGATGTTGATTCCTCCCACTTCCTACAGACAAAGGGGGTGGCCATGGGTACCCGCATGGGCCCACGATATGCCTGCCTCTTTGTAGGTTACGTGGAACAGTCCCTCTTCCGCACCTACACAGGCTCCAAACCCCACCTCTTCCTCCATTACGTTGATGACTGTATCGGCGCCTCCTCTTGCTCCCCAGAGGAGCTCGAACAGTTCATCCACTTCACCAACACCTTCCAACCCAACCTCAAGTTCACCTGGGCCATCTCCAACACATCCCTCACCTTCCTGCACCTCTCAGTCTCCATCTCAGGTAACCAGCTAGAAACTGATTTCCATTTCAAGCCCACTGACTCCCACAGCTACCTAGAATACACCTCCTCCCACCCACCCTCCTGCAAAAATTCCATCCCCTATTCCCAATTCCTCCGCCTCTGCCGCATCTGCACCCAGGATGAGGCATTCCACTCCCGCACATCCCAGATGTCCACGTTCTTCCAAGACTGCAACTTTCCCCCCACAGTGGTCGAGAACCCCCTTGACCACATCTCCTGCATTTCCCGCAACACATCCCTCACACCCTGCCCCCACCACAACCGCCCCCAGAGGATCCCCCTCATTCTCACATACCACCCCACCAACCTCCGGATACAACGCATCATCCTCTGACACTTCCGCCATCTACAATCTGACCCCACCACCCAAGCCCTTTTTCCATCCCCACCCTTGTCTGCCTTCCGGAGAGACCACTCTCTCCGTGACTCCCTTGTCCGCTCCACACTCCCCTCCAACCCCACCACAGCTGGCTCCTTCCCCTGCAACCACAGGAAGTGCTACACTTGCCCCCACACCTCCTCCCTCACCCCCATCCCAGGCCCCAAGATGACTTTCCATATTAAGCAGATGTTCACCTGCACATCTGCCAATGTGGTATACTCTATCCATTGTACCCGGTGTGGCTTCCTCTACATTGGGGAAACCAAGCGGAGGCTTGGGGATTGCTTTGCAGAACACCTCCGCTTGGTTCACAACAAACAACTGCACCTCCCGGTCGCGAACCATTTTAACTCCCCCCTCCTATTCCTCAGACGACATGTCCTTCATGGGCCTCCTGCAGTGCCACAATGATGCCACCCGAAGGTTGCAGGAACAGCAACTCATATTCCGCTTGGGAGCCCTGCAGCCCAATGGTATCCATGTGGACTTCACCAGCTTCAAAATCTCCCCTTCCCCCACTGCATCCCCAAACCAGCCCAGTTCGTCCCCTCGCCCCACTGCATCGCAAGACCAGCCCAGCCTGTCTCTGCCTCCCTAACCTGTTCTTCCTCTCTCCCATCCCTTCCTCCTACCTAAAGCCACACCTCCATTTATTACCTACTACCTCATCCTGCCTCCTTGACCTGTCACCTATCCCCTCCCTACCTGCCCACCTATACTCTCCTCTCCACCTATCTTCTTTTCTCTCCATCTTTGGTCCACCTCCCCCTCTCTCCTTATTTATTCCAGAACCCTCTCCCCATCCCCCTTTCTGATGAAGGGTGTAGGCCCGAAACGTCAGCTTTTGTGCTCCTGAGATGCTGCTTGGCCTGCTGTGTTCATCCAGTTTCACACTTTGTTATCTGTAACATATTTGGGCTGTTGCTGTTCCCAAAACACTACTTCGACAGTGTCTCCCGCCCATCCTCCTGCTCTAACCAAAAAAAGGTTCAAAGCACCAATTTGGTTATGTTACTATTTTTTTTCCAATCGTCTGTTTGGGAATTCAGAACAGTGGGAATAGATATTCGGGTAGTTGCATGCTCCTCCTGTCAAATGTGGGAAGGGTCACCACTGGTGACCCCACTGACTTCATTTGCTGTATGTGCACCCAACTCCAGATCCTCGGAAACTGCGTTAGGGAACTGGAGCTGGAGCTGGATGAACTTCCGATCATTTTGGGAGGCTGAAGAGGTAATGGAGAGGAGTTACAGGGAGGTAGTCGCACCTCCTTTACAGGAAAAGGGTACAGGGGTTACAGTCAGTGGAGGGAAATGGAACAGACAGACAGTGCAGGGATCCCCTGTGGCCATTCCCCTCAATAACAAGTATACCATTTTGGATACTGTTGGTGGGGGGTGCGGCGACAACTTACCGGGGTAAGGCATTGGGTACAGGTCTCTGGCACAGTGTCTGTCCATGTTGCTCAGAAGGGAAGTGGGAAGAGGAGGAGAGCATTAGTCATTGCGGACTCCATAGTTAGGGGGACAGGTATGAGGCAGTGTGGGAACAAGAGAGGCTCACAGCTGGTGTGTTGCCATTCATGTGCCAGGGTCCGCGATGTCTCAGATCATGTTTTCAGGATCTATAACGGGGAAGGGGAGCAGCCCCAAGTCATGGTCCACATAGGCACCAATGACACGGGTAGGAAAAGGGACGGGTATGTAAGGCAGAAATTCACGGAGCTTGGGTGGAAACTTAGAGTCAGAACAGAGTTGTTATCTCTGGTTTGTTACCCGTGCCACTTGCTAGCGAGGAATAGGGAGAGAGAGCAGTTGAACACACGGCTACAGGGATGATGCAGGAGGGAGGGATTCAGATACCTGGATAATTGGGGCTCATTCTGGGGTACGTGGGACCTTTACAAATGGGATGGTCTACGCCTGAACCAGAGGGGTACCAATATCCTTGGGGGGAGGGGGAAATTTGCTAATGCTCTTCGGGAGGGTTTAAACTAATTCAGCAGGGGGATGGGAACCTAAATTGTAGCTCCAGTGTACAGGAGGTTGAGAGTAGTGAGGTCATGAATAAGGTTTCAAGGTCACAGGAGTGTACCGGCAGACAAGAAGGTGGTGTGAAGTGTATCCACTTCAACGCTAGGAGCATCTGAAATAAGGTGGATGAACTTGCAGCATAGGTTACTACCTGGGACTTTAAGGTTGTGGCCATTTCGGAGACATGGATAGAGCAGGGACAGGAATGGTTGTTGCAGTTTCCAGGGTTTAGATGTTTCTGTAAGATCAGGGAAGGTGGTAAAAGACGGGGAGGTGCGGCATTGTTAGTCAAGGATGGTATTATCGTGGCAGAAAGGACGTTTGATGAAGACTCATCTACTGAGGTAGTATGGGCTGAGGTTAGAAACAGGAAAGGAGAGGTCACCCTGTTGGGAGTTTTCTATAGGCCTTCAAAAAGTTCCAGAGATGTAGAAGGAAGGACTGCAAATATGATTCTGGATAGGAGCAAAAGTAACAGGGTAGTTGTTATGGGGGGGCTTTAACTTTCCAAATATTGACTTGAAACGCAATAGCTAGAGTACTTTAGATGGGTCAGTTTTTGTCCAATGTGTGCAGGAGGGTTTTCTGACAGTATGTAGAAGAGGAGAGGCCACATTGGATTTGGTACTCAGGAATGAACCAGGCCAGGTGTCAGATTTGAGGTAAGTGAGCACTTTGGTGATAGTGACCGCAATTCGGTTACGTTTGCTTTAGCAACGGAAAGGGATAGATATATACTGCAGGGCAGGAGGTACAGGTGGGGGAAAGGCAATTAGGCAAGATTTAGGATGCATAGGATGGGGAAGGAAACTGCAGGGACTGGGCACAATTAAAATGTGGAGCTTGTTCAAGGAGCAGCTAATGCATATCCTTGATAAGCATGTCCTTTCAGGGAGGGAGGAAGTGGTCGAGTGAGGGAACTGTGGTTTACTAAAGAAGTTGAAATTCTTGTCAAGAAGAAGAGGGAGGCTTGTGTAAAGATGAGGCGTGAAGACTCAGTTAGGGCACTTAAGAATTACAAATTAGCCAGGAAGGACTGAAAGAGAGAGCTAAGAAGAGCCAGGAGGGGACATGAGAAGTCTTTAGCAGGTAGGATCAAGGAAAACTCCACAGCTTTCTATTGGTATGTCAGGAATAAAAGAATGACTACAGTAAGATTAGGGCCAGTCAACGACAGTCGTGGGAAGTTGTGCATGGATCCAAAGAGAAAGGAGAGGCGCTAAATAAGTATTTTTCATCAGTATTCACACAGGAAAAAGACAATGTTGTCGAGGAGAATACTGAGATGCAGGTTCATAAGGAGGAGATGTTAGCAATTCTGGAAAGTGCGAAAATAGATGAGTCCTCTGGGCCGGATGGGATTTATCCTAAGATTCTCTGGGAAGCTAGGCAGGAGATTGCAGAGCCTTTGGCTTTGATCTTTATGTCGTCATTTTCTACAGGAATAGTGTCAGAAGACTGGAGGATAGCAAGTATTGTCCCCTTGTTCAAGAAGGGGAGGAGGGATAACCCTGGTAATTACACTCCAGTGAGCCTTACTTCGGTTGTGGGTAAATGTTGGAAAGGATTATAAGAGATAGAATTTATATTCATCTAGCAAGGAATAATTTGATTAGGGATTTTTCTTTTAAGATTAAATTACCTACAGTGTGGAAACAAGCCATTCAGCCCAACAACTCCACACTGCCCCTTGAAGCATCCAACCCAGACACGTTCACCTGTAATCCACACACCCCTGAACACTACAGGCAAACTAGCATGGCCAATCCACCCAGTCTGCACATCTTTGGACTGTGGATAGTAATCATGGTTTTCTGAAGGTTAAGTCGTGCCTCATGAACCTTATTGAGTTCTTTGAGAAGGTGACCAAACAAGTGGATGAGGATAAAGCAGGTTACGTGGTATATATGGATTTCAGTAAAGCGTTTGATAAGGTTCCCCACGGTAGGCTATTGCAGAAAATACTGAGTCATGGGATTGAGGGTGGTTTAACGGTTTGGATCAGAAATTGGCTAGCTGGAAGAAGACAGAGGGTGGTGGTTGATGGGAAATGTTCATCCTGGAGTTCAGTTACTAGTCGTGTGCCGCAAGGATCTGTTTTGGGGCCACTGCTGTTTGTCATTTTTATAAGTGACCTGGATGAGGGCGTAGAAGGATGGGTTAGTAAATTTGCGGATGACGCTAAAGTCGGTGGAACTGTGGATAGTGCAGAAGGATGTTGTAGGTTACAGAGGGACATAGGTAAGCTGCAGAGCTAGGCTGAGAGGTGGCAAATGGAGTTTAATGCAGAAAAGTGTGAGGTGATTCACTTTGGAAGGAGTAACAGGAATACAGAATACTGAGCTAATGGTAAGATTTTTGGTAGAGTGAATGAGCAGAGAGATCTTTGTGTCCATGTGCATAGATCCCTGAAAGTTGCCATCCAGGTTGATAGGGTTGTTAAGAAGACGTACAGTGTGTTAGGTTTTATTGGTAGAGGGATTGAGATTCGGAGTCATGAGGTCATGCTGCAGCTGTACAAAACTCTGGTGCGGCCGTACTTGGAGTATTGCATACAGTTCTGGTTGCCGCATTATAGGAAGGATGTGGAAGTATTGGAAAGGGTGCAGAGGAGATTTACCAGGATGTTGCCTGGTATGGAGGGAAGGTCTTATGAGGAAAGGCTGAGGGACTGTTTTCATTGGAGAGAAGGTTAAGAGGTGACTTAATAGAGACATACAAGATGATCAGAGGATTAGATAGGGTGGACAGTGAGAGCCTTTTTCCTTGGATGGTGATGGCTAGCATAAGGGGACATAGCTTTAAATTGAGGGGTGATAGATATAGGACAGATGTCAGAGGTAGGTTCTTTACTCAGACAGTAGTAAGGGCGTGGAATGTCCTGCCTGCAACAGTAGTAGACTCGCCAACTTTAAGGGCATTTAAATGATCATTGGATAAACATATGGATAATCATGGAATAGTGTAGGTTAGATGGGCCTCGGATTGGTTTCACAGGTTGGCATAACATTGAGGGCCGAAGGGCCTGTACTGCGCTATAATGTTCTGTGTTCTATGTTCTAAAAAGTCTCCGATTCTAACTCTGAGTTGGAGTCTTAATCAGGAGGTTCTAAGTGTCAACTAAAAGTCTACTGGAGGCTTCAATTTGTGGGGCAATTCTCAGGGAGTTAGCTGTACAGGGACTTCCACATGGTCCAGATATGTAACTCGGGTCTACACTGCTGCAATTTCCATCTTCCATTTCAAGATTTAAGACAACTGGCAGGAAGCACGAACTAATTTGGGAAAACACAACTTTGCAGTCCATAATCAATTTCAAAACAATTGCAAGAGAATAATAAATATATTTCAGGCCATGTGCTCACGATTCATTGTTTTCCCTTGGGGAAAAAAAAATCTATTGCATATCACATGAAAAGCTTTCCAGATCCATTTGTTTAAGTGTTATGACGGTTAGAATTAGTACTTTCACTAGAGTTAGCCAAGAAAAGGCCCCAAGATACTTTAGTAAGTACAAATTTGTTGAGTCTTTTAAAAGGGTTCACACTTTGAGGCCATGTAAGGTTTCTTGCGGTATCTCACCAAACTCACCTTATCCCTTTGGCATCCTTCATATCCAATTCTAACCTCATCTTGCTGTGAGCTGTTCCTGAATAACTTGCCACTCACCAGAGATCAACCAAAAGACTAGTGTTCCAGTCGTCGTATTCAAAAGGCCACTGTGCACCGAGACAAGCACTAGCAATCTAAAGCTGACCTGCAGATTCTGAATGTGTCAGAGAAGGGTGCTACAATTCTCTGACAGGGATTTGGAGATCCTTGTGGGCTGGGTTGTGTAAAGGAGGGGCACTTTCCTCCCAGAAGATTGGCATGGGTGACAATCTCGACAGTGTGGAGGAATGGCCAGGAATGGCTTAAGAAGCTTTTATGTTTTGCCAGAATAAGTACCTCATGCCTCTTTCTCTTCTCTCATATTATCTGCTACTCCATTATCACCCATCAAGGCTTCTGCTCTATCACTCTCGCTATTGCCTCCAACATCTTCCTTCACCTATTCTCACCCTCCTCCCCAAACCTCCTACACTACTATCCCTGCATGGCCTCTATACTGCCTACTGCCTACTCACTCCCTTTGAGCACCTCACCACCTTTCCACTAGCCCCGTGGAGGAGGCTGGGATCACTCCTGTTTTGGTTGGGGGCGCGGTTTGCAACTCTCACAGAAACCCTACTCCTGTGATGCTGCCTGGCCTACTGTATTCCTCCAGCTCCACAGTGTTGTCTAATAACAAAGGCTTCTGTTTGACCACTGGATTACGCTCCATTACCAAATGTTGTTAAGTTAGATCAGATTTTTGGTTTGAATTTTATTTAAATAGTAGCAAATAAACATGGCTGGCAATTTTAAACTAGTCAACTATTTTTCGACTTAAATGAAGACAGCTAAATATCAGGAGGTCAGAAAGGGTATATTGGAGTGATAGGAGCAAATTAGTGCAGATACCGCAATCTGTACTGAAAACAACAAATGCTGGAGATCACAGCAGTGATATAGCTTGGCTGCCCATGGACTTGCAATTTCTGCCTTTTTGCAATTCCCTGGCAGGCTTACCGACAGCCACAGAGAATGCCTTGCTGCTCCTTGCAGGGAACAGTTAAATACTAGGCCGATCTAGGCCCGAAATGTCAGCGTTTGAGCTCCTAAGATGCTGCTTGGCCTGCTGTGTTCATCCAGCTGCACACTTTCTTATCTCGGATTCTCCAGCATCTGGTTAAATTCTTAAGATAGGACTCAACATCAGTTTTAAGAATCTGACTAAAATTTTTCAGGTATGAATGAGTAAAGTATGTCCAAGGATCTTTGCTGTTCGTACCAGCACTGATCAGCCCAACTGGTGCCTCCTAAAGTATACAAAATTATTGTGGGGTGGACAGTGTCTTTTTATGAAGAGCTAAGAGGGCGAGACCCCTTCAGGCTCCCCAGAAATACTGCAGCCTACAGACAGAGATAATGGGAACTGCAGATGCTGGAGAATTCCAAGATAATGAAACGTGAGGCTGGGTGAACACAGCAGGCCAAGCAGCATCTCAGGAGCACAAAAGCTGATGTTTCGGGCCTAGATGAAGGGTCTAGGCCCGAAACGTCAGCTTTTGTGCTCCTGAGATGCTGCTTGGCCTGCTGTGTTCACCCAGCCTCACATTTTATTAGCCTACAGACAGCTGTTTAGGGCCATCTTCGAGCTGAATCCACAAGCCAGTTCCTTTATTAGACCATTTCCAATTGTCTCTGTGTTCCTTCCTTCAACTCCACACTGGAATGAAGCACCAAAATGGTTCTTGCATCTCCCTGATGACTAAATAAAGCCTGGAACTCAAGGTTGATTAGCTGTGCTAGTGTGATTGCTGTAGTTCCTCTTTCAACATGACATTTGTTTCATAAGGAAATGAACTTCCTCCCATTCCTGATCACTGTTCCCTGCAGTTTCATATTGATTTGTTTCTTTCTGATTCAGTTCCACGTTTTAATTTCTCTCTCTCACTCGCACTCACACTGTTGTTCCTCTGAGAGTAATTAGACAGTGGAAACTGTGATGCCAGCTCTCATTTTCTACCTTTCCCAATGGCGGAGGAGTGTTCACTGCGTATCCAGTCACTATGATGTCATGCCTGTGACGAGGGACTCCCTGAGATGTTAGATCAATTGATTTTATTGCCACGTGTACAGAGAAAAGCTTTGTTTACGAGCAGTACAGGCAGATCACAGCAAACAAAGGATGGACAGATCAAAAAGACTTAGAGGCATGCAGATTACATTGCATGTTATATTATTTGAGGCAAGAACCCATTTGACAGTCTGATAACGGCTGAAAAGAAGCTGTTCTTGAACCTGCTTGTGCATGTGTTCAGGCTTTTGTATCTTCTGCTTGACAGAAGAGTTTGTAGGAGGTCATTACCTGCGCTGCGTCGTTGATAATGTTGGCCGCCTTTCCACGGCAGCAAGCCATGTGGAAAAAAAGAGAGTCCATGGATGGAACGCTGGCTTCCATGATGATCTGGACTGTGCACACAACCTTCTTTTTACAGTCCTGGGCAAAGCTGTTGCCATACCAGACTGACGTACCCGGACAATATGTTTTCAATGATGCACCTGCATAAGTTGGTGAGGAAACTTTATGGACACGCAAATTTCCTGAGCTGCCCGAGGAAGAGGTGTTTTTGTGTCTTCTTGATTGTTGCATTTACGTGGCAAGTCCAGGACAGGTCTTCCATTATCATCACTCTGAGGAATTTGATGTTGCGCACCCTCTCAACCTTTGTTCTGTTGATGTAGATAGGGGCATGTTCTCCTCCTTTCTTTCTGAAGTTGATGATCAATTCTTTAGTTCTGTCGACATTGAGAGTCAGATTGTTTTCATTACACCATGTCACCAAGCCCTCTATCTCTCTTCTGTATTTTGACTCCTCATTGTTAGATAACTGTCCCACATTGGGGTTGTTGTCAGTGAACTTGTAGGTAGCATTTGTTTGGAATTTGGTAACACGGTCATAGGTGTACAGGCAGTACAGTAGGAGTCTGAGGATGCATCCTTGGTGGGCTCCAGTGTTGAGTGTTATTATAGAGGAGGTGTAGTTACCTATCCTCACTGATTGCAACCTATGGGTGAGAAAGTGGAGGATCCAATTGCAGAGGGCGGAGCCAAGGCCAAGGTCACACAGTTTTGAGATCAGTCTGGGGGGGATAAGAGCTGTAGTCAATGAGCAAGAGTTTGACATAA
The DNA here is from genome assembly GCF_030684315.1 of Stegostoma tigrinum. Taxonomy (NCBI): domain Eukaryota; kingdom Metazoa; phylum Chordata; class Chondrichthyes; order Orectolobiformes; family Stegostomatidae; genus Stegostoma; species Stegostoma tigrinum. The sequence goes on along the minus strand of NC_081354.1, from coordinate 49,993,150 downwards.
CTGTCTCTGTTGTCCAGATGTTCCAGGGATGAGTGCAAGGCTAGAGATACGGCATCCTTTGTGGATCCGTTATGTCAGTAGGCAAACTGTAGGCAATCAAGGCAGGTTGTCAGACTTGATGTGGGCCATGACCAGCCTCGAAGAGCTTCATGATTATTGAAGTAAGAGTTATTCAGCAGTAGTCATTAAGGCACATTGCATGTGTTTTCATGGGCACAGAGATGATGGTGGCCTTCTTGAAGCAGGTGGGGACTTCAGCTTGTAGTAGGGAGAGGCTGAAGATGTCGATAAATACCTCCGCCAGTTGGTCCACACAAGACATCAGTGCTCAGCCGGGGACACTGTCTGGGCCCACCACTTTCTTTGCGTTGGCACCCAGAAACACTGATCTGACTTCTGAAGTGGTGACAGAGAGAACGGGTGTGTTTGGGGCTGTCGGGGCAGGCATTGCCATGCCCTTGGTATTCTGCTCGAACCCAGCATAGAAAGCATTGAGCATGTCAGGGAGGAATGTGTTTTTGTCCACTATCTTACACTGTTTTATTTTGTATCCAGTAATGTTGTTTAGGCTTTGCCATTGACAGCGCAAGTTTGTTTGGTAGGTCTGAGCCTCTAACTTGGTCTGGTACTGATTCTTGGTCTCCCAGATGGCTTTGCAGAGGTCATATGTAGATTTTCTTTATCAGGCTCAGACACCCGACTTGAATGCTGCACATCTGGTCTTCAGCAGGGAGATTTCCTGGTTCATCAAGGTTTACGGTTGGGGGACGCTCGGACTGACTTCTTTGGTACTTAGTCCTCCAAGCATTTGTTAATGATGTAGGTGGTGGTGGTGGCGTACTTGTCCACGTTTTCCACTGAACACTCAAACACAGTCCAGTCCACCAACTCCAAGCAGTCCCAGAGGCAGTCTTCTGCTGCCTCGGACCAGCAGTGTATTTTGTTTTGCGAAGGATTCTCCCATTTCGGTTTCTGCTAGTTGAGTTGGGAGGAGGAACACAGTGCTGTGGTCGGATTTTCCGAAGTGTAGGCAGGGGAATGGAGCAGTAGGTGTCAATGATGGTTGTCAAGCATGTTCAGTCGTCTGTGGGTCAGGAGATGTTTTGGTGGTATTTTGGCAGTACCTCCTTGAGGTTGGCTTGGTTGAAGTCACCGGCCACAATGAATAGGGCATCAGTGAATTTTGTCTGTGGAATGTTTGTGGCTGTGTGGGTCTGGAGAGCAGTGACTTGTCAGGGTCGCTACATCTGCACACCAGGAACTGTTGATCAGGAAGCATAGCCTACCACCCTTCACCTTGCCCGAGAACACTGTGCAGTGTATGGAGAACCCATCAGCTTGTAGGGTGCAGAGATAATGGGAACTGCAGATGCTGGAGAATTCCAAGATAATAAAGTGTGAGGCTGGATGAGCACAGCAGGCCAAGCAGCATCTCAGGAGCACAAAAGCTGACGTTTCAGGCCTAGACCCTTCATCAGAGAGGGGGATGGGGAGAGGGAACTGGAATAAATAGGGAGAGAGGGGGAGGCGGACCGAAGATGGAGAGTAAAGAAGATAGGTGGAGAGAGTATAGGTGGGGAGGTAGGGAGGGGATAGGTCCGTCCAGGGAAGACGGACAGGTCAAGGAGGTGGGATGAGGTTAGTAGGTAGATGGGGGTGCGGCTTGGGGTGGGAGGAAGGGATGGTTGAGAGGAAGAACAGGTTAGGGAGGCAGAGACAGGTTGGACTGGTTTTGGGATGCAGTGGGTGGGGTGGGGGGGGGGGGAAAGAGCTGGGCTGGTTGTGTGGTGCAGTGGGCGGAGGGGACGAACTGGGCTGGTTTGGGGATGCAGTAGGGGAAGGGGAGATTTTGAAACTGGTGAAGTCCACATTGATACCATTAGGCTGCAGGGTTCCCAGGCGGAATATGAGTTGCTGTTCCTGCAACCTTCGGGTGGCATCATTGTGGCAGTGCAGAAGGCCCATGATGGACACGTCATCTAGAGAATGGGAGGGGGAGTAGAAATGGTTTGTGACTGGGAGGTGCAGTTGTTTGTTGCGAACTGAGCGGAGGTGTTCTGCAAAGTGGTCTCCAAGCCTCCGCTTGGTTTCCCCAATGTAGAGGAGGCCGCACCGGGTACAATGGATGCAGTATACCACATTGGCAGATGTGCAGGTGAACCTCTGCTTAATGTGGAATGTCATCTTGGGGCCTGGGATAGGGGTGAGGGAGGAGGTGTGGGGGCAAGTGTAGCATTTCCTGCGGTTGCAGGGGAAGGTGCCGGGTGTGCTGGGGTTGGAAGGCAGTGTGGAGCGAACAAGGGAGTCACAGAGAGAGTGGTCTCTCCGGAAAGCAGACAGGGGTGGGGATGGAAAAATGTCTTGGGTGGTGGGGTCGGATTGTAGATGGCAGAAGTGTCGGAGGATGATGCGTTGTATCCGGAGGTTGGTAGGGTGGTGTGTGAGAACGAGGGGCATCCTCTTAGAGCGGGTGTGGCGGGGGGTGGGGTGTGAGGGATGTGTTGCGGGAAATACGGGAGACGCGGTCAAGGGCGTTCTCGATCACTGTGGGGGGAAAGTTGCAGTCTTGGAAGAACGTGGACATCTGGGATGTGCGGGAGTGGAACGTCTTATCGTGGGAGCAGATGTGGCAGAGGCGGAGGAATTGGGAATAGGGGATGGAATTTTTGCAGGAGGGTGGGTGGGGGGAGGTGTATTCTAGGTAGCTGTGGGAGTCGGTGGGCTTGAAATGGACATCAGTTACAAGCTGGTTGCCTGAGATGGAGACTGAGAGGTCCAGGAAGGTGAGGGATGTGCTGGAGATGGCCCAGGTGAACTGAAGGTTGGGGTGGAAGGTGTTGGTGAAGTGGATGAACTGTTCAAGCTCCTCTGGGGAGCAAGAGGCAGCGCCGATACAGTCATCAATGTACCGGAGGAAGAGGTGGGGTTTGGGGCCTGTGTAGGTGCGGAAGAGGGACTGTTCCACGTAACCTACAAAGAGGCAGGCATAGCTGGGGCCCATGCGGGTGCCCATGGCCACCCCCTTAGTCTGTAGGAAGTGGGAGGGGTCAAAAGAGAAGTTGTTGAGGGTGAGGACGAGTTCAGCTCGGCGGATGAGAGTGTCGGTGGAGGGGGACTGGTCGGGCCTGCGGGACAGGAAGAAGCGGAGGGCCTGGAGGCCATCTGCATACGGAATGCAGGTGTATAGGGACTGGACGTCCATGGTGAATATGAGGTGTTGGGGGCCAGGGAATTGGAAGTCCTGGAGGAGGTGGAGGGCGTGGGTGGTGTCACGGACGTAGGTGGGGAGTTCCTGGACCAAAGGGGAGAAAATGGAGTCCAGATAGGTGGAGATGAGTTCGGTGGGGCAGGAGCAGGCTGAGACGATGGGTCGACCAGGGCAGGCAGGTTTGTGGATTTTGGGAAGGAGATAGAAACGGGCCGTGCGGGGTTGGGGAACAATGAGGAGAAGACAGCCACACTGAGCCCTGCCGCATCTTCACCATCCCCCCAGACCTCCCACTGACTGAGGACGAACGGTCAGTCCTTAGTAAGGGGCTCACCTTTGTCTCCCTACAACCACGCATCAACGAATACCAGTCACGGTTCGACATAGAGCAGTTTTTCCGCCGTCTTCGCCTCCATGCCTACTTCTTCAACCGGGAACCTAACCCTCCTTCCCTTCCACTGACCCCTTCACCCGCTTCCAACACAAGTCCTCCTCCTGGACACCACCCCAGGCCTCCTACCCTCCCTCGACCTCTTCATCTCCAACTGCCATCGAGACATTAACCGCCTCAACCTCTCCACCCCTCTCACCCACTCCAACCTCTCCCCCGCAGAACGGGCAGCCCTCCGCTCCCTCCGCTCCAACCCCAACCTCACCATCAAACCCGCAGACAAGGGTGGCGCAGTGGTAGTATGGCGCACTGACCTCTACATCGCCGAGGCCAGACGCCAACTCTCCGACACCACCTCCTACCGCCCCCTCGATCATGACCCCACACCCGAGCACCAAACCATCATCTCCAACACCATTCACGACCTCATCACCTCAGGGGACCTCCCACCCACAGCCTCCAACCTCATTGTTCCCCAACCCCGCACATCCCTCACAACCCGCCCCCACCACAACCGCCCAAAGAGGATGCCCCTCGTTCTCACACACCACCCTACCAACCTCCGGATACAACGCATCATCCTCCGACACTTCTGCCATCTATAATCCGACCCCACCACCCAAGACATTTTTCCATCCCCACCCCTGTCTGCTTTCCGGAGAGACCACTCTCTCCGTGACTCCCTTGTTCGCTCCACACTGCCCTCCAACCCCACCACACCCGGCATCTTCCCCTGCAACCGCAGGAAATGCTACACTTGCCCCCACACCTCCTCCCTCACCCCTATCCCAGGCCCCAAGATGACATTCCACATTAAGCAGTGCTTCACCTGCACATCTGCCAATGTGGTATACTGCATCCATTGTACCCGGTGCGGCTTCCTCTACATTGGGGAAACCAAGCGGAAGCTTGGAGACCGCTTTGCAGAACACCTCCGCTCAGTTCGCAACAAACAACTGCACCTCCCAGTCGCAAATCAGTTCCACTCCCCCCTCCCATTCTCTAGATGACATGTCCATCATGGGCCTCCTGCACTGCCACAATGATGCCACCCGAAGGTTGCAGGAACAGCAACTCATATTCCGCCTGGGAACCCTGCAGCATAATGGTATCAATGTGGACTTCACCAGTTTCAAAATCTCCCCTTCCCCTACTGCATCCCCAAACCAGCCCAGTTCGTCCCCTTCCCCCACTGCACCACTCAACCAGCCCAGCTCTCCCCCCACCCCCCCCCCCCCCGCCCCCACCCCCACCCCCCCCAACTGCATCCCAAAACCAGTCCAACCTGTCTCTGCCTCCCTAACCGGTTCTTCCTCTCAACCATCCCTTCCTCCCACCCCAAGCCGCACCCCCATCTACCTACTAACCTCATCCCACCTCCTTGACCTGTCCGTCTTCCCTGGACTGACCTATCCCCTCCCTACCTCCCCACCTGTACTCTCTCCACCTATCTTCTTTACTCTCCATCTTCGGGCCGCCTCCCCCTCTCTCCCTATTTATTCCAGTTCCCTCTCCCCATCCCCCTCTCTGATGAAGGGTCTAGGCCCGAAACGTCAGCTTTTGTGCTCCTGAGATGCTGCTTGGCCTGCTGTGCTCATCCAGCCTCACATTTTATTAGCTTGTAGGGTGCAGTCTGGAATGGCAGGGGTGAGCCAAGTCTCCACGAAGCAGAGCACACATAAATGTTGAATAATCCTGTGCTCCCACTGGAAAGCTACGCTCACATACTGCATTTTGGAAACAAGTGCACATAGACTGTGATTTTTAGTCCATTACAATTAATCTGTTTTGTTGTGGAATTACCCCTCATATACCAGATCTGCAAAATAATGTGGCTGATTCATTTTCACTGTATTCTTAATGTGAGTTCCTAGTTATCATCTGCAACATTGGTTACTTCTTATCTTAGATACTTTGCTTTGTATAATCTACAGTTGTCAGGAAATCAATAATTCAAAGAATGTTGCTCCATTTTCCACAACGTGCAAGCCAAAATTAAGTGTACATCTCCTTTAATAACTCGACAACGGAAAGATTATCCAGGTTCTTGTCTACTTCATGTTCTTTGTTCTGCCTTGGCTGTAGATGGAGCTATTTGTCAAACTACACTGCACACATGATTGGCTTTAAAGTGCAAACCAGACTTAAGGAATGTGAAATAAATCTGGATTTCATTTCTTATGAATGTCTGAATTTCTCAATGTTTCATTTCAAGCGATAAAGCTGTCAGAATACTAAATATTGGCGGAATGCTCATTATGGACTTTTTCACTTTGTCAATGGCATTTGGGAGTACTGCAACAGCTTTATGTGTGCTATTTGTGTCTCGTGTCTCATGTAACAATTCTAGATGCAATATGGGTTTGGGGAGGTTTCGCTCTGGTCAATGCATTATAAGTATTGTAAACATAGTCGAAAGATTGGTTTTTCCATGTATCTTCCAACAAAGTACTAGATTTGTTTTCAAAAAGATTGTTCACAATTTTGCTAGAAATAATGAACAATGGAAGCTACCTTGTTAAATGTTTACAGTGTTACTTCCACCAATATTACCCACATGGGAATCTCAGGCAAATGCAAAACAAATGTGAATTAACAAAGCTGTGGCTTATCCATCTTTGAGTTATCGACAGTCAAGAACCTAAGTTTTGTTACTAACCTTACATAACCTGATGAGGGACACCAGCTATAAAACAGCACATGTAATAAATATAGGAAGACAAATTTCTTCCAAAGTATTAAGTGCTGACCATCCTTCTCTGTTAGCCAAACATGCTTTTTGTTCAATTCCATGTAAGGCTTTTAAAAATATTCAGTAAGGACAATGATACAGAACTGACACACTGTGCCTGTAAATCTTTACAGCTTAAAGCACAGCTCTGTTTAAATGAAAGAAAATGTTTACTTACTTCCAGCTGTACAAGAGAGCAAAAGCAGACCAGTGATCACTACTTTTTATGCATGTGCTATATCATACTGCCATGCCTCTTAAACCTTTGCAGTTCATGAAAATCATTATAGGACTCCATTATAAAACTGAATCCAATTCAGCCAATTAGTGCTCCATTGGTCTCACAAATCAACAGTAAATTGATGGAAGATGTCATCGATAGTGCGACTTGCACAACAATCAAAATTTGCTCATAGATCTCATTTAGCATTTTGCAAGGGGAACTTGGTTGCTGACCTCACTTTGGCCTTGTTTGAAACGTGCTGAAATTGACAGGTTTGAGGAGAGTGACTGCTCTTGACTTCAAGGTAGCTGAGTGAGTATGGCTTCAAGGAACCCTGGCAAAACTGAAGCCAGTGGGAGCCAAGGAGAAAAATCTCCAGTGATAGCAGTCTAAACTAGCAGCTAGGAAGAAGGTTGCGGTTGTTGGAAGCCAATGACCTCAGCCCCAGGATGTCAAGGCAGGAGATTCTTAGATAATAAAATGTGAGGCTGGATGAACACAGCAGGCCAAGCAGCATCTCATTCTTAGCTGTTTCATTAATAATCCTCCTTCCAAGATAATGTCAGAAATGGGAACATTTGCACCATTTTCCTTAGATACTGAAGCAGTCCATAGCCATACACAGCCTAAGACTTGAATTTGAACTGATAAATGCCGAGCAACATTTGCACTACGTAAGTGCTAGACATTGATTATCTTCAACAAATGTCTACATCATAAGAATTATACGACATCAAACAAGAAGACTTAACTCCCTTTTTTTTAATCTACTTGTAAAATGTTTCCTACTAAGTTCTCCTATTGTCTGTACAGAAGTTTTACCACAGCACAAAGCAACTAAACTAAAATGCTTAGCTATGCACCATGTCAATAAATTTAAGCCGTCAGCTAGAAAAGTTAATAACTTTACTGAATATTTTATTTATTTACTGTATCCCCAAAATCACATTGTGAATGTGCCTGTGCCAAAAACTGTAACAACAAAAATTAACATCCGTGGACAAAAATCGCGTATGTGATATTTTTAACCTATATTTTTAGTGAGCTCTGCATCACAAATGCAAAGTTATCAACTGCAGGGGTTCTCAGGAACAGAATGCTGACAGATACAGAGGAACGATTCTAACAGTTTAAAAAAAGTGTAGTTTGCCTGTTTTCAAATAATTTGTGTTCTGAGCTGTCAGAAGATTTTAGTCCATTGAAAAGCAAAAAACTCCGTTTACGAAGCATGGTCGAGGAAATTACTTTTATTGGTAATAGCAGTTGAATACTTAACACCTCTCACATGAAGTATCTAGCCTGTTCTTCTTGAAGGGGATAAGGGAATGACTGGTTGCTCATCGACTCTGGCTAAATGTAGAAGCTGTGGTAAAAAACAAAATCGGGGCATAAGGAACGCAGACAGTTTATAGGTTCAAGTATAAGTAAAATGTGCCAGAAGGGGAGCAGAGGTTGTACAACTTATTCAGCTGGGGCCTTGGTGATTAAATCACGCTTTGGCGCCAAGGAGCTGGCAGCAGCATAACCTTGCCCGCATGGGACAGTCAATGAATGCATCTTTACATAACATCTCTATCCACTGCCGCACTGGTTTCTCATGCTGCTGAATGCATGACAGCTCAACAGATGATTCTTCAGAAATACTTCCTTGTTCTCAGGACTCAGGTTTTACATCCAAATATTCCAAGTGCCCTTCAATGCACAAACCAATGATGTTAGCCTCACAACCAACTAGTGCTGTTTCCATACCCTTCTAACTGTTTAGCTGTGGCAGGCATGCCACCCAAACTCAGCACTGCACAATCATTGACACCCTTCCATCTCTCTCTCTGAAGACAAGATGGCACAAAATAGAAGGAAATGCAAGATCTGCTACCTAACCAACATAGCACAGCAACAGCAAGAGGAGAAACTACAAAATTAATGATGAACAAGCCTCATCACTTGATCTGACACTTACAGCACCAGCTCTGATCGAGGCACTAGATGTACCATAGAGGCTGGCACAGAGCTGGATTTGCACTTGGTGAGGCATCCAGACTTCAGTGCACTGCAGTCAGGCCAAGGGGAAAGGATAGTTCATATTCCACTCAACACTGAGTGAGATAAAAGTCAAATCTGCTGGATATACTACACAACCTACCCATTGAGCCTTTACCTTCTGCAGCACCTTCACCAGTGGTGCTGAAAATCTAAATTTCACACTAAATTCCAGCAAGAACCAGCTTATTTATTTTTATAAGTTATCAAAGAAGGGAATTTCACCCATTGGAAGCCTTAAAATTTCATCTCGGAAAATCCATCTCACAGACTATTGGAACTTACCAACAGATCTGCTTACACACACTGTTTAAAATTGTTTTCTGACACAGTTAAATTCTAAATGATGCCTAATTCACCATAATCCATCACCAAGAGTGGCTCAGCAGCAGCACTAGTGACCAAACTGATCATGTTCTAAAGGACACAGCTACTAGACTGGATTTGTGGCAGGTGGTGAGGCAACGAACAAGACGGAAAAATCTGCTTGTTATTGTTTGTTCAGAATGTACATGTCGCAGGTTCAGCCACCATTTAGTGACCATCCCTAACAGCCCACAAGGGCGGCGGCGGGGGGGGGGGGGGGGGGGGAGTATTTAAGAATAAATCACATCACTGCACATTACTGTAGGTCTGAAGTCACATGTAGGCCAGATCAGGCAAGAATGCAGAGATCCTTCCCTTAAGAATACATGGAACCAGACTGATTTTAACAAAAATTGTGCTTGACATTAGATTAGATTTCAGTTCCAGATTCTTAGATAATATAAAATTTACCATCTTCCATGGTGAGATTCAAACCAATGTTCACAGAAAATTGTCCTGGCATTCTGGTTTATCAGTCCAGTGGCATTACCTCTAAGGCCATCAGACCTCATCCTCATCAAGCTGTGAGGAAAAAAAAAACTCACCTTTAAACTGAGTTAACAGTTACAACACTGCACAGGATTCATTATGCTGGGTAATGTGTTATGCCTCAAGATCAGTATACCTTTAATAGGCATGCTCATGATATCATTACTCCATCATAGGATGTGAACTAAGGCTATGAAGATCTCATATGCCATCTCAAAGATATCTGAAGCATGACACTCTCTGGAACAAGCTTCTGTTAAAACTATTAGCTGAACATTAGCCCAGATACTTGTGTGCTGAACATTGTAATATTTGTATATAACAGTCATAATGTTTGTTTGAGTCATCAATGCCCTGATATACATGAAGTTTTTGATGATATAGGAGATAAAACATAAGCTAACCCACGTCAAATAACATTCACAATTGGTAAATTAAAAGGAAAAAAAATAAGAAAACCAATAATAACATATTTCAGCAAGCAAATTACAAAGTACTACATTTTTGTTTCTTAAATGGAGCAGCTAGTTAATCACAACTAATATTCACATTTCTTATTTTACGACTATTTTCCTTCTTCTACTGCTGTTTGACAAGATTACAGATCATGAGAAATAGGAGCAGGAGTAGGTTATTCTGCTCATCAAGCCTGCACACATTTATCAGATCATGGCTGATTTAATTGTGGCCTAAACTATTTTGCCTGCCTCTGCATGATCCTTGACTATTATAGGCCAAATGTTTGTCTCCTTCAGCCTTGAATATATTCAACGGCCCAGCCTCCAATGCTGTCAGGGAGAGAGGTTCAAAGGCTAAAAACTCTCAGAGGGAAGATATTCGTCAACTCTGTACGTGGCTGGCTCCTCATTTTTAACTGAGTCCCCAAACAGATCTACATTTCTCAACAGGGAACGCATCCTCTCTTACCTGTCAAGCCCCCTCAGAATTTTGTGTTTCAAGAAGCTAACATTTCATGTTGAGTCTTGGCCCAACATGCTCAACCTTTCTTCATAATACCTTCATTTCAGGAACAGGCTGAGTGAGCCTTCTCTAGACTGCTTCAATTGGAATTATGTCCTTCCTTAGACATGGAGATCAAAACTGTACTCAGTATTCTAGGTCTCACCAATGTAAAAAGTCCTTCCAACTTTTATACTTTAATGTACTCTTTACAATAGAGGCTAACATTCCATTTGCTTCCCAGTTATATTTTTCTTTACATGCCAACTTACAATTATAAATGAATTAGCAACAGCAGTAGGCTATTCAACCCCTCGAACTTACTCTGCCATTCAATAAGGTCATGGATGATCTAACTGCAGCTGCAAATCGCATTCCCATCTACTCTTTATATCTGTACAGCTCATTGCTTAACCAGAATCTACCTAACTCTACCTTAAAATATTTAAGTTCTTTACTTCCAACACTTCCAAAAACTCAGCCCACAAGAAAAGAGTCTCATCTCTGTTTTGAATGGGAGTTCCCTAATTTTTTTAAAAATGACCTTTAGTTCAGGTTCTTGCATAAGAAGAAACATTCTCTCCCCATGAAATCGAACAGTACAGAAGAAGAGGACCTTCTGCTCATCAAGTCGGCACCCAAAAATAACATTCTCAATCTAGACTAGTTCCATTTTTCGGTACTTGGCCCATAGCCTTTCAGAGCTATCACATTTCAAATGCTCAAAGGGGTTATTGGACATGACTACTGAGGCTAGTTTTCCTGAGGTCATGGTCCCACTGACAGCTGTCTCTGCAGAGGTGCAAGGAGCAAGAAACTCACTAAATGGATGCTTGAATACAGAGGTCAGTTACATTCCTTATAGTCACATGGTGAAATACATGGGTGGCCAGCCTTGACCTCTTTTGAGGCATCATGGGCTGCACTGCACACGGGTACATACTTTCACAAGGCTCTTGTTGTTATTAGTTCTATATCGGTTACTGTGGTGTTTGAGAGATGTTTATTATCATTGTAATTTTGGATAGGCACTAAATAAATTTGCTGTTTTAATGGTTGTCAGTTTTCATTCATTTTGCAGGGATAGTTGATGGCACTTACATCTTCAAAGACAAAATAAGCTTCTTACTGGTTTGGTTTGAGGCTGTGAGCATCTCTCTCATGATGGTAACAATATGCAGGACATCCACTTGATGGCTCAGGTTTCATTTCTAGCTGTGTACATGACATGCTGTGAGCTAACGGTCAATTGGGTAAAGTAGCACTATCTTGGGAGCCCCCTAATGACGTGGCATCATGCATGCAAAACCCGTCAATCGTTCCCTCACTAACCTCTGCTTCTGATGGCTCAACATCTGTCTTCCCAGCCAGCCGTCCTTCTCTTGCCCCAACAATGTTGGCGGTATGATGGCTCAGTGGTTAGCACTGCTGCCTCACAGTGCCAGAGACCCAGATTCAGTTCCAGCCTTGGGCAACTGTTCAGAGTTTGCAAATTCTCCCTGTGTACCCAAGTATGTGGATTGCCCCCAGGTGCTTCGGTTTCCTCCCACCGTCCAAAGATGTGCAGGCTAGTCCAGACACTGAAAGTACATTTTCAATAGCAATGATCCTCTTCCTGACTCCACAGTAATACTGTAACTTTATCCTCCTCTTTACCTTACCCATGGGTGAAAACATCAACTGAGGCTACTAAGAGATCCTGACCTGAATTTATAAATCCACAGGCAGTGATAGATATGAGTAAACTTAGATACCATGGCAGTGGTGCCCTACCCAGGATCTGTCAGTCATTATCCACCCTTGTGAGTATTTTAACCAAGATAGGGATGGCAGGGAGACTTGTTTGTGTATGGACCAGTTGAGGCCCTTTTAACAATAATTTCTAATTTTATAATTATAAAGGTAATGCATGAAAATTTTCGGACTTCGTTGAACCAAAGCGGGTTATGTGATTTTTACATTTGTCAAAGGTCTTGAGAAGGTTTCAACTAGTTTGTGAATCATTGAAAGGGGCATATATCGCGATAATTTCATTGAACAAAAGCTAGCAAAAATTGATTTTACACAGAGTATTCACGGCAAATTTAATGTTTTATTAGAGATGAAGAACACAAAAGAATGTAGATAGTATTACAGTTGACAGTGCCAGCATGAAATTTTCAGCTGGGACTGTCACAAAAGCTTCCTTCTGTGCTATAATTTCTGCTTCTACTGTTTAAGACAGATAGAAAATATGTTGCATCACTGAGCACAAAGTCAAGAGTTATCATAAAATTGATAATGAGCCTCAGAGATTTGGTTGACAGCTGAGGCTTTCACCTCTAAGTTGACAGAAATGGGGCACTGAGACAGTAATTAGCAATGACATCAAAGACAGTCCTGGTTAAGAGGATCAACATAATGTCTGCTGCAAGTTTTTAATATTTAGGGAAGAAGCACTACAAGAGGAAATATTTTCCATATATTTGGAAATAGTGAGCTTGTCAGTCACATCAAAGATGGTCAAATAACCAGTAAAGGCCGAAGACACAAAGGTCAAGACATGAATGACAAGACCTCCAATGATTCTAACAGCTTGCAGCTTTGCTCCTTGTCAGACAAACAATTACAAAACCAGCAAGCTGGAGGGAACATTATAGGGAGCTATAACTAGAAATTCTTAGCTCCAACCCCCAACAATCAGGAGCGAGGTGAAGCAATCAGAAGACGGGTCGGTGGGGATCTGGAAATTGAGGCCAAAGTGGGAGAGCTTGATAAACAAGACTTCTTGAGGGCCAATGGGGAAGTACTCCTGCACCAAGCTCCTTGCCTACCCAGGAGCATTGAAAAGGAGCATCCAGCATGGGGGCCAGCAGCTCTTGCTTCACATGCACTGCCTGATTGCTGACCGCTTGAAACCTGTGCACAATAAGTTTCAATCATGCTCCCAAGTACAATGTTGGAATGTAATTTAAATATGTCAATAAGAAACTTGTCTATATATGGCTGCTCATTCATTCTCCTCAATACTTGTTGGCTTGGCAGTGCATGCCTCAAATTTCACATTTTAATCTGTCCCTCTGTCTTTCAGACATTGGTAATATAGAGGCCTAAAGGAACTCTTACCACTTAAAACAACAACTGTTTTGTTTTTCATGTTTATCCATTGGTGGAAGCCTGTTAAACTTTGGAAAACACTGCCAAAAGCTGTGGAAAAAATGCCACCCTGCATACGTCAGTACTGGTCCAGTAGTGAGGTGTCTACATAGCCTGAGTTCAAACAATATCTTAGTTAAGAATACCAACTACAAACAGTTTGAATATCAACTGCTGCTGAATATCTTTCAGTACCAAGTCACTTGTGTGACTAGCAGTTCTGTGGTAAATTATCACTAACATCCAACAAGAAATAATCAAAAGCAAAAGACATTTACAAAATCTTAGACTAATCATTTCTTTTGTGGCATCTAAGTATTACTGTTAGTCAACTGTCATTGTCTTGGCACAGTTCTATAGAAATAGCAATAATTTCTACATTATTTTACATTTTTACCATATGGTTCACAGCAGGAATGCCTCAAACTTCCACATTAAGTCAGTGTAGTTGGCAGACTTCCTGACAATGGTGGTTCCTACAGCACAGTGGAGTGTCTAAGAGGAATTTTAGAGAAACTCACAGTACATTAACCCTTACCCTCTTGTATTATAACTTGCTTTGCACAACAGCCTACCTTTTTTTTATACCTATCATTTGTGTATACCTCCAAAAACGTAATTGATTTGACGATTTTAATATTATACTGGTTCCACAAAGCAGTGAAGCCTGCTGAAGGACTGTCCTTTTAATTGGATCAATTCTATCACAGAATGTTTCCTCAAGGCAGGCAATGCCCTAGATGCATTATTGCTAGACTATTAAACCAGAGACACCTGTACATGTTCTGAGGACCAAGGTTCCAATGTTGCCATAACAGATGGTGGAATTTGAACTCAAAAATCTGAAATCAAGAGTCCAGAGATGACCCTGAAACCACCATCAAGCGTCAGGAAAAACCCATCTGGTTCACTAAATGTCCTTCAGGAAAGGAAACTGCCATCTTTACCTGGTGTAGCCTACACATGACTCCAGATCCAGAGCAATGCAAATGACTCTGAACTGTCCCCAGGCAAAAAATGTTGGCTTAGCCAGTGACGCCCAACTCCTGTGAGTGAATTTTTAAAAAAACTACTCAAAAATTCCTTTCAAAAGAATGTTATAAAATAGACTGGCGATCAAGTACAGCTTCATGATGAAAAACTCCATTAAAGAGTGGATATTTGCCAGATAATGTCCAGTTCCATTAACAAAATAATTGTTTTGCACCTTATGTTACCTGTGATTTAGAAACAACTTGTGTTATTGACTGATTTATTACATCTCTCAACATTAATTAATTACCTCTGAATTGAATTCATCATTGTGTGAGCTATTCACAGTTTCAGCATCTTGTATGATCCCAAGATGAACATCCGATCCCATGATCTCTCCATCACGGAGGCCAGCCTCATCATTGTTATTATATCACCCAGCTCTACTCCAAATTCAGCAGACTTCTGCTAAAACATTTCATCTTCGGTCTCAGTGATTCCAAAGCCTTGTTGGCTAGTTTCCCATTTTCTATAAATATTAACTCATCCAAAATGGATTCCTGCATGTAAACCAAAACTAAATACTTCTTACAATCATCCTTGCCCTAACTGATATTCATTAGATACGAGTTCCTGATTTAAATTTAATATTCTCAGTCTCAACTGTAAATTCGTTCTTGGTCTCAGTCATCCATAACTCTGGCCCTACATTCCCTCCTGAACCCTCAATTGCTCCAATGGAGCTTTATGATCCTCTCTCTTCACTCCAACATTGGCAGCCATAGCATCCAGCATTGGCAATTCCGAAACACACTGCCTCTCCAACTCCTTCTCCTTTTATAAGATTATCCCTAAACGTCACAATGGTTTTGTTACCTCTTCTAATATCTATACTTCTGGTTTGACACATTTTTTTCTAAAAACAAACAAGTGTATCTTTGTGAAATGCACTAGGATATTCTAAGGAATGAGAGAGCTATACAATTGTACATTACTCTTGCTCTAGTTGTAATATGCACTTGGAAGTTATTTCCTCACAGCAAGGTTCCAAAAAGAACATGAATGCTAGTGCAGGGAGAATGTTGACCAGGAAACCAGAACGATTCCTACTATTCTATTAATTAGCCCCATGCATAGTATTTAAATGGAGAAGCTGAGGGTCTTGTCTGCTGGCTGGAGGGCCAGTCCACAGCATCTCCCTTGTGAAATCCAACTGATCTAAGTGCCACTCAGGCACTTAACTGGGCAGATCATGTGTGGGACGAAGGACCCCTGCTGGATGGAAATCCCATGCACCTGCAGGTCATTCAGAGGCCAATAGCTGCACTTTGTTCATCTGTTTTTCTGAGTGAGGAACCATCCCAACGGCAAGACCCTATCCACTGCGGGACAAATACTGGTGATGGTAAAATGAAGCCCTTAATTGAGCATTAATTGCCCCTTTCCACTGGCAGTGGAGTGGGAGCCATTCAGGAGCATCCTCAGCATGGGCTTAATTGGGGCAAAGGTGGGTAGGCAGGTAAGAAACTACCAATTATCATTCCATCCACTTAAATGTGCACCAAAAAAATTGCCTTAGAGGGCAAATATTCCAGTCATTGGTTCCTGGAAGGTATAGCCACAGTTTTCGTGGCCAGCACTGAGGCTTCTCAATCTTACTGCACCTACACAATATTTCAGCACATGGTGACCTGCATCAAGAAAAGCTCACAAAGTTTGCTGTCACCATTCCAGAGGTCTGTGTTGAAGATGCTGCAAAATGCACCAGGTTAATACTGTAACAGGGGCAGAGATGAGGTAGTACAGAGGTGATATTGTTGAACAGAGACTCCTAGGGGTGAAGGTACATAGTCCCCTCAAGGAGGCGTCACAGGCTGACAGGGTGGTGAAGGTGGTGTTTGGCATGCTTGTCTTCACCAGTCAGAGCACTGAGTACAAGAGTTTGGATGTCATGTTACGGCTGCACAAGACTTTGGTAAGGCCACATTTGGAGTACTGTGTACAGTTCTGGTAGCCCTGCTATAGGAAGGATGTTATTAAACAAGAAAGAGACAGATAGAGCTCTTAAAGATAGTGGAATCGAGGGTTATGGGGATAAGGCAGGAACAGGATACTGATTGTGGATGATCAGACATGATCATAATAAATGGTGGTGCTGGCTCGAAGGGCCAAATGGCCTACTCCAGCACCTATTGTCTATTGTCTATAGTCTATAAACTGAAAATGGTGCAAAACAGTAACAGTCTTGTGATTCTGAGACTGGAGGGTTTGCGTTATAAGAAGAGGCTATGACAGTTTTCTCTGCAATGTAGGAGGCTGAGGGGTGACCTTACAGAGATTTAGAAAACCATGAAGGGCATAGACAAGGTTAACAGCCAAGGTCGTTTTCCTAGGATAGGGGATTCCAAAACTAGAGGGCACAGGTTTAAGGTGACAGAGGAAAGGTTTAAAAGTGACCTGGTTTTCACATAGAGGGTGGTGTATATATGGAACAAGCTGCCAGAGGAAATGGTAGAGGCCAGTGTAATTACAACATTTAAAAGATATTTGGTCAGGTACATGAATAGGAAAGATATTGAAGGATATGAGCCAAACACAGGAAAACTAGACTATTCAGTTTGGGAAACCTAGTCAGCATGGACAAGTTGAGCTAAGGGTCTGTCTCTGTTAGCGAGTTTTGAGAAGATTTGTAGCTCAGTTTGAGGTTCTGGATGTGAGTTTGCTCGCTGAGCTGGAAGGTTAGTTTTCAGACGTTTTGTCACCATTCTAGGTAACATCATCAGTGAGCCTCCGACGAAGCTCCTTCGTCGGAGGCTCACTGATGATGTTACCTAGAATGGTGACGAAACGTCTGAAAACTAACCTTCCAGGTCAGCGAGCAAACTCACATCCAGGTCTGTTTCTGTGCTCTAGGACTCTATTAAGTTCCACTCTTGGTGTTATTTCCAAAGTATGCAGTCTTTTTCCAAAAGATGTGCCTCCAGCAATATCTTCTAGACTACAGATCGAATAGTAATAAATATTATTAATATCTTGGACTCATTTGCAGAAAGGTCAAAACAGCAATTAAAAACACTAGTGGAGTACTTTAGTTAGAAGGCACAAATCTATAAGAAGGCTGTATTTTGTTCATACAAACTAATTTTTCATTTGGATCCCATGGCCATTGAGCAAAGGGATCAACCCTGCTTCAAGGAACAGTGCAGAACGGCATACCAGGAGTAGCACAAGATATTTCTAAAAATGAGGTACCAACCTGGTGAAGGTACAACACAGATTTAGCTTGTGTGCCAAACAACATTAGCAGAAAGTGACAGGCAGAGCTAAGTGGCTCCGCAATCAAAGGATCAGACCTAAGCTCTGCAGTCCTGCCACATCCAGTCATGTACAGTGGTGGACAATTAAACAACTCACGGGAGGAAGCGGCTCCACAAATATTCTCTTCTGCTTCAAAACTGCATTCAATTATATTTTTCCTCTGGCAAGCAGATCAGGTTTCATGACAGGTGGTCAGTGCCTACCTTTAGGTGGCCACACACAGCTGCAGAAAGATAATAACATCCTCATGTTGAAAATTCAATACTGTAAGTTGAGGCTTCTCTGAAACAGACAGCAAACCTGACACCCTAATTAAAGCTGCTTGATTTCTCAGACACAGCTTAAGAATAATACATTGCTGTAAGTAAGGAGTGGTGTGATTGGCCAGACTTTACAAGATGTTCCCAAGCAGTTCTGCAGGCCTTGGCACACACAATGGCAAAGGAAAGCTGACTTCTGAGGATGTGACTCATTGGCAGTGCAAGCGTCAAGTTGGACTTGTTGGGCTGAAGGGCCTGTTTCCACACTGGAGAGATTCTAATTCTAAAGTTGTGCCACTTGCTGTGAGGGCACCTGTAGGTAGCATACTACTACTACTACATCCAATGGCTGCAACAGTGAGCTGTGATTTGAGGTTGCCTGTATATCCAAGCTGCAATGCAGGTTTGGGGATGAAGAAGTTAGTAATGAGTTAACAACTGCCCGCAAACTCATTCCTGCTCTTTGAAGTTTGGTTTTGTTCACTATTTCCTGTTTTCCCTTGGTTGTCTGCCAGGTAGGACTGAAGAACTTTTGAGGCCTTCCAAAGATTTTCAGAATTTCTGGCCCCTTCTTTAAGGCATTCAACTTTAATTATATGTATTATCTTCCATCTTTCTTATGCACAAATTCTTCCCACACACGATGAATGAGCTCCATAGGTCTGTCCAAATGAATACTGGAAAGACACATGCTCTCACTTACACACGCACACAAAATTATCAGATCTTAGTCAGCTGGTACATCGCTTGCTCTGGTTTCTACAGAACTCCATTAAAGAAAAAACTGCAAACAATTAAAACAGCAATAAGCTGCGTGAAAGCACACCTGAAAAACAATAGTTTGGCATCAACAGACTAATCTAAAGAGATAATTATGATTAGCTTAATTGTAGGCTAGTTTTCAGTGAGTGGGTTTGGTGTTAGTTAACCACCGAGCCTTAAAAAAATATTGATTCGCCAACCATTTCATGCAGGAAGCCACAGATAGATGTGTGGTTTTTGCAAATTCCTACTCCCAACTCGGTAAAAATATAGCCAGTTCCTGACAATGTCATCAGGTCTGACATACATATGTTAGAAAAGATCTACCATCTTTGGATCTTGAGGTGAGGAATTCCCATTTAGAATGCGCACACAACTGCTGTACCCTACTAAAGAGTATTTTTAAAAAGAGTTGACAGTTCTAATGGATCTGAACATGATAAAAGTTTATTTATAATACTGTAATTTCATTGTTATATACCTCCATTCTCATAATAAGGAACACCATGTTTTAAAGCCATGCTCTAATCTTCCTGTGGTTAGACATGTTCTCTGAATGAAAATCCATTTAAGGGCACAATCACCTTGTAAATTAAAAAAAATAGAATCTGTGCAAAAAACTGCAAGAATGAAATAAGTGTTAATTTTAATTGAGATTTGCAGATGTCGAAATACAAACCTCAGTAAAAAGGTGTGTCTCTGCAATTTGCACTTTTCTATGTCACAAGTACAAGATAATTTCATGATTTCAATCACAGACTTTAATAATGGGTTATATAAAAAAAACCATAAGGATTAAATTTTCCCTGTTCTCAGCAAGCCTTGCCAGTTGGATGAAACAATTCTCCACTCTCATCAAGTTGCACCCCACCCTGACTCAGAAATGAGTTGCTATTCCTTCACTGGCACCGGGTCAAAATCTTTCAACTCCCTTCCTCATAGCACTGTGGATGGACCTGCACGAAACGGATTGCAGTGTTTCAAGGAAGTGGATCACTGCCACATTCTTAAGGGTGATTATGGATGAATAATAAAAACCAGTCGACCCAGCAACGCTCACAACCCAGGAACAAATAAAAATATTAAATATTCAGCAGGAAGAGATGTACATGTCAGTAAAGCCTGACATCATTACCAATTTGTATTATCTCAGAGTCAGCTATTAAAACTTTTGGCTTAAGTATCCACTTCAATTTTAATCTGTGAATGTAATGGCCCATAAATTGCTGATATCTCTATATAATTATGATAAACTTCGACTTACAAATTAAACTAAGTATAGATAAAGTATGTAAGAAGAGGTCAGCAATGAATCGTGAAGATCTGTTATAAGAAAGTCTTAAGTTACAAGTAACCTTATAATCATCAATAAAAGCAAAGAATTTCAGAAATATAAAGATTCCAGTCATAAAATATGACTATTAAAGTTAAGTTACATTGCAAATGGTGGAAATAATGGATTAAGACACCAAAATGGATGTTTCTAAAGCAAAATATAATTTTCCAAGCTATTATAAGAGGGAGAAAAATGACAAGAATGTGAACACAGTGAATTCAGTTGTTAAACTTATCAAGCATGTTTGAATGAACAGATGAATATCAATAATGCAGCTATTTTCTAATTGGCAGCTAAGAGCAGGGTTTCCAGCAAGTTTCCTTCCTGCTATACTGAAATGTAGCTTCTACAAGCAACACATTGATATGCTTGTAATAATAATTAGCATCGCTGAAAGACTTAAAATTTTCATTTCAAATGCCTCGTTACGTCTTTCATACACCTGCAGTCATAGCAGCTTTGTTGATAAGGTCTATTCTTGAAGGTCCTGTTAAAACATTTATTGCATTCAATGCTGTCATTCAGGGGCACAGCTGAGTGGCTTCAGCTCGCACCTACAGAGGCCCCGCAAAGATGATGCACTGTCAGCTGTGCCGAGGAAGTAGGTCAGGTTCCAGCTCATGTGTTATTCCCTCTTCACTAAAAAAAACCCAAGTGTTGCCATAGCAACAGAATCTCATTGAATGCTGCAAGGTCACCAAAGGGCAATGCAGCAAGGTTTTGTGAAATAAAATGAAGGAGAAAGCATTACGCTACACTGAAATAGCTCATGAGAAAAATATCTTATAGGCACGAGTGAAAGAAAAAAAATCTTTGAAGATAAATTTGACGCAGAAACATGTGCCAAAACATTTCAGAGCATTGAATCAAATCACACTCCACTTATGTACTATATTTGCATTTATTACAGATGATCTTGCCCTCCCAAATTTCCATCTGGATGTAAAAAATCTTTTGGCAGTGGCAAATTAATTAGTTGTACTGATGTTTTGCTGGGATAACAAAGATTAGCAACAAAGATTGTATTTTTCAGCAAAGGTTCAGTTATTCAATTACTGAAGTTAAATATTAATGTTTTTGACACGTTAAGAGGGTAAGAGAAATTAAAATATCTCAAATGATTTCACAGTCCCATTTCACCTTCAGAATTAAGTATATTTTACAATGTGAGATCAGAAGTGCATGTTTCTACACTGAAGCACTCATTTTAAGCACCGATACCAGACAGGGAGGAGCAATTAGGGATGTGCCTTGCCGGCGATGCACATATTTAATTAAGGAATGAATTTTAAAATTTAAAAATTAAGTTTCTGATGATGGCCAGTTTTAAAATGAAGGCAAGATACCTTCTCAAGAGAAAAATCATCTCTCACTTACTGTCCATTGGCTGGTCACACAGTAGCTTTGCTCAGACCAAAACATCACTGCCTTACCCTAGCACCATTCTATCTTGTGAATTTTCATTACTTAATAATATAACAATATTTAGTTATCACCAGATACTTTGTAAGTAATTTATTCTTCTCAGGCTCAATTGTTTTTCTTGGACGTTTCTATTGTTTCCAAGCTTTCCCTTCTGGCAAATATGAAATGGTCTTTTTCTGTCAAATGTATCCATATTTGCAGGTTAACTCACTCCTCTCCTTACATTCCAGGAAGGAGATTTCTGAGCACTGCTCAGAAAGACATGTTGTGTCCAAGACGTTTTGTGTGTACTGCACGTGATAAATGGTTTTTCCTTCACTTGGCAATTACTTGCAAATTGTCCTGATGAGCACAGGTATTTTCTGGCAGGGAATTTTTTTAAAAAAAGATTTGCTTAAAGATATCAATACTTCTCATGCTTTAAGGAACTGCTGCATCATTCATAATATTTGCCTATTACAAGAAATTGCATTTCACATAATGCAAAGTAGAATAAAATGTACATCTACATTCTTAGTCTGGGGAGTACTGTATATAGAAACACTCACTCTGGCGGTTACTCCTCCTTTCCAGTGTATTGGTCATGCAAAACCTTCCAAAACAAAGAACTGCCATTCCTGATGTGATTGATACTCATTGTTAATTGGATGTTTATTCCCCATCAGAGCCGAGTCTGGAGGGAAATCAGCATGGAATGTCACATGCTGGCTAGTATGCCAGCACGCCAACTCCATCCTCCATCTTGGACATTGTTCAGGTGGTGTGTTGGGACTGAAGGTAAGGCAGGTCTGTGCAAGCACAAACAGCTGCTGGCTACTGAAGCCTGTTAATGGAGGCAGACTGGTATTTTTCAGCCAGCCCCTCCATTGACCAGTTGCTGGCAGGAAACAGTGTCACTACCTGAAGACAGTCTCTCTCTCTCTCTCTCTTAGCGGTAGAGTAAGGGGCCAGAGCTACCACATAAGGGGCCAGCCTGCCTGTATGCAGCAGCAGTCACTGGCTACCTGGCTGCATGCCCATCCCTTAGCATGGTGCCTGACTTCAAACTTTTGATTTAAAGTTCCCTTTGAAGAGTTCACCCTCTGCATGCAGCTTTTGTCTTGAGACCAGGCGTGGAGGTGGGTGTGGCAGCATGAAAGACTTATCCCTGAGCATAAGTTGGGTTTTCTCACACAATTACATCCTTCTTAGCTCATTTCATACGCACAAGGAGGTAAAAGGCCCAAGTGTGCAAACAGGATGCTCGACCATAATCTAGTCCTTCCAGAATCCAATATTCAGGCACCTTATATAAAAGGCTCCTGGACAGCACTTCATTCTCTGCAAACCAGAAGCATCACTAAACTTCTGCTCGTCACCTTCACCCATTCCTGGAGATGTCCGAGAGCAGGTAAAAAGCACCAGCTTTAGTGATATCCCTTAGAGGTTTACCTGAAGGGTACCCGGGGGGAAAGGAAGTTCTTTTCTCTACGGATGACAAGAAAAACTGATAAAGGTAGCCTCGACAGAAGGGCCTGTTGAGGTCACTGCCCATGTGTGGATCCAGAGAACTAGGCTCCAGTGCCACAAGACAAGTGATCTTCTACAGTGCACCAAGTTATCTACCACTGTCTACACAATGCTTCAAGCTCCTGAGAGTGTGAATTTGTATTGTAAGGTTGACAATGTAGAAGACTGTCACACAGGTGGTTGGGTGTAAGGCATTTCCATGAGATGCCTCATGTGCAATCAATGCCTATCATTTCATTGCAGCTATCAATGTAGCTCTACCGGCCCCAGAGTTATACTGCCTCACTCATTTCTTCCAAGGATTGTGCTTAAAATATAAAAGGCACAACAGTACTTGGCAACTCCTGAACTATCAAGTCACTGACCTCTCATCACAACCAGAAGAATGTAGACATCTGAGATTTTCACCAAAGGTTTGCACCAAACACACAATCACAAGGTATGTGCCTAATGAGTTGAGCCCTCTTCAAGTTCTTACCATTGGCTGCACTGACCAGGTTCACTGGTGTCAGCCTTTTGGCTGCAGGGCTTAGGCTTCACCCCCAGCATTGTAGGTATTTAATAACAACAGGCCAGATAGCATACACTTGAGACATCTCAGGAGTTGGTTAACATGAAGAGGGTTCACCCTAACACAGATTTTTTACAAAGAAATATTTTGGATATGAAGCAGCCAAGTCACTAAAGAAGTTTGTATTCACTGCAATTTAGAAGAGAAAGATCGACTCTGCCAGGTACATACCTCACTTATACATAGTTGGGTTTGTGAACTCGCATGTTTCCCGTTTTGGACTGATAAGGTTGTGCCCTTGAAGGCAATTCCAATGAGTTTGTGTCTTAATGAATATTCTTGAATAATAATCAATGTAAAACAGGTATGTTGGGAACACTGGACCACCAGTAAGGTTTGATAACTTGACAGCAAAACTTTAACTTGCAGTTGGGAAACTGAATTGTTGCTCAATTAATTTTGCCCATTTGACCTTCTAAACATTGTGGGAAGGCAAGCAAAATTCTGCCTTCTATATTTAATTGATCAGAAAACCCATCCTTTTGTTATCCACTGTATGTCCAGCTTCAAGAGCCTGCACGCTGTCTTTACTGGCACAATGAGTCCACCTTCTGGCAATTAGTTGGCAACTTTGGGGAAAATCATATTGAGTGATTATTTCCCACACAGGGTCTCTGGCCCTGCAGACAGCAGGATTCAGAAAGACTGCAGGGCAAATGCTGACCCCTTTGATTCCCATTCATTGTACTCCATGTCCAGATTGTATCAATACTTGGTTAAGGTGTGGGCTAACTTTAGGATCCAACTACAGGCAGCATCACAGTACAGTTGTAGGTAGCAAAAGTACACTGAGAGGGCCACGTCACAACAGAATAAGTGCAGTCAACTCTGTCAGGTCATTTCTAATTTTCAACTTTAAAATATATTTCAGCGAAGCAAATGAAAGATTGCCAAATGAGCTTTCTCCAAATTGATATATGGGCTTTGCACATCATTCACATATGGGACTGCAAGCTTACCGATGCTCAAATATGGTATTTATCTTCTTAGCAGAATAACTGTCAATACTGTTAGCTTGTTAGCTTTCAGTCTCACGTGAGGCTCTTTAATATTAAGCCTGTAATTTCTCTTTCTCAGTGCACTGTAAATGTTTATACCCTTCAATATGGGAGGAAAAGACTTAGGCATTTAATTAATGTGAGGTAAGCTGAAGTATATAATCAATTTCATATAGGGCATTCAGATATTTTGTCATAAAAACCTAACTCAACAAATAGCAGCTCGCATGAGACAGATCATTCTGATGACTTGCTTATTTTGATCTATTATATTCCATGAGATTAGCAATATTCTAATTACGAAGACTACACATTATTTACGCAGGTTTGATGAGGCTTTTACACCTTCCCTCTTCATGCTCTTATCCATCACATTTTCCTCTGGGACGAGTGATTATGTGTGGCTGTATTATGTGAGCTTTAATTTCAAATATTCTTAAACTAATACTTCATTAAAAATAAAATGCAACTTCAAAAACATCTTTTCTTGAGGAGTAATGCACACACCAAAACATGAGCCTCATTCATACACACCTTGAAAAATACAGAATTAAGGATTTTTCTTTCGAGTGCTTTTGCATTTGGGAAGATAAACTACAAGCACTGGGCACACATCAATGACAGAGAATAACGAGCACCATTTTCAAATACATGACTGAGGTGTTTAAGGCATCTTACGAAATATCAGGGCTCCCACAATCTATTTTGAGGGCCCATCGGCTTTGCCTCAATGTCTTCA
Source organism: Stegostoma tigrinum (assembly GCF_030684315.1). Lineage (NCBI taxonomy): Eukaryota > Metazoa > Chordata > Chondrichthyes > Orectolobiformes > Stegostomatidae > Stegostoma > Stegostoma tigrinum. Next base: position 49,967,717 of record NC_081354.1, on the reverse strand, counting down.
GATTTCTGCTTTCTCATGCTAGTTTCCGAATCAGCGCAACACAATCTCAAAAGTGGAGAAATTAAGCAGAATTTTATTTGCAGAAACCCACCTATTGGCAAATCAACTGACAATACCCAAGCACTTACAGACCCATAAAAATAGAAGACCAAAGACATTTTCATTATAACACTGTTCAGAATGGGTTTGCCCCCACATTCTTGGTGATGTGTCAGTCAGTCCTTTGTTGACTTTGTATTTCTAAGAAAAATCCTTTGGATCTTGAAGACACAATAATAATAGTTGTAAAAGTTTGTTTTCAGAAGGGTAACTTTGCTTTGTTGAGCACAGCCAGCAACTAGCCATTGTAGGAGGCAAATACTTAAGAGTAAATGTTTCAAATGCAAAATTCTTGCATGAAGCCTCACCATGACCACAATCGTGCAGCCAGCAATGGACTGCACTCATCTTGAAAAAAGCTGTCCACAAAATAGAGCAATGCGTGTGTCATGGTTCCCCCTCTCTTGAAAGGGATTTAATTCTGGCACCAAATCAAGGGGATGTTACGATATTCTATGACAATTATGTTAGCAACCTGGTAGGCAGCCAATCAACAAGATGTGATTTTTTAAAAACAGGGTTTTGCAACCAGACTAATAGCTTTGAAGCAAGAGTTTTTGTCAAATCATGACTGCAATCAAAACAACATTCTGTGGGAATGAATATTGAACATCCAGAGAAACAGCACAACACATCGACAGCTTTACAATATAAGGAATTACCCCATGACTCTAATTATAGCTGCTGAGCTTGTGCAAAAGTAACTCTGTTGCAGAGTCTTTAGGCCATCTGGATCTGTAGGGCTTAAGACAACATGTTCTCTTACCATCTTTGTATATAGCTATGTTCATTAAAGCATGTTACCATTTGCTCACAAGAATGTAACCTCTCATCAGTAAGACACAAACTTCAGGATTCTACATTATTCTGCACTTGTTCAGACTCCCAAAATTGCTGTCAGTTTCAGTGGAGTAATGATAATAAGTATAGTCAGTTTTGTATTCTCCTTCTCAGCAAAATCTAAATTAGTGGTTTTTCTCTTATCCCCACTTTGCTGTCCCTTGAAGCCTCAAATATTTCATTTTTAAAGAGGCATTATCATCATTAAAGACAAATTCTTTTAAGAAGTAGAAAGGAAGGTATTATTCAATTCTCATTGAAAAACATCACTTGCATGTAACATAATGGAGAAAAAGACTAAGGGGTCCCAAAATATTTAAAAAGCCAGCATCCCTTCAACAATTCCAGAGCATTAATTTTGAAACTAACTCTAATTTGCCAGTACAAGATTAAAAATCCAGAACAATGGACATATCAGTATCAACTCAGCAACAAAAGCTTTTAATATCAAGGGCATTAATCTGGTCTAAGGGTTATACAGTAGTGTCCTCCATTTTATGGCACAACAGTTGTTGCTGTTTGCTGTGCAATGTTAAAAAACATAGTTTCCCCTCCCACCATCTATGTTAAAACCAGAAACTTTGTGATATGCAAGATTTATTTTTTCTAGCTCATGTACATTATGCCACTGATGGTTAGTGGCTGTTCCCCTGCCAAGCTCTCCCACATAGTCCCTTTGGCGTTCCTTCCATGTTCTTCACCATTTGCCAAAAAAATTAACACTGCACGGAATTAAAGAAACAGCTTATTAAGAACTCCCAATGCTGCCAATAACTGAAATGGAGCTGCTTACAAGGTTACTGTGCAGCTAATTTATTATAACAATCGAGGCTGCGCAGGAAGCAAATAGTGGTGACTGCAGTGGTTAGCTCGGAACCGTATTTCAATGGAACAGTGTTGCCACCATTATCAGTCAGAAACCAGTTAATGGAAGAATCCTTTCCCTCTCCGTGCTTTGAAAATTAACTGTCAGCCTGGCCCAACACATACCTGTGCAACAAAATGGAACTCCATCAAAACTGCACATAACATCTCAATTCCCCTTTATGTTATACTGTTGTTCAAATTGCTGTCCCTAATTTTGCATGCTATCGTACATCTCCTTCAGCACTGTGTTACCTAATAACGATCACTCTGGAAAGAAAATTACCATGTTCAGACTTGGGCTCACTCAGTCAATAAGCAGAAACTTGTCTTTACTTTAGAAACACAATCTCAAAGCGCTTCATAAAGGCTGAAGAGAAAAATAATCAAATAAACCATCATAATGCTCAGAAGCATTCCAGTTTTTTAAAAATTATTGCACTTGGCATACACTAAAACACAAGCAACCAATTTCAGTCCTGGCAATTCATTCCATCTTTAATTTATGATCATTCTCTCTGACAGTGAAGATGGCCTGGATAAGATGTTCGGCAAGTCAGTGCATTTGTTTCAACATGGTGTAGTTTTTGTTTTGAGATGTGTAGTTTCGTTTTTCCCAATGTTTTAAAGGAGCACTGTTTTTGTAACAACTATTTGTAAAACATTTTTTCATCAGCTTAAAATACATTATATTGCTCATACATTTGTACAGTATAAGAACATGGTCATCGACTTATCCCTCTGCAACAAAGGTTTGTTAACCATCTCTTCATGAAAAGAGGAGTGAGCCTTTGTACGTCTTATCAAAGACCTATACACTGGCAACACAACAGTGGTGGAAGGGAACGGTAACTTAACCACCCCAATAACCATAGAGAGGGGCGTGAAGCAAGGCGACCCACTCTCACCAATTCTATTTAACATTGCTCTGGATCCGTTGGTGTGCTCTCTGGAGAGGGCCAACTCAGGGGTCTCCATGCCCCTGGGCGGCAGAAGAGTCAACTGTTCGACTTTGGCCTTCGCGGATGACATCGCCCTTCTAAGTGACTCACACACTGGTATGGCTAGGAACCTGAAGCTGCTCCAGGCATACTGTGACCATACGGGCCTCAGTATTAACATAGCGAAAACGAAGGGATTCCACTTCACCTTTAAAAGGAAGACCTTCATATACAACCATTTCGCAAACTGGAAGCTAAGGGATGAATCCTTAACCCTAACTCTTCCTCTCACCCATCCCTTCCTCCCACCCCAAGCCGCACCCCCAGCTACCTACTAATCTCATCCCACCTCCTTGACCTGTCCGTCTTCCCTGGACTGACCTATCCCCTCCCTACCTCCCCACCTACACCCTCTCCACCTATCTTCTTTGCTCTCCATCTTCGGTCCGCCTCCCCCTCTCTCCCTATTTATTCCAGTTCCCTCCCCCCATCCCCCTCTCTGATGAAGGGTCTAGGCCCGAAACGTCAGCTTTTGTGCTCCTGAGATGCTGCTTGGCCTGCTGTGTTCATCCAGCCTCACATTTTATTATCTTGAAAGGAACCTTTGATGGTATTACAAAATGGACAATTGTGAATCTGTTACTGGCTTTATACCACACAAGATTTTCTTTTCAGTTGACTTGAATGGAAAGGACAGCTGAGCAGGGTGTAAAATAGGATCCAATTTACTACTGTGTTACCAAGACTAAATTCATCTACAGTAAACATAGGGAGGAGCTCAGGCTTAGAAATGGATGTTGCAAGAGGAATCCACTGAGCCTTGAATTTTAAAATAACTCGCAAACATTATGAACAGACATTGAAAAGTGATCATCAGCATCATTCTGAAACTTCCAAAAATGCAAGTCATACTGTGAAGTTTGAGAGGGGTAATTCAAAGAAAATGGCTTTCCTGAGGATTATAAAGAATAGCCTACTCAATTACTGGAGAACCCAACAATGTACAAGGTAATAATTCTGAAAGAGTTCATGTTCATGTTACATTGAGATGCACCTAACCTGGTGATATTATACAGTCTTTGAATGGTGATAACTGATTTTGCTTGATTACTCAAAAGGGAGTAGATGTATCACGTACAGTTCCCAACAGTCCTTTGTATTTATGCCTAGGAAGTTAAATCGAGTTCTACCTATTGTAGAATCATGGAATAAATTTACATTCTTATGTCAAACAGTGCCTCTTCTGTTCTGATGCACCAGTGATCTAAGTTTTCAAAGTTATTCTCTGCCACTAATAAACAGACCATAAACTCAGCACAGAGTTCAATTTTTACACTGGCTGAGGATACCATGAAGGACTTGCCTTCTCAACCTCTTCCCTCGCATGAAACATGGTGACCTTCAGGTTAAACCACCACTAGTCATCAGTCTGTAATGACAGCAACCATGTAAGACGATAGTGACTTTATCTTAACTGAAACTACATCAGTCAACACATCAATGCAAAGGCAAAGCTGAAGCATTTCCAGCGATCTTCAGCTAGAAATACCAAGTGGATCATCCATCTCAGTCTTTTCCAAAAGTCCCCAGCATCACAGATACTCGTTTTAAACCAATCCAATTCACTTCAGGTAATATCACAATACAGCTGAAGAAATTGGATAGCACAAAGGCTGCGGACAATATCCACAGGACAAGTTGTGCCCCTTGCCAAACTGTTCCTGCACAGCCACAACACTAGCATTTACCCAACAAAGTGGAAAATTACCCAGATATATCCCAACTACAAAACAGGACAAATCCACCCAGAATAATTACTGTCCTGTCAGTCTAATTTTGATTATCAAAGTTATTGAAGGAAATGTCAACAGTGTTTTCAAGCAACACCTGCAAAAGAAAACTCTCATCACTGACTTAGTTTGGGAATCAGCAGGGCCACTTGGCTCCAGACATCATTCCAGCCTTGGTCCAAATATAGACAAAATAGTTGAACTGCAGAGGTTAGGAGTGAGTGACAGCCTTTGACCAGATGTGGAAATAAGAAGTCCTTGCAAAATACAGTCAATGGGAGTTAGGGGAGAAAACTTTCAGTTGATTGGAGTCAAACCTAGCACAAAGGAAAACAGTTCATGGAGGTCAATATTCCAAAGCATCCTTGCAGGTATTCTTCAGAGTAGTCTCCTAGTCCCAAACATTTTCAGCTGCTTCATCAATGATCTTCCATCCACTAAATAGTCAGAAGTGAAAATATTCACTGAACGTCAATGTTCAGCACAGTGACTGAAGCAGTGCATATTCATGCACAGGAATTTGTAAACAACATCCAGACATTGGCTGACAAGTGGTATACAATTACCATGCATCGATCATCTCCAACATGTTTACTCAACGGAAATCAGAAATCAGTAAAATTAAGAGCACTGAAATGTACAATGAAAACAAACAAATATGTGAAAGATAAACAGGGCTCTGGGTCAAATCACACCTCGAAGACTACAGCCAGTTCTAGTCAGAAAGACACATGGTTGATGTGAAAGCATTTAAGGTGGTACCAATAAGAATCTTTTAAGTGATGGTAAGCTTTTGTGATTTTGAGCTACTCAATTCATCACAGAACCCTCAATAGCATGGTCAGCATTGGCTACTCACAATCATGTTAATTAGCAGGCATCACAAAAGCCAACTTGCTACCTGTATTGGAAGCCATCAGACTGAGCAATTTTGTGTTGCAAACCTCACTTGTTTTCCTGGACCAGTGCATTTTAACCCGTTATACTCTTTGATTATTACACCTATCTACTATCTCCAGCTACCTTTTTCCTGCTGTTTAATCACATGACAGAAATAAGAAAAATAAACTCTGTTAACAAAATCAAGACCAATGATAAAGATCAGTTCAAAATTTAATGCTAGGTTTTGTGAGGCTAGTTTCTATTAGCCAATACTTGTTCTATATTCCGAAAGCCATAAAAATCAAAAGATTCACACGCAGAAGTAGGCCACACAGCCCATGCAATCTGCTCCACCATTCAATGAGATCATGGCTAATCCGGTAATCCTCAATTCCACTTTTCTGCCTTTTCCCGATAACTCATGAGTCCCTAACTGATTAAAAATTGGTCTATCACAGCCTTGAATAAAAGACCCAGTCTTGACAGAACTCGGTGATAAAGAATTCCACAGACTGACAACCCTTCAGGAAAAAAATTCTTCCTCGTCTCGATCTTAAATGGGTGACTCCCTTACTCTCAGATTATTCCCTCCGGTCCCCACAGAAGGAAAATCAACTTGTCCACACCAACCCTGCCAAGCCCCCAAAGAATTCTGTACATTTCATTAAGGTTGCCTCTCATTCCTCTAAACTCCAATGAGCACAGGCCCAATCTTCACTACATTTCCTCATAAGGAAATACCTCCATACACAAGATTAATCTAGTGAACCTTCAATGACAGTACTTCTTTCCTTAAATAATAGGACTAAAACTCTTCACAGTATTCCAACCACGGTCTGATTAGTGTCTTGTATAATTTTACTATTATGTCCCTATTACTGTACTCCATTCTCTTCAAAATAAAGACCAACATTCCATTTGCCTTCCTGATTAGCCACTGAACGTGGATGCTGGTCTTTTATAATTCATTCAGGACGACCCCAAATCCCTGTATGCTACTGCCTTTCTCCATTTAAATAATATTCACCTTTTCTATTCTTCTTGCCAAAGTGCAAAATTTCAGTTTTTTGATGTTATATTCTGCCAAGTTCCTGTCCATCACTTAACCTGCCTATCTCCCTCTCTAGACTCCTTGTATCATGCTCACTACTTGCTGTCTCACCAATTTTTGTGTCATCTGCAAACCAGGCTATTATACATTCCATTTCCATAGCCAAATCACTAATACATATTGTAAATAATCGTGGCCCCAGCACTGATCCCTGTGATACTTAATTAGTTGCAGGTTGCTCCTTTAATCCAAACTCTCTGAATTCTAATAGTTAGGCAATCCTCGATCTGTACCAATATACTACCCCAGGACCATGGGCTCATCTTATTAAGTAGCCTTATGTGCAGAACTTTATTGCATGCCTTTTGGAAATTCAAACATATTACATCATCACCTCTTTTATCTGACCTACTTGCTACCTCCTCAAAGAACTGTAATGAATTTGTCAGACATGATTTTTCTCTCGTGAACCTATAACTGACTCAGATTTATTATATCATGTATTCCTAAATGCTCTGCTGATACCTCCTTTTTTGTAGACTCTGATATTTTACCAAGACAGATTTTAGCTAACTGGCATATAGTTACCTACATTGTGTCTTCCTCCCTTTCTGAATAAATGTTACACTGAAAGTGTTCCAATGCTCTGGGACTTGCAAAATATAAACATTTACAGTCAATTACAAGCAGTCCAGCCATTATCTCTGCAGCTACTTCTTTTAAAATCCTAGGATGCAACTGATGAGGTTCACGGGAATTATTGGCCTTTTACCCTCTTAAATTTTCCTGGTACCTTTTCTCCGGTGACAGTTACTGTAGCTATACCCTTCCCATCCACCCACCCTTTATCCCTGAAACAAATGAATATGAGCAGTCCTCTGGGGCAGATAAGTCCAATGATTCACCACTCTCAAAGTGAAAAAAATTCCATATCTGAGTCTGAAATGGCTTGTCCCTTATTCTGAGACAATGCTCCCTGTTTTTAGAAGCCAGCTAGGGAACATCCTTCCTGCATCTATCCTGTCGACATCTGTAGTACTTTTGTATGTCTGAATGAGATCACATCTCTTTGTACTAAACTGCAGAGAATATAGGGCTAAATAATTTAATCTTTCCTCGTGGGATAATCCATTCATCCTAAGAATTACCTTCATGAATCTTTAGCACACTCCCTCTATGGCAATTACATCTTTTCTTGAGTGAGGAGACCAAAACTGCATATAACATCATTTTCTGAAGAAGGGTCTAGGCCCGAAACGTCAGCTTTTCTGCTCCTCTGATGCTGCTTGGCTTGCTGGGTTCATCCAACTCTACACCTTGTTATAACAGGTGAAGTGTGGTTTCACCAAGATCCTTACTAATTGCAGGAAGACATTTTTACTCCTGTGCTTCTGAATGGTTGCTTCAGTGAGACAATCTATTGAGCAGAATTTTCTACTGTCTCTGGTGGCATTTTTGGTGGTTGAAAGGGCATTTAATCAAGCAGAGAGCTGCAGGTGAACAACTTGTCACTTTTCTTCCTCTGCCATGATAATATAATAGCCAATTGGATAATTGATGCAACATTGGTCAACTGATGACCGCCTTGGGGCATCACTCCATCACTGCTTGAATTAGACCAATTGTGGGCAGGGTGATCATCATACAGTACGCACACCAAGTAAATCTGTGAGGACGACTTGTTCTTTCCCCAATTACAGGGGTGGTCCCTCCTTCCAAGAGGATGAGTTCCATGATGGACATACTCAGCATGGAGGGTTGGCCCCCTATCCCAGACACATTCTGCATTACCCAACTCTTAAATTTCACTCCATAAAATACATGACATTTGTACATGAATAGGAAATGTTTAGAAAAATATGGGCCAAGTGCACACAAATGGGACCAATTTAGTTTTGGGAAACTTGGTCAGCATGAATGAGTTGAACCGAAGGGTCTGCTTCCATGCTGTATGACTCTATGACTCTATTTACTTAGGATACGAGGCACTGCTTCATACTGGACCAGAGGTAGCAGCAGCCATCATCCTCCCTTGTGACATAGGAGACCAAAAGAGCTTCCAGTTCCTGATTAGCCAAACCTTCCCAGTATGTGAGACCTCCTCAATCAACTATCAACTCTACAAGATTCTTCCTGCTAATTCAACAACATCTCAGTCACCACCACTCTTAGAATCAAATACCAAATAGTGAATGCAGACCATCCACTATACACAGCAATTGTACGAAAACTGTTCCAGAGAGCTGGTACGGAATAGAATTTTCTCTTGCTGAATCACTCACTGTTATGCCAATGCTATGGAACGATGAAACTAAAACAGAAATGTTGGGAAAACTCAGCAAACCTGGCAGCATCTGTGGTGAGAGAGGGGAGTTGATGTTTCAGGTTCAGTGACCCTTCGCTGTTCTGAAATAGGGTCACTGGACACAAAATTCTGCTCTCTCACCACAGATGCTGCCAGACCTGCTGAGTATTCCCAGCATTTGTTTTCGGTTCTGATTTCCAACATCTGCAGTTCCTTAGAATGGCCAGTTTCCTATCATGGATGTACCCACTGCAGTTTCATTAATATCAAACCTGTCTAAAATTGGTACATCAATCTTAGAATTTTTCAATTTTAATAGAGAAGCATAGGACACAAGACCCAAGAGATTATGACAAAATTGTATAAAGCTTTGATTAGCCCATAGTTAGAGTCCTGTGTGCAGGTTTGAGTTTCTTGTAACAGAACACCAGAATAAGATATATACAAAACAGATTCAGCAGGGTATTACAGAGACTGGAAACAAGTTATGAAGAGGGACTTGTTGTTGTGGCACTATTTGTGTTGATGGAAAAAAAGGGATGAAAGGAGGTTCCATGTTTTTTAGGAGGAGAATGGTTTTAATAGGAAATGGGGAAAGGCTATTTCCTCTGGAACATCAAGGACAAATGGTAAATGATTTATCATTGTGACTGCAATGAGGTTAAGAGTTTAGGAATTACAACAAATTATTTACAAAGTGAGTAGCTGGAGTATAGAACACTTTGCCAGACAGTGCAGTTGTGACAAAGGCTATTGTGTTTTTTGTTGCAAAAATAGACAATTAGTTAAAGAACAGGGAGATCAAGAGTGATGGGTAGAATGGGATTCACTCCGAATTCCTTTAGTAGAGCACAAGATGAGCTGAATGTCCTCCCAATACATTGTGAACTTCAAAGTGTTGACGATTGTTCATTATTTTACAGGCTTAATGTTGCTGCATTTTATGGCTTTAATTAAAATCTTAGCATTAGCTCCCACCACAAGATGAAACAAATAAATGGAGCACTTTGTCTGATCAGGCGATTGCTTTTGATAATTGTCCTTTCAAAATAAATGACACCAAGGCTCTCATTAACAAAGCAAAGGGAGAACAAAACATTGCAAACTCAGCTCAGTTTGTCTTCTTGAATGATTGTGCTCCTTGCAGTTTAATGAAAAAAGAACAATCAGGTTGGACTATTTAATTTTAATACAGTGTGGAGAGGACTGCTGTGTGGACAAATTTAGTAAAAACAATGTCTGAAAGATAAGAGCAAAGCAGTTGAATGAACCCATTGTCTGCGCTCTGCCGAGACACCTTTATGTGGGTATATTTTCTCCTATTCCCTTATTTTAACAAATAAAGGTAATCATGAACACAGCCACATCTTGTCAAAAGTGATTATTCTGCAAATATTTTAGTCCAAACATTGCAGCCATTTCAGAAACACAGTTGCAACATTGACGTAGGTATCGTCTTCTAGCTGCTCGTTTAGTTGTCACTTGGACTTGACTACATATGGCAAAAGTCCAAGCTGTCCACAATGAGATAGTTCAATAGATTGCTTCTTGGATGAGAGGACAATGATGAAATGCTCAGTGAAATGCATCCATAGAGTGGAATATTCTACTGTCTCTCTTGGCTAGTTTGGAGGCGAGAAGATAAAGCAATGATGCAGCAAGTTAATTACGGATTAGATTTCATGCAGACATCAAGAGTTTTGAATAGGCTACAGACAGCCAGCGAGCAACCTGTGTTGCCTCCTCTGGTTAAGTGCGACACACGTAATTAAGAGGCCATCAGTAGGCAATTCCTGCAATTAAGAACCCAAGAGCAGAGATCCCCACTTTTTGAGACGTGCTAGCCCATCAGAGGCATTTAACCCTTTTAAACAGTTGCACCACCAGAACAACGAGCACAGCTGGTCCGGAATTGAAAAGTGGCACAGGTTTTACTGGGAGAAGCCGCCGGGAAAAGATAAGAGAAGGCAGCAGAGAGGGAAGGATGACAGTTCTCAGGACACACACACACAAACCTTCACATGGTCAGGTCCCACAATCGTGCATGCCTTTGAGTGAAGAACCTCAAGCTTAATGCCATCTGCGGACTAGAAGCTGGCTATACACCCTTAACCATGGGCTCTTTCACTCCAAATTTAATTGCAGGACACAAGAAGCAATGGGGTTTAAATGTGCCACAATCCTGTCTAATCAACTGTCCTTCTAGGCCTCCTTTGCAACTCTAAGGCTTCTCAAGGCCTGTTGGCATATTTTTTATTTTTGGATTCATATGATCACTTGAAACTGGACACTGAACATTGCTCTTCAGGGCCGCACTCCATTTTATACCTTGCTAATTTTAAAACACCTGTTTTCTATACAACATGAGGCCGTAAGAAACAAGAACAGAAATTGTTGCAGAAGCTCAGCAGATCTGACAGCATCAGTGGACAGAGAGTAGAGTTAACATTTCAAGTCTAGTGAACCTTCTCCAGAACTACCAGGAGCATTGCCAACTGGGGAACTAAATCTGAAACAGTATAAATATAAAAACAATAAAGGCATAGGCATACTATGGGTGTGAGAAAGAAGATATCCATCTGGTTTCAATTTCAAGTATATATCTGCCATGGAATACCTGTAACCTCAGGAGTAGATATTGAAAATGTGTAACATTTATTCTTTATTAAATCTGCAGGTGTTTTCCATATGGTGTTTACATTGTTCATTTAACACATTATAATGTCCCAAGATGTTTCATAAGAACTCTGTACAAAAAATCATACTGAACTGTTGAGGAGATATCATAATACTTGACAAAAAGTTTGGTCGAAGTGTTGGGTTTTATGTAGCCTCATACAGAAGGAAAGCAAGGTAGAGGTGGAGAGGAACAGGGAGAGAATTCTAGAGCTTGGGGCCTCAGTATCTGAAGACACAGCCGCCAATGATGAAGGCGACAGTCCTGTGGTTTTATCATTAGACTATTAATTGAGATACCCAGGTAGTGTCCTGGGGAACCAGGTACAAATCCAGCCATTGCAAATTATAGAATCTGAATTCAAGGGAAAGCTAGAATCAAGAGCCTAATGATGACCACAAAGCCATTGCCGATTGTCGGAACAAAACCATCTGGTTCGTTAACATCCATAAAGGAAGGAAATCTGCCATCCTTGCCTGGTCTGGCCTACATGTGACTTCAGACCTACAGCAATGTAGTTGACTCTCAACTGCTATCTGGGCAATCAGAACGAAGAATAAGTACTAGCCTGGCCAGGAACATCCAGATCCTGCTAGTGAATTTTTAAATAATTGAGAATCCACTAAAAGTAAAAATTAAAGTTGTACAGAAGCATTGGAGAGTTGTGGATTTGGAAAGATTATACAACTGGGACAGCCATTTGGAGATTTGAAAATAATTTTGAGAACTGTGAAATCAAGATGCTACTTGACCGGAAGTCAACGTAGGTTAGCAGTGTAATTGGGGAATGGGGTATTGTACCAGTTAAGTCATGGCAGCTACAGTTTTGGATGTTGTCAAGTATAAGGCAGAATGTGAAAGATCGAACAGGAATGCATTGAAATAATCATCTAAAGGCAATGACGACACATATGAGGGCTTCAGCAGCTGATAAGTTGAAACAAGGAAAAAAATTGAACAAAGTTACAGAGGTGGCCAAAGCAGTTTCAGAGATTGCATTAATATGATGCTGAAATCTCATCTCATGACCAAATATGACACCTAGGTTGCAAACAGATTGGCTTAATTTCAGGTTGCGCCAGGGAGAAGGATAAAGTCAGTAGTTAGGGAATGGAGTTTGGAGCTAGGACTGAAAACAATGGTTTTAGTCTTATCAATATTTAACTGAAGGAAATTTCTCTTTATCCTGCGGTGAATATCAATTAACTAGCTTGATAATTTAGCAACAGTGGAGGCCTAGAGGGAGGTGGTCAGCTCAGGCTGGGTGCTGTTGATATATACTTAAAAACTAATGGTGTGCCTTTGGATGATTTCATCAAAGCACAGATTAGAGATGAGCAGCAGGTAAGGGCTAAGCCCAGATCCGCAGCAGACATCAGGGATAACAGTAAATGGGACAGGAAGAGAAGGCTTTACAAATGATTCTCTGACTACAATTAGATAAATAAGAATGGAACTAAGTGAAAGCAGACCTTCCCAACTGGACAACAGCAGAGAGCTACTGGAGGAAGATGGTGTCGTCACCCATATGTAAAGCTGTAAAAAGGTTAAGAATGACACAGAAGCATACGTTACAAGTGTCACGGTGAGATAGGATGTACTTTACAGATTTGATTTTGGTACTGTGGCAAAGGCAAAAATCTGAATGGAAGGATTTCTAAGTGGAGTTCTAAGAAAGTTAGAAACAAACTTGAGAGTTGCAATATAATCAAGAACTTTGGAGAGGAAAGGGAAGGTGGAGACGGAATGGTGCCTTGCAATAGTGGAAAGGTAAAAGGCTGGTTAGTCTATAGATGATTACAGCAGATTTAAAGGAAAGAGAAATAGTAGCGGAAAGGAGACATGAGTTTAGAATATCAGCTAACATGGGGGCCAGCAGGGTTGTCTGGTCACCAAGAATTTTGTGGCAGAGCAATCAAAATCACAGGAGGTGGGTATCATGAACGTTATGAACTCAGACAGAGCACGAAGGTAATAGAGGGACAGTTCAGGGCTAAGACAAGAAGGGGGATTAAATAGAGATTTGATTTGAAGAGCTAACTTCAAGGTTTTGGAGTAGATGCTAACTAAATGGAAGTAGTACAGGCAGCTAATCAGATAGTCTTGATCTCGGTGATGAAGAAATCCATGAGCTTGCCACATTCATTGTTGAAGGTGACAGCACAGGGAACAAAGAAGTGGAGTTTAAGAAAGTAGGCTACAGTCAAGAAAAGCATCTGGGTAGTATATTTACATTCCAGGATGATCCTAGATTAGTTTATTTTGTTCATTCATGGAATGACGGTGTCAGTGACTAGAAGCATTTATTGCCCAACTCTAATTTCCAGGAGGCAGTTAAGTGTCAACCACATTGCTCACATGTAAGCCAGAACAGGTAAGGATAGCAGATTCTTTCCCTAAAGGACATTAGTGAACCTGATGGGTTTTTCCCAACAATCGACAACAAATTCATGGTCATCATTAGACTCTTAATTCCAGAAGGCTTTTTCTTGAAATCCAATTCCGCCATCTGCTGTGGTGGGATTTGAACCCAGGTCCCCAGAACATTAACTGGGTCTCTAGATTAACACTCCAGTGATAGTACCACTAGGCTATTGCCTCCCAGCATTCTGAGCAGATGAGAGTGGGACCTGACACTGTTTTTCGGTTCGTCTGGATCTGGAATTTTGAGGCAACCATGCTCAATGACACTTATCAGCAACATACCTGGCATCTCCACTATCATTTCTGGGAATACCCATTGTGTTGATAACAAGGACACAAAAGAGGGGGGCACAATGGTATAACATTAGACAAATGTGATCCTGGAATTTCTGTGAAATCTCATGTCACCAGGTCAAAGAAAACCAAGGAATGTTTCTGTTCATTTCTTTCACCTACCCACATTCCTAAACTGACATTTTTTCATTTATTCTTGGGATACAAGCATCTCTGGTAATGCCAGTAGTTACTGCACATTCCTGATTGCCCTTGAGCCAAAGTTGTCGTTATGTCCCCTTGCTGTGCTGTTTATGGCTAAAGGGATGGAGGAAGGCTTGCCCCTTTTTTCCCCAGCAATATTCCCTCATAATCAATCTCCCATTCTCCACCTTCTGACACAAAAATTCCTTACCTCTCTGGGTTTGGGAATCGTAGGTACCTGCTCCAGAGTGCTTGCACCCAACTGGTAGTCAAGCAAGTCAATGAAACTGACTTTTGTCAGGAACTTGTCAGAGCCAAGAGATGCACTGTCACTTTCTCGTTTAGTGAAATCCAGACTCACTCACCTGAAACCCCACATAACTTACTACTTACATTACCCTCACTCGTTATTATCCAGGCCACTGTGACTCCATTTCACAGAACCTATCATCAGCCAGGCCCTTACTAATATTAAGTGGCAGCCCTAAATTATTGTTGAATTTTGGGGAATTATTTGGCCCATTTTGAAAGGCGAATAGGTCATTTGTTGAAACTTGGCACTCAAGGATGATTGTGGGGAGATTTTTATTTCCACTGGGAAGCAAATTTTCAAGCTCTAGGAGCTTGATGATGGTGGATTCTGGTGATTAAAATAATAAAAGGAATTAACAAGACAATTTTGGAATAATCTTTAGTCCAATAAATGAACTCATGACAGAATAATATTATTTTAAAAGTTAGAAACAAGCTGTTTAAAAGTAGATTGGGGCAAAACATCTTCTAAGAATTGTAAGCATGTAGAATATGCTACCTTAGAAGATCACTGATAAAGAATTAACAAATCATTCAAAAGGTAGCAAGGTAACTATTTGTGTAGAAAATGCATTAAGTCATGAAAAGCAATGGCAGAAAAATGAGAGACGATGCTACTTTCACTACCAAAATAGCAGGCCAAATTCGATGAGCTGGATTGCCTATTTATTATCATCATACCATGAACAGTTGACAGTAAATCTACTTACAGGTTGATAATAGCTTCTTGTGGAGGTATCGTACAGGGGTGATTTAACGTTTTTCTATATTTTCATTTACTAGAAACAGTTGCGAAAGTTGCAATGGAAAACATATAGTCATTTAAAGTACACAGAAGACTGGTAGCACTTGATGTTTTAAGTCTGGACAGATGAAAATGATTGTTGAGTTTTGTGACTGCTTCATTTTGTCTGACAGGGTAAAGCAGCAGTTGCTTCATGTGCACATCCAGGACTGTGAAAAATTAGCCCCATGGGAGGGTGAGAAGATATAAAGTATAGGTTACTTGTTCTGTCTGACACACAGAAACTAGAATCATCAGCCAGGCCCTGATTTAGTGTTTTGTTTCTGCAACTGAATACCTGAAGCATCATTATCAATGCAGAGCAGATAGTTGGTGCATATATTCTGCCAAACAACTCAACAAATATTAACTACAGATATGACACAACAGCAGAACCTTTTACACGCAAGCTCACTAACTAGAGACTTAGTTCTGGGTGAATAAAACAAACATTTTGAATGCAGGATGTTTGAAATAAAAGCAGCGTATGTGGAAGAGCATGGTAAATGCAGATGATAAAGAGAGATTATGTCTAGATACTGTAGGAATCACTACACAGTTTGGACAAGTGCATCTATTAACATTTGAACAATATACCCAGCATTAAGCCAGTAGAGGATCAACTACTGAGCTGTCATCTAAAAATTACATAAAATTATATTCCGTAAAGATGGTTGACAGTTCTGGTGCAAAACACTGAGTAATCATATAAATTCATATCAGCTAGTGATTTGTATCTATCTGTGCATCTACTATCCTGTAGATTTTAATCAACATGTTCAGGTAATTTTATGACATACCTCTGGAGCTGGAGGGACTTGAACCCAGGCCTTCTGGCTTACAAGCAGGAACACTACCACTGCAAAATAGCCCCTTCATCTATTCTCTAAATTACCAAAATATGATCGTTTTCATCTGTATCCGCACCACCATTTTATTGGCATTTTCCTAGAGATAAACAGCATTCATACCTGATCAATTTAAATAAATTTTTAGTAGCATTCATCATGGTCCTAACACCACACTTTGCAGTAAAACCATCAAATCTGAGTAGTCTTTAAAAGTGATCAAAAATAAAATGAAAACAAGACATTCTCCACGAAGAATGGAAGCCTGTGTCTTCTCAAACACCGGAAAACATTTAAACAACCACTGCCAGGAGAAGCCTCTAACTGACATCAGGTCTAATCCAGATCTCTTCCTTCCTGGGAACATTTGAACAGTGATTATAAAGCTGAGGTTTAGCAGCTAAACCTTTCATGCTCTACACCTTAAACTTCTAACAAACAATACCACGTAAAGTCAGTTACACATTTTCTAAACCAGGGATAAGTAATTTTATCTCAAAACAATAAAGTTTAATATATCAGCTTCATTGGAAAAGTTAATAAGATACTCCAATTTAGAAGAACTTTCAATTTCCACTTTTGCCTAATAACATGTAGAACCACTGGAGCGGCTTGTGGCTTTCTGTTGCACAGAATACTGCTCCAGAACCCACATCATTCATTGAAATGGTTTTACAAATCAACTTGTTTGAAGAATTTTGAGATGTTTAAATATCAAAAGATGCTGTATAGCTGCAAGTACTGCTACTGTTTCTATGATCACAACTGAGCAGGCTGTGTGCTCACCGAACTGTAATATTTTGGTAGTCTTGAAATGAAACCACACTACAGTTATTGAACACTTCACAACACCACAGGTTAACATAATGTAAAAATGCTAAAGGATTTATCATGCACATAAGGAACTGTGCACATTATTATTGCATTAAAGACAAATATTAAACCAATTTCTGGCATTGTGAAGTCATTAACAGTCAACATTGACTTAATCTTAATATGAATTTTAGTTACAAACTATTCCTAACAAGTAAGCCATGGAACAGTGAGTTGCGTTAGATTCTTCCTCCGTCATTTTTCTTACGTGCTCATCCTATTTTCTATACTCATTATTTTATCTTGATAACAAACCTTATTGAGATTTAAAGCATTTTCTCTTGTTTCAATAGAGATTCTCTAAAACAACAGTTCCATTTCATTAGTGCATCTTGAGTAGATGCATACTGAAGAATACTGGTACTGTGCCTATACACAGAAATCACAATCCCCAGAAAGGAAAGCTGGGGACTGCAATTCTCCCATTGAGTTTCCTGCTGAACATGAACAAGTTGACTAGCCTATTAACACAGAAAATAGGTTAGTTTATGTAATAATACAATGAGATAAGCTCATCTATCAGCAACAAAAACTGCAGATCAAGATAGCAGGATATAGTAAAAGCTTTCAGACCATGAGCAAATTAATAAATGGTTGAGAAAAACCCATAATAATAATGAAATGTAAACAGAGTGAGCAGGAAGAATAAGTCTTTACCTCTGAAATGAAATAATTCTGTGATACTCTGCCTCCCAAATCTAATTAGCGATTCAGGGATGCCAATTTGTTTTCTAGTCTCCAACAAGCTGAGCCTGGGAGCACTGCTCTGCACTGGGCGGGGGGACATGGGATACAGAATCACCGCATCAGTAACTTATGGACTATACAATTAATAATAACTCAGCTGAAGTAATCAGAAAGAAATGGAATTTAGTTTTGATTCTTAGAAAGCTAAAGGAAAAGGTATCCCAGAGGTAGGATACTGCAGTAGCAAGTCAGTGGAAAATGTCAGATCAAGTTTTGAAACAGGAACTGCTGAAGAAGTGAGTGGGCTGAATGGATTGAGTGAAGTTTTCAAATTCCTCTATTCTCACGCTCCTATGAAAGCATTCCAATTAAAATTGAGAAATGTAGGCAAGTCCACTGTTGAACTCAAGGGGAATGAGGAGGCCTGAGATACTGCAGGTTTTAATTTTATTATAATGCCGTTGGCTAGGCTCAACACATCACTGGTGAAGATCAGTGAACACCTAGCCGGATGCTAGCATTGCTGCCAATCTTGGCTAATTGAATCAAGGAAATAAGGCTAAAGGGAATAAGGAGCCAGTAATGATCTTTTTTGATCTACAGGTCAGGGGATGGAAGCAGGGTAATTTACGGGTATGGCCATGAACTTAGGACAGCGGTGTGGGCTCAACACATTGAACAGAGTTCCGATTTACTCATTACTAATATCATGAGTACAAGTGCAATGAGGTGGTGTTGGACTCATAGAAGACACTTGTTAGAGCTCAGGTTAAGTTTTGTGTACAGTGTAGCCAGTACATTTATGGGAAAAGTGCCTCAGTTCTGAAGGAGGATCACTGGACCCAAAACATTCATTCTAATTTTTCTTTACAGATGCTGCCAGACCTGTTGAGCTTTTCCAGCAACTTGTTTTTGTTCCTGATTTACAGGATCCACAGTTCTACCGGTTATTACATTTTTAGCAAAGGCATAAACGCACTGGAGACAGTGCAGAAGTGATTTACAAGAATGGTTCAAAGAAGAAGAAACTTCAGTAACGAGGATAGTTTGAAGAAATTGGGACTGTTCTCCTTGGAAAGAAGTAAACTGAGAGGCGATATGACAGAGATTTTCAAAATCATAAGCAGATTGGATAGAACAGATAGAGAGAAGCCATTTCTCATTAAAAGGAACAAGAATGAGACGGCATAATTTTAAACTGATAGCTTTTCCTCCCATCACCCTTACTTAGCATTCTCACACGATATTGTTTCAAATATACTGCCTGGAAATATGGTGAGGCTGGTTCAACTGGAGATATTCAGGAGGGACCTGGATGATTATTTGCATTAATATATAGTGCAGGAATACTGTGGAAAAGCAGGAGATGGGCACTAGGTAATGATACTCATTTGAAGAGCTGGTAAGTGCATGATGGGTTGAATGATCTCTTTCTAAGCCATAACAATTCTGTGATTCTGGAATGTCCTTTAGGGACAGAAGCCTGCTGTTCTTTTCTGGTCTGGCATACATATTGGGGTCATTTAAGAGACTGCTGGACATGTATATGGTCACAGAAATTTGAGGGTGCATACATGAGGATCAATGGTCGGCACAACATTGTGGGCTGAAGGGCCTGTTCTGTGCTGTACTGTTCTATGTTCTATGTTCTATGACCCACAGCAATGCAGTTTACTCTTAGCCTCCGAAATGGCATAGCAAGCCACGTAGTTGTAATGAACCAAAATATACCAGACAGACAACCTAGTGTTGATTTAGGCAGTGGAAATGATAATGGTAAACTCAGCCCTGTCGCCCTTTCAAAGTTTTCCATGCCATCATCTGGGGAGTTACTGTCAAAATTAGGAGAGCTGGCCTGTAGACTAGTCAAGCAAAAACTTGACATAGACATGCCTTCCAAACAATGTCTCAAAAATATTATCACCATGGCTAGCTAAGTACCAGCTGAAGTGGCAACACAGTGGTATATCATAAGGAGGGTGTTGCACTGAAAGTCCTCAACACTGACACCAAATCTCATGAAGTCTCAATGCATCAGGTCAAACATGGGCAGTGAAACCTTCTGCTTATTACCAAATAATCATCCCCCCACTTTCTGCTACCTGAGATGATCCAACTCAGTCTCTTCTTCTAGACCTCTGCATCACAGACGCCAATCATCAGCCAAATCAATTCACTCCACATGAATGAAAAGATGGCTGTAGGCACTGAATACAAAAAAAGGCTACGAGCACTAATAATATTCTGGCAATAGTATTGAAGATTTGTCCTCCAGAACTTGCCACATCTTGAGCCAAGCTGTTCCAGTACAACTACAACCCCAACTTCTATCCAAAAATGCATAAAATTGCCCAGGTATGTCCTGTACACAAAAGGCAGGACATATGGAACTCAGTCAATTATTACGCAATCAGTCTACTCTTGATCATCAGTAAAGTGATGGAAGGTGTCACCAATAGTGCTATCTAGCAGCTCCCGCTTGGGAATAAGCTGCTCAGTGATACACAATATTTGTCCTGCCATCTCAGCTCCTGGCCTCATTACAGACTTGGTTCAAACATGGATAAAAGGTCTAAACTCCATAGGTGAGAGTGATAGCACTTGATACCAAGACCACTTTCAACAGATTGTGGCATGCTGGAGCCTGAGCAAAACTGCAGTCAATGTAAATCAGGCAAAACACTGATAACTAATGTCAATCGTAGAACAAAGGAAATTGGTTGTGGTTATAGGTCAGTTATCTCAGCTCTATGTCTCCGCAGAAGTTTCCCAATGTTTTTGGCCAAACCATCTTCAGCTGCTTCATCAATGCATCCCCCCCCCCGCCATCATATGTGCAGAAGTGAGCATGTGGGCTGATAATTAAAAATGTTCAGCACCATTCAGGACAACCCAGATACCAAAGCAGTCATTTGTGAAATGCAGTAAAACCTGAAAATATATCTAGACTTGGGCTGACAAGTGGCATGTAAGATCCATGCTAAAAAATGCTCGGCAATGACCACTCCCAACAAGATGGTAGGGTCCTAGGGAGTGTTGCTGAACAAAAAGACCTTGGCGAGCAAGTTCCTAGTTCCTAGAAAGTGGAATCACAGGTAGTCACAAGATAGTGAAGAGGACATTTGGTATGTTTGGCTTTATTGGTCAGTGCACTGAGAACAGGAGTTGGGAGGTCATGTTGCAGCTGTATAGGACACTGGTTAGGCCACTTTTGGGGTATTGCGTGCAATTCTGGTCTCCCTCCTTTAGGATAGATGTTGTAAAACTTGAAAAGATTCAGAAAAGATTTACTAGGATGTTGCCAGGGTTGGAGAGTTTGAGCTATAGGGAGAAACTGAATAGGCTAGGGCAATTTTCCCTGGAGCATCAGACACTGAAGAGTGACCTTGTCAAGGTTATAATCATGAGGGGCATGGATCTTTTCCCCAGGGTGAGGAAGTCCAAACCTACAGGGACAGGTTTAAGGTGAGAGGGGAAAGCTACGAAAAGGGCTGAAGGGGCAACTTTTTCACGCAGAGGGACGTGAGCGTATGCAATGAGCTGCCAGAGGAAGTGGTGGAGGCTGGTACAATTACAACATTTAAAAGGTTCTTGGATGGGTTTGTGAATAGGAAGGGTTCAAGATGGATATGGGCCAACCACTGGCAAATAGGACTAGATATATATAGGTTATCCGGCTGGCATAGGCATATCGGGCCGATATATCTCTGCAACTCTAAGAGATAATCCAACCATTGTCCCTTGTCACGCAACAGTGTTAATGGAATTGGAACCCTCCATCATGTACATACTAGAAGTTACCACTGACCAGAACCTGAATTGGAGTAGTCATATAAATACAGTGGCTGCAAGAGCAGGTCAGAGGCAAGAAATCCTGCAACAACTCACCTCCTGTCTCCCCAGAGCTTGTCCAATTGCAAGGCACCATATAGAAGGGAGGTAGAATACACCCCACTGATCTGCAGGAGTGCCAACCACACTCAAGAAACTAGATATCAGCCAAGTCAAAGCAACCAGCTTGACATGCACCAAATCCACAAACATTGGCACACAGTAGTAGTAGTGTGTACCATCTGCAAGAAGCCCTACAAAAATTCACCAAGCTCCTTACACAGTGTCTTCTAAACCCATGACCACTACTTTCTGGAAGGACAAGGACAGCAAATACACAGGGACACCACCACTTGCACATTCCCTAAAAACTGCTTGAATAAAAGGTTACTATTCCTTCACTACCAGTGGTTCAAAAGCCTAGGCCCTCCGCTTCTTCCTGTCCTGCAGGCCCGACCAGTCCCCCTCCACCGATGCCCTCATCCGCCTAGCCAAACTCATCCTCACCCCCAACAACTTCTCTTTCAATGCCTCCCACTTCCTACAGACAAAGGGGGTGGCCATGGGTACCCGCATGGGCCCAAGCTATGCCTGCCTCTTTGGAGGTTACGTGGAACAGTCCCTCTTCCGCACCTACACAGGGCCCAAACCCCACCTCTTCCTCCATTACATTGATGACTGTATCGGCGCCGCCTCTTGCTCCCCAGAGGAGCTCGAACAGTTCATCCACTTCACCAACACCTTCCACCCCAACCTCAAGTTCACCTGGGCCATCTCCAACACATCTCTCACCTTCCTGGAACTATCAGTCTCCATCTCAGGTAACCAGCCAGAAACTGATGTCCATTTCAAGTCCACCGACTCCCACAGCTACCTAGAATACACCTCCTCCCACCCACCCTCCTGCAAAAATTCCATCCTCTATTCCCAATTCCTCCGCCTCCGCCGCATCTGCTCCCAAGATGAGGCATTCTACTCCCGCACATCCCAGATGTCCACATTCTTCAAGGTCCACAACTTTCCTCCCGCAGTGGTCAAGAACGCCCTTGACATCCCTCACACCCCACCCACGCCACAACCGCCCCAAGAGGATCTCCCTCTTTCTCACACACCACCCCACCAACCTCCAGATACAACGCATCATCCTCCGACACTTCGCCATCTACCATCCGACCCCACCACCCAAGACATTTTTCCATCCCCACCCTTATATACCTTCCGGAGAGACCACTCTCTCCGTGACTCCCTTGTTCGCTCCACACTCCCCTCCAACCCCACCACACCCGGCACCTTCCCCTGCAACCACAGGAAGTGCTACACTTGCCCCCACACCTCCTTCCTCACCCCATCCCAGGCCCCAAGTTGACTTTCCATATTAAGCAGATGTTCACCTGCACATCTGCCAATGTGGTATACTGTATCCATTGTACCCGGTGTGCCTTCCTCTAAATTGGGGAAACCAAGCGGAGGCTTGGGGACTGCTTTGCAGACCACCTCCGCTCGGTTCGCAATGAGCAACTGTACCTCCCAGTCGCGAACCATTTTAACTCTCCCTCCCATTCCTCAGACGACATGTCCATCATGGGCCTCCTGCAGTGCCACAATGATGCCACCCGAAGGTTGCAGGAACAGCAACTCATATTCCGCTTGGGAACCCTGCAGCCCAAAGGTATCAATGTGGACTTCACAAGCTTCAAAATCTCCCCTTCCCCCACTGCATCCCAAAACCAGCCCAGCCTGTCTCCGCCCCCCCCCAACCTGTTCTTCCCTCACCCATCCCTTGCTCCCACCTCAAGCCGCACCTCCATTTCTTACCTACTAACCTCATCCCACCTCCTTGAACTGTCCGTCTTCCCTGGACTGACCTATCCCCTCCCTACCTCCCCACCTATACTCTCCTCTCCACCTATCTTCTTTTCTCTCCATCTTCGGTCCGCTTCCTCCTCTCTCCCTACTTATTTCAGAACCCTCTCCCCATCCCCCTGTCTGATGAAGGGTCTAGGCCCGAAACGTCAGCTTTTGTGCTCCTGAGATGCTGCTTGGCCTGCTGTGTTCATCCAGCTTCACACTTTGTTATCTTGGATTCTCCAGCATCTGCAGTTCCCATTAGCTCTCTCCCTAATAGCATTATGCGTTTACCTACACCAAATGGACGGCAGCAATTCAAGAACCAACACATTCTCAATGGATGTGCAATAAATCCTGGCACAGGCAGCAATGTCTACATCCTTTGCATGTGTGAAGAAATGAGAGGCCAAGATCCAGTTGTTATAGTCCATGTCAGGACTATCAATAAGAAAACAAACAGGGACATGGTCACACAGGCAGCCTCAGTGACTGAGAATTAAATCAAAAAATTGTAGCATGAGAATAATAAATTTGGGATATTTGATCAAACCATTTGCAAATTGCTAAAATGTGAAACAGATTAGGAAATAAAACACACAATGGACTTTTGTCATAAAGGGGAGTTCTCTTCCATGGAACTTTAGCACCATTGCTGGGGCACGAATCACCTGAAGAAAGGCTGTAAGTGAAAGGATAAAGAAAACTGTAAAAACAAACTTTAAGTAAATAACAGTGCCTGATGGAAGTCAAAAATAAACAAAGTGAAAAGAACAAAGTAAAAGAGATGAATGCAATATCAAGATTATTTATTAAAGTTTAGAATAATATTTTAGGTTCAGAGAAAAATAAGAAATAATAAAATAACTGGCAAAATGCAACAAATGCAATGAAAAATGTGGAGACTAATAAGTCAGAATACATGAAAAAATAGCTTCAGCAACAAGATGACGATTAGGATCTGTTGTGAAGTTTAGAGATCCATACGCTAACAGATGTCATATATGGAATAAAACATGTGACTTTGAGAAACAAAGATAACAAAGTGTGGGGCTGGATGAACACAGCAGGCCAAGCAGCATCTTAGGAGCACAAGATGCTGCTTGGCGTGCTATGTTCATTCAGCCCCACACTTTGTTATCTTGGATTCTCCAGCATCCGCAGTTCCCATTAACCTTGAGACACAAATTCAGCTTAGTCATCGCTCAAACCTATTTAAAAGCTGGACAGAAAAGTGTTTCTGCTATTCCAAGAGGTATGAAATCCCTAGGGGCCCTTCCGCTTGCGTTCGGCAAGGCAATTCTTGTCAAGCACCTTGTGACTTCAGCTGGACACCCCACCTCAAGCTTCAATGGTTTCTTTTATGGTCCCTTCAAAAATCAGAAAACACCCTGGTTTCTGATATTCTTTCGCTGCTGTTCTTAGTGGTTTCCAAACACCCACTGCTGACAGCTTTCTCTCTTTTCTATATCTGTATGCAATCAAGATAAGTCCAAAACAACAGAGCATTCTCCATATGACCTAACCTCATAGCAACATGGCACATCTAGAATGTTCCAGATGCAGATTTCTGCTAATTAATGTCAACTTTTAACCCTACCCTTTTATCCAAAAAAAAATACAGAGATACTTTAAAGGCTAGCTTGCTTACCAATTGCTCATCAACCCTTTTTTGATCGAGGGAAATTATATGAATAATTTGTAGCTCTCATGCTCAGAACTGCAATACTAACAGACTTACTAGTTCTTCTGAGAAGTTCCAAGAGGAACATGTAGGGTTTGTTATCTTCACATACCTAACTCTAAAGCCTTCAAGTAAACGTGGACCATCCTTTGAATAGTAATTATCTTAAATGGCATTTTCCAATCTCCAACTCAGATTTTTGTTGTTTAACTTTCAAGTAACATTTCAATCCCCAAACTAAAAGTTATATTTTTAAACATGAAGTGTGAAATTCTACATTTGTCAAATGTAGGCTAATCTGTTCCACAGACATAGGATGAGTATATAATCACACCTCATAACTTGTCTTTGATTACTTTACTACTCGAAAGGGAGATGATGCTCACCTTAAACTGCTGATCTAGATCAAGGCTGTAACTTACTATACCATCACCACTCTAATGGAAAATTGATACATTCAAATGCTGCTTTACCATATTGTTCTGCAAATGGCAGAAGCAATGTCTGTCCAATTCAAACTTTGCTCCATACTTCATGTTGCTCAAATGTGTGTTCCCCTCTTACCACTCTTTCTAACCTAGGTTACCACATTAGGATGGATTACTGTATCAGAGATACCATTTTCAAAGTTCTATCTCACTGTTCTGGAGGATGCTAAATTGCCAATATATTATTCAGAAAGGAGCACAACATTTTCTGGAATCACTGGGTTCAAAAAACTTGTTTGTCTCTATTGTTCTTTACGGGATTTCGTCATATGTAGATTGTTTGCTAAAACTGCCAGTGTGGTGAAATGCATCAAATATCCTAAGGATATGGTCAGACTCATTCCCTTTTTTCATGCAGTTTGTTCAGCCAGGATCACACCTGCATCCCCCATGCAGATAGCCTAAAGGCCCTCCACTTCTTCCTGTCCCGCAGACCCGATCAGTCCCCCTCCAACGACAACCTCATCTGCCTAGCCAAACTCGTCCTCACCCTCAACAACTTCTCTTTCGATGCCTCCCACTTCCTACAGACAAAGGGGGTGGCCATGGGTACCCGCACGGGCCCAAGATATACCTGCCTCTTTGTAGGTTACGTGGTGCAATCTCTCTTCCGCACCTACACTGGCCACAAACCCCACCTCTTCCTCCATTACATTGATGACTGTATCGGAGCCACCTCGTGCTCCCCAGAGGAGCTCGAACAGTTCATCCACTTCAGCAAAAGCTTCCACCCCAACCTTAAGTTCACCTGGACCATCTCCAACACATCCCTCACCTTCCTGGACCTCTCTGTCTCCATCTCAGGCAACCACCTAGAAACCGATGTCCATTTCAAGCCCACTGACTCCCACAACTACCTGGAATACACCTCCTCCCACCCACCTTCCTGCAAAAATTCCATCCCCTATTCCCGAGTCCTTTGCCTCCGCCGCATCTGCTCCCAGGATGAGGCATTCTACTCCCATACATCCCAGATGTCCTTGTTCTTCAACAACCACAACTTCTCTCCGCGGTGGTCAAGAACGCCCTCGACCGTGTCTCCCGCATTTCCCGCAACTCATTCCTCACACCCCGCCCCCACAATAACCGCCAAAAGAGAATCCCCCACGTCCTCACATACTACCCCACCAGCCTCGGCATATAACGCTTCATCCTCCGACACATCCGCCATCTGCAATCCCATCTCACCACTAAAGACATTTTTTCATCCCCACCCTTGTCTGCCTTCTGGAAAGTCTACTCTTTCCGCAACTCCCTTGTCTGCTCCACACTTGCCCCATACCTCCTCCCTCACCCCAATCCCAGGCCCCAAGATGACTTTCCACATCAAGCAGATGTTCACCTGCACATCGGCCAATGTAGTATACTGCATCCGCTGTACCCATTGTGGCTTCCTCTAAATTGGGGAAACCAAGCAGAGGCTTGGGGACCGCTTTGCAGAACACCTACGCTTGGTTCGCAACAAACAACTGCACCTCCCAGTCGCGAACCATTTTAACTCCCCCTCCCATTCCTTAGACAAAATGTCTATCCTGGGCCTCCTGCAGTGCCATAATGATGCCATCCGTAGGTTGCAGGAACAGCAACTCATATTCCACATGGGAACCCTGCAGCCCAATGGTATCAATGTGGATTTCACCAGCTTCAAAATCTCCCCTCCCCAACTGCATCCCAAAACCAGTCCAGCTCGTCCCCGCCTCCCTAACCTGTTCTTCCTCTCACCTAGCCCCTCCTCCCACCTCAAGCCACACCCCCATTTCCTACCTACTAACCTCAACCCGCCCCCTTGACCTGTCCGTCCTCCCCGGACTGACCTATCCCGTCCCTACCTCCCCAACTATACTCTCCTCTCCACCTATCTTCTCCTCTATCCATCTCCGGTCTGCCTCCCCCTTTCTCCCTATTTATTTCAGAATCCTCTCCCCATCCTCCTTTTCTGATGAAGGGTCTAGGCCCGAAACATCAGCTTTTGTGCTCCTAAGATGCTGCTTGGCCTGCTTTGTTCATCCAGCTCCACACTTTGTTATCTCGGATTCTTCTGCAGTTCCCATTATCTCTGATCACTTAACGTTTTGCTTGTGTCAACATCACAGAAAACATCCATATTACTCCAACATTTACAATAATTAGCACTAAGTAAACTAAGTACGGACTGCTGATGGGACAGTAAGAACTGCCAATGCTGGAGTCAGAAATAACAGGTGGAGCTGGAGGAACACAGCAGGCTAGGCAGCATCAGTGGAGCAGGAAACATGACGTTTCGAGTCGGTACCCTTTTTCAGATAGTAGTTTGAATAATGAAAGAGAGTTACAAATAGAAACAATTTAGAGGTAGATCCTGAAGGTTTTAAGTGACGGAGCTGTGAATATTTCTTTTTTCTGAAGCTTCTTTAATTGCGGGATCATCCTTGGGAATAAAGATTATTGATGTATGGACTTGGAAACAAATGGCATTTGTAGTCTGTGTGGATGGGTTACCTCATGTCTATTAATAACAGGACAGTAGCAGGTACTTGTTTCTGTCAATTCTTACTAGCCCATTCCATATTTTAAAATCAAAAATGATCAGTCCCTTCTGGTGTTGTAGTGATTTCCATTCCAAGACTTTGATCAAATGTACCAGTGTATTTCACGCTGAGTCATTTGGCATATGCTTGGATTGCTTCGATCTTATTTATATCTCTCATCACATGAAGATCCCAGGCACAATGTGAATAGACCCAGATTTCGTCTGGTAGTAGAGACTAGAACAGGGTCTACAGTTTATGAGATCTTGTTTTAAGACAAAGGTTAGGAGAATTTGTTTCTCTCAGAGGGTTGTCAGTCTATGGAATCATTTTCGCCAGAACACAGTGGAGGTTGGGCCACTGAATTTATTCAAAGGCAGAATTAGATGGACTCTTGATTGATAAAGGTGAGGGGCGGGGGCAGGTAAGATTTAGAAGACCGCTTTTTCTTACATTTACTTGTAGGGAAGTGGAAAGGGAGGAGGGATATCTCTTCTGGCACAGTTAGTGGCACCGCCCACTACTCTTGATGCTTTTATAAACATGCACACGTGTACACACACATACAGACTTCCTCTTTGCCTGGCTCTCCAGTCAAAGTCTATACTTCTCAACCCCTACCTGGGCCTGAAAGACCAGATTAAAACTTAATATGGAATCCATTGCTCACTGCTCTTCTTCCTGGAATCTCCACCTTTTTCTAACCAAAATCATATGGCTTAGAAAGGGTGGACACTGGGAAGTTGTTTCCATTTGGCAGGGAGACTAGGACCCGTGGGCACAGCCTTAGAATTAGAGGGGGTAAATTTAAAACGGAAATGAGGAGACATTTCTTCAGCCAGAGAATGGTGGGCCTGTGGAATTCATTGTCACGGAGCGCAGTGGAGGCCGGGACATTAAATGTCTTCAAGGCAGAGATTGATAAATTCTTGATCTCGCAAGGAATTAAGGGCTACGGGGAGAGTGCGGCTAAGTGGAGTTGAAATACCCATCAGCCATGATTAAATGGCAGAGTGGACTCAATGGGCCAAATGGCCTTACTTCCACTCCTATGTCTTATGGTCTTATAACGTTTCAATAAAAGGCTTATACCACTCAACGTATTTATATAGGAGTGGGCTCCCATGGCACAGTGGCAGTTTCCTTACCTTTGAACAGGATTTTAAAATAATTATTTATATAGGTGAGTAATACTGAGTAAATGATCATGCATTGCACACTTTTGAAAATTACTTCTGAGTAGTGAACATTAGAGAAAAATAACAAATGCCTGTATCTCATGAAAGGTAAAGCAAGGGAAAAGGGGGTCAATTATTATGTAGAAAGTGAAATCAAGTTGTGTTGAGGGCTCAGTGGGATGGGAAAGGTTTATGGAGACTTACTGTGCACAGAATGCAAATGAACAGTTTGAATGCCAAAACAGCCATCCGTCAATTCATTTACATGCACATTTCCAAAGCACAAGAACAGGCCAGAAGCACCGGCCTCCCTCTGCAGCCCTATCATATGTCCTTCATGAACAGCACTATAAATGTGTCACGTAAGTAGGCTTGTACTGTTTATCTGGTGCATAATGTGTGCTGATTGCTAAAACACTTTCTTTTCCCTAAACATCTGAATCCTGAAGCTTACAGAACTAAAATCATATGGAGAAAGGACAACTTAACAAGGATGAACAGTAATGGGCTTGTTTCACTTTCTCATGGGAATGTTACATTTCAAAATGTGCAGTGATATCCTGCCAAATGAGTTGTAATTGTTTCAAGACAGTACACTGCTCCATTGTTGCCGTAACAGCATAAGCTGTGTCAAGTCAATTTCAGACTCAATATGAATAAACTGTCCAAATGCCAAATATATATATAAAAAACAGTTTCAAACTATAATATTAAAAATGACATTCACCCTCATTTAAAACACTAAAGTTTGTCCAAAAGGATCAAAATGGCATCGGTAAGATAACGCCAATAACGTGACAGCAAACATTCCAATAAAGAGGGTATTAGAATAAGGCTCAATGTTAGAAAGAATCCTGTGAAAAGCTGAATCAATTAGAATTTCACCCGCTGTGCTTTACGCAACAAGAAAACACCTCATAAGGAACCAAGTGTCATCTGAAAGAACAGGAAGCAAAAAGTATTAGATAGGACTAGAAATTAATGAAAAGACGACAAAATTGTGATGCTATTGCCAAACATCAGGCAACTTTTAGCACTGATGTGGAGGTGCCGATATTAGACTCAGTGGACAAGGTCAGAAATCACACGACACCAGGTTACCCTCCAACAGGTAACCTATTGATATGTGATTTCTGAACTTTTAACTTGTTATGGCTCAAAAAAATGCTATGAACTGTGCGTCTTCCAGTCCCCACCATTCATAGTGAGAATGTAAGCAACATAATACTGTTGCTAACATATAGAAATACAGTCAAATCTGCATAGAATCACTAGACTTGAAATTATTCACAGTGGTGCCTATATTCCCTGAATGAATATTGAAAAACTGTGACAACAGAGATGCTAAAAATCAGGCTCTTGCTCAAAACAAGGTCAGATCGACTGCTCAAATTGCAGATTTAGTTCTTAAAACAATATTTATTCTTAGATCTAAATATTTAAAAATATATCCAGCAAATGTTGAACTCATGAAAACAGTATATGTTAAACTAATGCAAGAATTGAATGGGTTGATTGCCACTGGCTGGCATATGTATGGTGATGGTGCTGTAATTTAAAATAACAAATTTCAATATCTTTAAGCTGAAATTAATGAATCTCTTTAGATAGACTGCAAACAAAAACTAATAATCACAACTCACTATTCAGCACGTTTTCAGAATATTGGTGATATTTGATATGACGTGCAGAAAGGCCTGCCCTTTCCACTCCAAAATTGAAAAGTCAGAGGCCAGCTGACTAAACAGTTTGAAGACCATCTCACCTTTGTAAAATGCTGCGAGAGGGGCAAACAAGCTCAATGTGAGACTTCCATCCCTTACTGGGGAGAAAGTCCACACCTCTGGAGCCAATGGTGAATGAGATTCATCAGTAGCTTCAACAGTCCATAGTGGGCACTGCTGGGATTGCAGCTGTTCCCGATGTTTTGCATTGTGTCTCATGGCCAGTATGCCTTTAAGAGAAATACTCATGATATCATCACTGTATCTAAGTATGAGTTTCATACTCCATCGTTGGATTAATTGAATGAGAACATTCAACTAAAAACCTGCTCCTCTATTGTAAACTAATGGGTAATGTTAGCTCAAACACTGTATGCTTCAAAAATGCAATGCTTGTAATGAATCTCTGTTGGATTCTTCAATACCATGATATCGACACCATGGTTTTTATGATGATATGGGAGATAATATAAGTATTGATGCATCAGGGAAAAGACACAATTGGAGGCAAACTCACTCTGTAATCAATTCTGCATCGAGGTAAATCAGGAGATTTGGAGGGAGCTTTTGACAATGCAAAGAGAGAGTAAGTGTGTTTTGGGGGTGAGTTTTAAAGAACGTGTTGAAGCAGTGCCACCTTCTTTGGGAGTGCCTCTGACGGAAAGGGTCAGCCAGGTCAAAAGACTAGTGTGTGGAATCGTGATGCATTGTAGCTTGGATTGTTATTCTGCACTGGTGAAAACTAAGGGCATTAGGATTTGGGTCAGAATTCCAGAATGCGTTGCCCTGGTGCCATGAAAATCTAGTCCAAAACGTCCTCAGTCCCCAAGTTCCTTTCTCCCTACACACTCTTTAGTATTGCGCATTTAAATATATATTCTCTCCCTCTCTCTTCTGCAAAAGTACACCATTTCATAGTTCTTTGCATTAAATTCTCTCTGCCATTACACTGTTATTTTGAATGGTATATCTATATTATGTTGCAATGGTTCTGATTCTTGTGGTGATCACAAATAAAAATAACCAATTTACCAAATAACAACCCCTACCACAAGTAAAAAATTTACCAACAATATTTCATTTTCTTGCAACTTTTACTTCAACACAAATCAGAATTAACTTGTGTTAAATGTAAGTTAATAGGAAAATCATAGCTGACAAAATCTATAAATGACAATGGAGCAGCTAATACTCCAATGATTTGACTTGACTGCTCTTTGATTTAGTTGGTGGCCATCACTAGTTACAGGTGCCCACTTCAGGTACACAGACCTTAAATCCAAATTCCAATTTCTTTCCTTCCAAGAGTTAGCAGATTCTCTGCAAGCACAGCAGAAACAAAGTTCCTTCTACGCAATCTGCTCAGTACAGTGCATTTGATTTGGAACCTTCTCAATACCTCTTCAGCTCTTTTCCTTCTCATTTTTGCTTCATCTGTATTAATTACCACTTTCTACCTCCTGCCTTGCTGCTCTTTATTGTATCTGAGCACATGGCTTCCATCTTGCTTCTTGTGGCAGCAATGCTTCTTGGTCAAGATTTGCCAGGTCACATGGATTGGTATTTCTTATTATCACAAAATAATAATTAATCCCTTTGCCAAATGATAGAAACTCTCAAGAGTTGTACTCAAATATTTTTGAAAACAATTACAGGTTCAAATATTTCAAAGAGGTTATATTTTTTCCTTTCTGAACCGCTTCCAGATGAAAAGTTATGACACAATTGGTTGGTATTATCCTGTTTGCCAGATCTTCTAACACTTAACTTTGGGGAACACCATTGTGCACCATTTCCTAATCTTAAAATAAACATTCACTACAACTATAATAAAACAAAGAACTGCGCATGCTGTAAATCTAAACAGAAACTGATGGCGAACCTCAGTAGGTCAGGCAGCATCTGTCAAGAGAAAACAGAATGCATAATTCAAGTCTGGTGACTCTTCATCAGAACTGATGAATGTTTATCAGAACCAGCTGTTGTCCTCAGCCAATAATTTTTTTCCCCCAAGTTATCACTGACCCCATGTATAGTCCATGCGACTAAATTTTATTAGCCTATCCTTTTTATCATACTTTGTCAAGTGCTTCCTTGAAATTAATATAGACAATATTCATTGCATTTCTGTGCAACAATATTTGGTCATTTCATTAAAATTAGTTTAGTCAAAGCTAATCTGTACCACATTTGTTATAAGACAATGCAACATTAGAGCTGATGATTCATTTCTAGTTAGATACCTAATAGTGCTCTTGCAAATTAATGTGAAAGAGAAGCCAAACAAAGTGATTAAAGAAAAACTTGCAAAGTCTGCAAGGGGATTCAGGCTGTAGACGGAGGGGCATTTGTAATCATTTACAGATCTGGAATTTCCAGCCTTTGGGAGAACAAATCTCATTTAATCTTACTCCAAAATTTTATATGACCTGATATCAGCGATCATGATGGTGCACTGGGATAGTTTATTTAACTTGAATTTTGAACAAACAACAACCTAGTTGTCTATGTGCAGGAGTATTGATGTCAGCATCAATTAAAAGTACTATTTTATAATAAGTACCATCAAACTATGTTATTTAACAATCATAAGTACACATTTTATAACATCAGTAATTGAAATAGTAGCAATACACACAGTTAAAAAAGACTGACAGAAACATTTATCAATGTATAGGTATTAAGGTATGTCGTTACCTGCAAAGGAATCTATACTATTGCCCCCTGTTCTAAATGACATGTCCTTAGCTTAATTTAGACTATCCATTTTTTAAAAAAATTATATATTTGTGGATGTAACTTATTTTGGGGGTTGAAAAGGGAACAAGGAGAAAGTGAAGAAATGATTGACATTGGTGGGAAATTTCATCTATAGAAACAGCAACTGATGGCCCTTTATGTATTGGCTTGCTGCAAACTGTCTTCCCATCAGTGATCTTTGGTGCCAGGTTTAATTAATTAATTCAACAGACCAAAGTCATGTGTTGGTAGTTCTTTAAAAAAACATCCCAGTATATTTAAACTAGTTCTTAACTAATGTCATGTTTTGACATTTGTAAACATCTAGAGAACATATATTTATGAATCTCCCAGATCTGATTTGATCATGTAGGCAAAAAGTCAATTATGACTTTGACCTCCCTACTGTTGACTGATCTTCCAACTTCAGTTTCAGCCTGCTGAATACTCAGTCCTTATTAATACTGGTGATTCAAATATTAACCAAAGATCATTAGTTGATAAATAGGCCTTTGAAAATGCAGGGCAAGTACCATGTGTGAATTTTTTTTACTGCTGTCAAGACAGTCCACAATCTGTCAACAATAAAATGTGTAATTAAAAGATTTTACATGCAGGCTAATAATAGTGTAATACCTGAATTATAGTCAATAACAGGCCAAAACGTAACTGTGGTAGGCCATGTACTCACCATAATTATGGGTTGCTGGGTGTGGA
Organism: Stegostoma tigrinum; assembly: GCF_030684315.1. Classification (NCBI taxonomy): domain Eukaryota; kingdom Metazoa; phylum Chordata; class Chondrichthyes; order Orectolobiformes; family Stegostomatidae; genus Stegostoma; species Stegostoma tigrinum. The sequence continues at coordinate 49,933,150 of NC_081354.1, read as the reverse complement.
GTTCTTGATGTAAATGTGCTTACAGCAGATGATAGCTAGTCCAGCTAAGTGCAAGCTTAACCAGGATCTTGTGTTTTTTCGGTATACTTGTATCGATCATGAATAGCTCTCTGTAGGAAAATAGCTTTCTTATGCTAATAATGGATCCCAGACGTACCCAACCAAGTTAAGTTGCTTCAAGGCAACTGTGCAGCAATAGATGAAACATACCATTGTTACAGTCTAACAACTGCCCAACAGACAGGTTAGTGATTACAGACAGACACATCCAACATTATAGATAATAAAATGTGAGGCTGGATGAACACAGCAGGCCAAGCAGCATCTCAGGAGCACAAAAGCTGATGTTTCGGGCCTAGACCCTTCATCCAACATTCTTGGGTGGACATTATTCTGTATTTTTGTTTTTTCAAGTATGCAGTCTTTTCGAATCCACAAGCCCCTTTTAAAACTTTGTGTGGCCATGCACCATAATAACTTAAAGGGGATAATTTGTTTGCTGTCTACATGGGAACTTTCAGATTAAGCTGTGCAGCCGCACAGTTTAGAGTATAATCAGTGATCACAGATTGATGCATTACAATGATAACAACTTGGACCAATTTAACTAAAACAACTTGTATTTTAATCACTCCTTTAAAATGTTTGAAAGTACTTCAAAAGGATTGTTATCAGACAAAATTTGTTGTAAAAAAAACTCAAGAGATATCATGGCAGAGATAGCTTTAAAGGGAATGGAAAAGGAGGAAAAAGAGTGGGAGAGAGGAAGAAAGGTTTAGGGAGAGAATTCCAGAGTTCAATTTTGGGAACTAGAAGCACTGCCACCAATAGTGGATTCAGGTAAATTAGATGTGCTCAAATTGCCAGAATTGGATGAGTACAAAATTTGGAAGGCCTGCATGGTTGGTGAAGATTGCGATGAATAATGTAGAGATTTGAAAACATGGAGAAATTTAAAATCAAGGCTTTATTTAACTGGTGCACAAAGCAGGTCAGAGCTGGGGTCTGGGTAAACAGGGCTTGATGGGAGTTGGGACATGGTTGGCAGGCTTTTATTTAAACATGGCACTTTTGCCGAATAAAACACCATAACACACTAGTTACCCATAAACCTGCAAATTAAAGTTGCTTTCTAAGTAAAGTTCTCTATAATAGATCATTATTGTCAGAACCACCTTAATTTTTTTATCATGGCTGAAAATGTGGATTAGAACAACAGACAATCGTAATCAAAAAATTATTGCTATCAATTACACTTATTTTACCACAGCTCCTGGCCTCAACATTCTTTGCCAAATTTGGTGATTTTCCAGCCTAGAATTAGAGAATGTGCTTTTCTTTCCAGGACAGCAAGTTGTGACGGAGGCCGATGTGCCCGAATTCCTCACATGATTTGGCCCTTCCATAGATCCATCTGTTCAACAGCCTGCATCCAAAGTATAGTAAATGACAGGCAACATGTTGGCTCTCAAACTGTTTATGCTCATTGTGTGCATCAGGCAAATCAGAACGAGAGATTTACAACACTGACATTATCAAATTCAGCTGACATCAGTAGAAGGGAGGAGCTTTTGAGCCAGAGGAATGATGGAAATTGGTCTTGCAATGGCTGCAGCTGGGAATAATCATTTTCAGTAATTCTTTTGCTGGAATTCAGCCTGGACAGACTGAATTTTAATACGACACTCAAGCCCCTCCTGACAGGGCCAGCTGTAGCATTCCCTGTGGATATCACGGAGGAGGAGCAGGAGAAGATGAAGGAAAAGGCAGTCAGGCAGTAGAGAGGATATACTCATCAAAATGTTACTGCCATTTAACCAAAAGAATTTAGAGATGACAAGTCCTTTTAAAATCTTAGGAAATGTGTATTGGACAGAATTCAACAAGGACATAAGAGAGGAGCAGTGCCAGAAAATATTTGTAGTTTGAGCTAATATTACAGCAAGTGACTTCGTTTAATTTTATTTTTAAATTTGTTACATGTGGATGCATGTGGTTAACTCCAACATTACCGTTTCAGTATTTATTATAACAAACATACAAATGTTTACCAAAGCAGTTATCTTGATAATCAAAAGCTAAAAAGACAGATAGAGAACTGAACTGGACGCAGAGCTCAGAACTTATGCAGGGAACTGACAGAAACACAGAGGGCACCAATTAGGCAATGGTTTCTATGGCCTGAATACTAGAGACAGGCTCTCACCTAAATACCTGATTTACCTTAGCAAGATAACATTTTCCTACTAATTTACAGAACTAAAAATAATTTGTATATTTAAAAAATAATTAGAAGGCAGATAGCTCAAATAAAAAAAACACTAATGAAAAATCCATGAAGAAAATTGTAGCGATTGGTAATGACAAATGGCTCAGTTTCTAAAGGGTGTAGCTGCATTCTACAGCAAACCATTAAGTATGGAGCACGGGCATAACTCCACATCAAGGAGGAAATGTGCAGAATCTGAAACCGATTGCTGAACAAAATCCCCAATTACATCAGCATCCTTTGAGGATTTCCTGCAGCCCAAGCTCCAGTATGAATAATATTTATTTTAAAGCAAAAGTAACAAATTGAAACTAGATGGCCTTCATTTAATATTTATGACAAATGCAATCTGTATGACCTACTTCACTGTTTCTGTGCAGCTCGCGTGTTTTACAAAGTCCTTGAAGTAAATCAGTAGTCGGCTAAGAAAGGCTCATCTCACTTGGGAGGCACGGCAAGGATTTAAAACTGCTTGTACTGATTGTTTGATATTTTAAAGGATAAATCTTGCAATATTATCCCAAACTAGTCTTTGTATGCCGCATCACAGAAAACTGCCTGGGAATGGAGTGGAGTCTCATAATACTGAAAAGAATACAGATGAATACGATTAGTTCATTACTGCCTAACTTCAGACGATGCTTGGTCCTGTCCACACCATGCCCACATGATATTTTGTGGTCAAATATCAGTACCTGCTTATAACATGGGTGATTTCTTCTAACAGCAGTTTGTTCAAATGCAACAAAAATGAGCACTTTAGTTACAAACAGATGGGTAAAGGACTACGAGGTTTTGGAACATGAAGTCAGCATTTGAAACAGGAATGGTAGCAAAATGGAACCATATGGGTCAGGAGCAGGTAGGTAGGACTAGTTTTATATCCGGCATAGACTGGTTGGATCAAAACGTTTGTTTCCATGTTGTATGACTGTATGACTCTAACTCTATGTGAAATGGCCTTGTGTAAAACCGGTATGGCTGACTTCCATGTGAAGAGGCTTATGGTCAGACTTTCAGTACTGTTGTTTAATCTTCACAACACTGGGTGAACTGTACAATGAGCAGGTATAAAAGCCAGACCAGGAGGACCTGTTCCTAGCTTCCAAAATGTCATGCTATTCAAATCTCACCTAATTTGCTATTCTTGTCAGAGGCTAGACATCTTTGATGTCACAAAAGTACTAGGATAACATCAATATAACACTAAGTACTTGTAGTAAGGGTAGTTTTCACTAGATTGCACATTCTGCACCAGGATCTTTGCAAAGGCTGCAGAACTTCAAGTAAAAGTTAGAATAACAGTAAATTGAGTTTCTGTGAACTTTTATTCTGGTTTCAAAGATCTTGGATTGGGCATATTTTTGAGGATGGTGGGAAGGTTCATTCAGTAAATTTACCCACCCGGTAGACCCATCTCCTATAAAACCACCCGTGTGCCAGATTTTCTTATTGAAGGGTCAAGAGTAGGCTGGAATCAAGAACCAGGCCCCAGAAAATCTAGCTGTTTATTGGGACATCAACTTAGTTTTAATGAAGAATGTCAGGTCCTTAAATACTCATTCCTCAACTCTTACCAACAACTTGTATTCTCCAGAATCTCCATGCCTCCATACCTCTACGCCTTCATATGTCTTCTATGTGCACTCATCCAATATGGGCAGACTGCAGGATCAATGTCTTTGGTATGGAGTTTAAAAAAAAACTTTAATAATTGAATAGAACATATTCCCAAACACAAGTCATACTGAAAACCCAAATTCATAAAATCCAGTTTAAGAAATTAAATCTCAAGTGGTCAATCTGTTGTAAAAACAATTATTTATTTCACTTCAAGAATAGCTAATCCTTAGATAACCTCTTAAAACTGGCAAAATGTCTAGACAAAATTCAGTGCTAAGAAAAATGGTGCTGGATTTTTTGAAATGTAGCTGCACACTCAAAGGCAATACCTTTAATTACAAAATAGTCCAGCTCACAAACAATGGTAGCTGCCAAAACTGCAAAAAAGAGGTAGAGACTTTTCTAAGCTATATTAGACAGTCCGTCAATAATTGTTTCCCAGCATTTTTTTTTCCTCTCTTACACTGGCCCTAAACCCCACCTCTTTCCCCATTACATCGATGATTTCATCAGCACCACCTCATGCTCCCACAAGGAGCTCAAACAGTTCATCCATTTCACCAACACCTTCTACCCCAACCTCAAGTTCACCTGGGCCATCTCTGATACCTCTCTCTCCTTCCTGGACCTCTCTGTCTCCATCTCTGGCAACCACCGAGAAACCGATATCCATTTAGAGCCCACCAACTACCACAGCTACTTAGAATACACTTCCTCTCACCCATCTTCCTGCAAAAATGCCATCCCCTATTCCCAATTCCTTCGCCTCCACCACATCTGCTCCCAGAATGAGGCATTCTACTCCCAAACATCTCAGATGTCCTCATTTTTCAAGGGCCGAAACATTCCCCCTTCAGTGATCGAAAACGCCCTGGATCATGTCTCCCGCATTTCCCGCAACTCATCCCTCACAACCCCTCCCCGCAATAACAACCAAAACAGAATCCCCCTCGTCCTCACGTACAACGCCACCAATCTCCAGATCCAACGCATCATCGTCCGATACTTCCACCATTTGCAATCCGGCCCCACCACCAAAGACATTTCTCCCTCCCCACCCTTATCTGCTTTCCAGAGGGAGCACTCTCTCTGGGACTCCCTTGTCTGCTTCACACTCCCCTCCAGCCCCACCACACCCGGCACTTTTCCCTGCAACCACAGGAAGTGCTACACCTGCCCCTACATCTCCCCCCTCACCCCAATCCCAGGCCCTAAAAAGACTTTCCACACCAAGCAGATGTGCACCTGCACATCTGCTAATGTGGTATACTGTATCCGATGTTCCTGTTGTAGCCTCCTCTATAATCGGGGAAACCAAGCGGAGGCTTGGGGACCACTTTGCAGAACGCCTACACTCAGTTTGCATTAAACAACTGCACCCCTCAGTTGCAAACCATTTCAACTCCCCCTCCCATTCCTCAAACGACATGTCTATCCTGAGCCGCCTGCAGTGCCACAACGATGCCACCTGAAGGTTGCAAGAACAGCAACTCATATCCCGCTTGGGAACCCTGCAGCCCAAATGGTATCAAAGTGGACTTCACAAGCTTCAAAATCTCCCCTCCTCCTATCGCATCCCAAAACCAGCACAGCTTGTCCCTGCCTCCGTAACCTGTCCTTCCTCCCACCTATCCCCTCCTCCCAACTCAAGCCCCACCACCATCTCCTACCTACTAGCCTCATCCCCACTCTTTGACCTGTCCGTCCTCCCTGGACTGACGTATCCCCTCCCTAACTCCCCACCTTCACTCACGTTTACTGGCTCCAACCCCACCTCTTTGACCTGTCTATCTCCTCTCCACCTATCTTCTCCTCTATCCATCTTCTATCCGCCTCCCCCTCTTTCCCTATTTATTTCAGATCCCCCTTCCCTCCCCCATTTCTGAAGAATGGTCTAGGCCCAAAATGTCAGCTTTCCTGCTCCTCTGATGCTGCTTGGCCTGCTGTGTTCATCCAGCTCTAACCTTGTTATCTCGGATTCTCCAGCATGTGCAGTTCCTACTATGTTTGCTAAAGGACTTCTTCTCACTTGTAAAGGGTTCTCAGTCTTTAACACAATTCAGAGCATTTACACTCTAGTTTCCAAGCATTAATTTCTTCTGTTCTGAATGAATAAGAACTTTTGCAACTTGAAAGATGACTCTGATGCATGTCAACACTTGAAAAAAGCTGGTGATTACAATGATTAATTTACTTTTACAAGATTAATTGATTTAATCAATCAAAGCCATTAAAACACACCTAGCTTACAAAAGGGCAACCAATCATTGAAACTGAAATACTATATTTTTCTCCAAGCGTGTCAAAAATTTCAAGAGCAAGAAGTTGATTTGTGCCATTCCTCACTTGGGACTTGTGCTCCCGCGTGGTGCATGGTTACTGTGAGATGCTGTGAGCCATGTCTCCTTGCAAAACAGGCTCAACACCATCAAAATAGCAGGGTGGTCAAAAATGCCCCTACCTGCAATGGAATAAATTCGAAAGTCACATGACACCAGGCTGTAGTACAACAAGTTTATTTAAAATCACGAGCTTTCAGACTATCGCCTGGTGTCATGTGACTTCTGACTTTATTCCATTGCAGGCTGGGGTATTTTTGACCCCCTGCTATTTTCACGGTGTTGAGCATGTTTGAGCGCCCCAGTCCAATACTGACATCATGGCTGCAATGGAATGAATAAAGGTGGTTTGAGTGAGTCCAGGCTCACAACTTGCAGCGGTATCCTGATTTGATGGAAAGATGGAGAATAGGAGTGAGGGCATCCTCTCCAGCATGGATGAAGGCATGACAAAGAACTGGTCATGTCTCAGATGAACTTAATCATCAAATAGCATTTCCATGAATTCCACTTGTTTGCAGACCATCCAGGTGGGCATGAGAATTAAGTTGGCTCTTTTGGCTCTAAGAAAAACTTAAATATCAAAAGGTTATGAACGTAATTCTTTTACTAACTGAAAAAACTGCCCTAAATGATTCTGTACATGTGCTTAAAGTAACCTAGCAACTCAAAACTAGGTTAGGCAAAGTTGGTGTTGGATTGGTTCAGTGCTGTAATTAAAAAGCTTCCAACGGTACTGATTAAACAGCTCCAATTTGCATTCTTAAACATATCAAGGAATATGCTTTAAAACATTTAAAAAAAACAATGTTTTAAATCACTGCCCAGGTATGCTAGCTTAGAATCTGCAATTTATTCTACTTGAATGAGTGTAAAAGGAAACCAGGAGCAAAAACTATTTCTCAAACTTGTTCCATATGTCCCCAAATCAGTGACTGTGCCAAAAGTAGAAACTTGCCTCATGGTGTGTACTTCCCTCAAGGTAAATCCCCAAGCAGCTGTTTACTTCATCTTAATTTTTTTAAAATATTGATAATTGCTCCAGTTTCCTGTGCAGCCCAATTCTCTTTGGAGAATTGTTATGTAGCTTCCCTAGTCTTACATCATAACTTTGGTAAAAATCCCAGAGAACCATGATAAACAGTAACATCCCAAAACCATTCCATTTGTGGGATTTCAGCTGATGAGCCACCAAAATTACAGCAAAAAATCACGGAAATCCAGGTCTTTGACTTCAGAGGCACAACAGTAACATTGGCTGGGAGCAAGTTTTTAAATTGCTGTCAAAAAGGACTGGCCTATTTACTTGTATTCTTTCAATAGCCACTGGCAGGCATAAAGAATGTGGGAACTCTGCAAATCAAGGCCTGTCAGGATTTCTTGTGGACTCCCAGGAAGTGTGGATATGTCTTGTTCAATGCTCACTAAGTACCACCCTATGCTCATGCTGCTGAAGCTCCTCTTCAAGACCTATGTGATCCTAGTCATGCCACAACACTTCCTTGTAATGGGGTCCATGCTGATTCAGAACCTTAGGTGGGCGTAATACCAGCAACAGTCATCAGCTCACCAGCGGCGTTCCTGAGCTATTAACAGCAATTTCTGCCCTTGGGGTCCTTGATTCTTGGGAGGGCCTGCTACTTCTCATATTGGTATTTAATTCAAATGGCCTTCCTGAAGAGAGACACCCATCACTTCCATTAAGTATCACCTACTAATTCCACTGCTAATAAAACTGGTCATGTATTTATATCAGTCCAGCACTGTTGATCCATATAAATCTAAAAGAGCCCTGCCATAAGATCTAACATAAAAACCAAATGATCTGGAAACAACAGGGTCGGAAAATCTCCATGGGCTTCTGGATCTTATTGGCTCTCAAACTGTGCGGGTTGGTGGGGGTTGGAGGTGGGGGGAGATTACACAGTGCTCTTAAGAGAGTGAAAAACATGGTGTGTGAGGTGACTTAATTATGCTTGCTAAAAAATCTCAACTTCCTGAAAAACCACAGCATTGTTTCTTGCAGAATACAGGAAATGTCTCTAAACTCCCCTGGGACCACCAAGGCATGCCAATACATTTAACTCTCTGAACCAGCTCAAAAATAACAATAACAATGATATGTTAAAGACAAACCGATAGATTCTGAAGTATTTACAAATGAGCACTAATTTTGAGAAACACCCATGCTACCTTTGTGTTCTCATGTCGAATCAAAATGCAAAACACCAGCTCATTTGCATCATTCGGGTTCAGACATCATTTTAACGTCAAGCAGTGTAAATTAGCGCAGCTTCAAATCGTCAGCGTGCCTCCCATCTACTGATCTTAATATCATCTGTTGGGGAATATAAATCTTCAAAGTTAAAATGAAGTTCATGAATTAAAATGTGGTGTAGGTATCAAGGGGAATGAAGCAAGTAAAATCATGTAAAATTGTTAATTCAGTATTATGCTCAGAATGGTCCATTATAAAGTGTAAAACATTACGTTTCATACCTAGTCAGCTTGAGGGATTGCAAATCATTGTGAACTTTTGGGTAAATTTCCAGATCCAAAGCTTGCACCCCACCTCCCTATCGCCCATCCCATCATGATCAAACTAGCATTAAGCCCAACCTATATCAACAGCTGGCTTGATGTACAGAAGTGTACAGCCTTCCAGGTAATTACCCCTTCATGAAAAAAACATTATCTTGCAGTTATATAGCACCTCAAACATTGTAAAACATCCAAGACATTTACAGGGGAGTTTAGAGACATTTCCTTTATTTGTAAATTAAAAACACATTTCACGGTTTCTTCATAAAGTCAAAAGTTTGTATCAGCATAATTAAGTCATCCCATATTCCACACTTATCATTCTTACTTGATTCACAAACTCAGCCCCTCCCACCACCCCTAGCCTGCCCCAGCAGCAGCATCCAACACCCATTTAAGCCTACCGGGTTCAGAATTAAACAATATAGTTTGATTTACTGCAGCCGATCGTATATTTGCCAGTGGAGAAATGAAAATCCAATATGTGCAAGAGGCAAGAATTGGATTTACAGAGAAATTGCAAAACGTGGGAGAGCAAAAGACATGACCATGATAAGGAAGAACAAGGCAACACAGAGCTTTGAATACAAGGATGCGAACTGTAAAATTGGCAGTTTTGATTTTAAATATAATTTTGAATACATCAATATTTTCTTTTATGTCATTGGATCTGTACAGCAATGAAATACATGTGGAACTATTTTCATTGCAAGTTGTATGATGGGTCATTTAGATATATGGTGAAAATGTACATTCTCATTGTCAGTTAGTTAGCCAGTATTATGTGGCAGCCACTTCCAAAAACCTTTCTGTAAACTTCTAAAATAGAGGGTAGCAGGGGTTCAAACTTCACGCACCACTCCATATGCAACACATGGTATGGAATGTAACATACTGATTTTATTCAGACAAAGAAACTTGAATTTATATCTGATATTATTCATAATGACACACTGACTGTACAAGCCCTCAAGCTGACAAAGAATGAATCATAATGTGTCCCATTTGGACCTGGGTCATTTTGAGCATGATTCTGAATTAACAAATGGTTCATGATTGATGAGACACTAATATTTTCTTTGTTAAACTGACTGCAATTTTTAAAATTTGCTATTTATAGTAAGTCTAAACTTATGAACAAGAATGATCCATTTTACGTCAACTGCATATTCATATTTATTCTGATGCATCCTATATGGCTGCTCTAGTGGACGGGGTAGATTAATAAAAAATATGACGAATGGGACAATAATCGGTTGCTTCATTGAAGAAATGACTCGGCATGAACTTGATCAACGAACATGTTGTGTTGCGACATCCTATCATTCTCTGCAGACATTTAATCAAAGGTAGGGATTTAGCAGAATTAAAATGCAGGTTCCCATGCTGTCATCATTTTCCCTAGGTGGCTCAAACATGTTGCTATCTAGGAATCCCAACTGGAAGTGTCATGGACACTCCACACAGTTAAAAAGGCCTGAAAATCTAAGTGCCATATACATCACAAGACTACTGGGGGCTGACGTCTTTCCAGGAACCCACGCAGCACATATCGCATTTACAACTCTTTGACCTCTGAACCATCTATCTCCCAGCTGAGTTGTCCTTTGGAGACCCGAAATCACACCGGGTTGCATTATTAATTTCACTTTAATAACTATTAATGAGGCTCAATCCTCAAAATGGGCTGGGTCTCCCACTGGTACCACCAGGCATTTGGCTGATAATTAAAATCTAATGTTTTACTTTTATAAAATTCAATCGTGCAAAGTAAAACGTGGAACTGTTTAGAATCCAAATGCCAAATGTTTCTGCTTACCACTGGGTTTCAATAAATCTGTTATATTATATTGTAGTGTGAGGTAGTACTTTCATTTATCTAGGCTCACTGCCAAACACACAGCTTTGAATCCAGAAAGTCCAGACTATGGTTCACTAGTCCTTTAAGGGTCTGTGAGCCACGAGTCATCGAGACGGTGCCCAAACCTTCTAGATGGCACAGTTTGTCGGTTTAGAAGATGTTGTTAAGGAAGCCTTTGGGAGTTACTGCAGTGCATCTTGTAGTTGGTACATACTATGCTTTGATGGCGAAGGTAGTTATTGAAGGTGGTGGATGTGTTAGCAATCAAGTGGACTGCTTTGTCCTGGATAGTATTATTGGAGTTGCCCTCCCTGAGAAAGTAAGGAGTATTCCATCATCCTAATGACTTGTGCCTTGTAGAAAGAGGTCGGTTGGGGAGGCAGGTGGTGAGTCACTTGCTGCAACCTCTGACCTGTTCTTATAAGTTACAGTATTTATATGCATAGTCCAGTTCAGTTTCTGGTCAATGGTTACACCCACATATTAGTAATAGGGATTTCAATTATGGTAGTGCCATTGGATATTTAATGGCTAGGTTCACTGTTATAGGAGACGATCATTTCCTGGCGCTCGTGTGGCACAAACATTACATGTCACTTGGCAACCCAAGCCAGGATACTGGGCAGGTTTGCGGCATGGACTGCTTCAATATCTGAGGAGCCACAAATCATACTGAATACTGTGGAATCATCATTGAACATCCCCATTCTGACTTTGTGACTCAGAGAAGGTTATTCATGAAGCAACTGGTCAGGCCCAGATCACTATCCTGAGGAACTCTGGCAGTAATGTTCCAGAGCTGAGATGATTGATCCCCAACAAACACAACCATCTTCCTTTCTTCTAATTACGACTCTGACCATCAGGCAGTTTTCTCCTTGATTGCCATTGACTCCAATTTAGCTGGGGGCCCAAGATAGTGATGGTCTAGTGGTATTATTGCTAGATTATTAATCCAGAAATTCATCTAATGCTCTGGGTACTTGGGTTTGAATTCCACCACGATTTTGAATTCATTATGTAAAAATACATCTTGAATTAAGAGTTTACTGATGCTTGTGAAACTATTTTATCTTCTTGGGGGAGAAAAAAGTCCATCTGGCTCAATAATATCCTTTGTGAAAGGCAGTCTGCCATCCTCAACTGATATGGCCTACATGTGACTCTAGGCCACAGCAACACAGTTGACTCTCAACTGACCTCTCAGTCACTCAGCTGTATCATTTTCTACAAAGTCTTTTATAAGAGATGAAGTAGGCACCAGAAATGGAAAAAGCCCTGGTAACTCTGCCAACTTCTCCAAAGTAACATCTCGGGGCTAGTTTCAAAATTTGGAGAGCTGACTCACAGACAAGTCAAGTAATAGCTTGATAGTCATACTCTCAAAATCATACTTTGCAGATCATATCATAGACAACACCATCACTATCTATAGACATGTCCTGTCCCACCAGCAGGACAGACCCAACAGAGGTGGTGGCACTGTGATACATATAGTCAGGAGGGAGTTGCCCTGTGTCTCCTTATCATTTACTCCGATCATGGCATTCTTATGGCCTGCTGATTATCATGTACTGTCCTCCCTTGGCTGATGAATCAGTACTCCTTGTCAAACAAAATTTAGAGGAAGCACTGAGAGCAACAAGGGCTTAAAATGTATTCTGGGTGGGGGATTTCAATGTACACCATAACAGTGGCTTGGCAGCAGCATTACTAATCAATCCGGTCACAAGCTAAAGGACATAGTTGCTAGACTGGGTTTGCACAGAAACAGCAGATCCTTTAAATAGCCAAGGTTTAGAGGGATATGGCCCAGAGGCAGGCAGATGTGACTAATTTAGTTTGGGATTGTGTTGAGCATGGACTGGTTGGGCCAAAGGATCTGTTTCTGTGTTGTATGACTCTTGACTCTATGACCGTGTGCATACAGCCACTAACCTAAAGGAACCACACAATGCAAGAAATAGGCCACATGCAAAAAGGCAGACAAAAGGGAACTTGGCAGGGATTTGGAGGTATGATGATGATGGTTTAAATGGTTAAAAATGAGAGACCAACTCCAACCCACCACCAAGGTGTCAAATTTGAGTTTGACCATGACAGATTTGGGGACAACAGACCAGACACTCTGGACAGGCAAGTCAGTCATTTTAATCTGCCATAATTTACAGCAGCAGTCAGCCTTGTTTAGAATTCCCACTGCCCACTGAATTTCTATAATGTCTACACTGGAATTTGCTGTAAATTTAAGGTCCAAAGAGCATCTGGGATACACTGAAACAGTGCAAGCTACTATGTATCTAAATAACCAATTAGATTGAAGGCTGTCAATGGACACTACAGAGCTAATCAGAAAATTCAGCAGGATATTGATTTTCTGTATCAAAATAAGGGAAATAAAGATGGGAAAAGAGGAGAGAGAAAAATAGTTAAAGGAAGAGTAAGGGAAAATTTTGTTTTGAAAATCTGTTTTAGGAGGTGATCTGACTGTCAGAGAGAATGTTTAGTACTAATTTAGAGTTGCTACACCATTAAGAAGAGGACACTTTGACCAAAATGATCAAATCTTTGTGTGAATTCTACTCCACATACACGGCATAAACATACGTACTTCACACTAATTAACACTATTTTGCGGAGCCATGTAACAAAGTGCCTTTATCATGCATTTTACTGTCACATCTTGGACAACAACTTCGTAACTTTCAAATGTCACTGCATACATCCGTGCTTTCCTGAAATTACAGTCCTTTTTGTGCACAAGTAATGGAGAGCATGATTAGTCTGACCATTATTTTACAGAAAATGTTGGCCCATCAGGTTAATGACACGATTGTTCTTGGATTTTGGAAACAAATTAATGTAAATTAAATGTAATGGCCACATGTCTGATTTTCTAGGGTGAAGAAAACTCAGCAACTGAAGGGAGGCAGCTGTTGGGAAGTATGTAGCGAAGTGACTGGGAAAATGGACCCACAATGCAAAAATAGCAGTTCAAATTCCATGACCGCAGCTGGGGATCTAAAAATCAGCAACCTAACTAAAACTGCAATAAAAGGCCAGTATCATTAGAGTGACCATTAAATTACCAGATTACCATAAAACCCACTGAGTTAATTACTGTCAACCAGAGAGAGAAATGTGCCATCCTTCCTGACTTTCTCCATATGTGACTTGAGACCCACAGCAACATGGTTGACCCCAAACTACCCTCTGAAGTGGCTGAGTAAAAGATTCAGTTTTGTCCAAAGCAAAACTAAAATCCACACGACAAGTCTGAGGCAGTGCCTTCTTCATATAGTCAATATCTATTTAAGAAGACACCTCAGCACCACATGTAATGGGTGATACATGCTGGCCTTGCCAGTGACACATACATCCTAACAATATAAAAGCAAACAGGAAACTATTTCTTTGCCTCTGAGATAATGGGAAATGCAGATGCTGGAGAATCCGAAATAACAACGTGGGGAGCTGGATGAACACAGCAGGCTAAGCAGCATCTTAGCAGCACAAAAGCTGACGTTTTGGGCCTCAGCCCTTCATCAGAGAGGGGGATGGGGACAGGTTTCTGAAATAAATAGGGAGAGAGGGGGAGGCGGATCAAAGGCGGACAGAGGAGAAGTTAGGTGGAGAGGAGACAGGCCTAGTTAAAATGGCGGGAATGGAGCCTGTAGAGGTGAGTATAGGTGGGGAGGTAGGGAGGGGATAGTTCAGACTGGGGTGGGCGGACAGGTCTGGGGGGGGGGGATGAGGTTTGGAGATACGTAATGGAGGTGCGGCTTGAGGTGGGAGGAGGGAATAGGTGAGAGGAAGAACAGGATAGGGAGGTGTGGACAAGCTGGGCTGGTTTTGGGATGCAGAGGGGGAAGGGGAGATTTTGAAGCTTGTGAAATCCACATTGATGCCATTGGGCTACAGGGTTCCTAAGCGGAATACGAGTTGCTGTTCCTGCAACCTTCGGGTGGCATTGTTGTAGCACTGCAGGAGGCCCAGGGTGGACATGTCGTGTAAGGAATGAGAGGGAAAGTTGAAATGGTTCGCGACTGGGAGGTGCAGTCGTTTGTTGCAAACCGAGCTTAGGTGTTCTGCAAAGCGGCCCCCAAGCCTCTGCTTGGTTTCCCCAACGTAGAGGAGGCTACACCGGGTACAGCGGATGCAATATACCACATTGGTAGATGTGCAGGTGAACATCTGCTTGATGTGGAAAGTCATCTTGGGACCTGGGATGTAGATGAGGGAGGTGGTGTGGGGACAAGTGTCGCACTTCCTGCAGTTGCAGGGAAAAATGCTGTGTGTGGTGGGGTTGAATGGGAGTGTCGAGCGGACAAAGGAGTCCCAGACAGCATGGTCTTTCCGGAAGGCAGACAATGGTGGGGATGGAAAAATGTCTTTGGCGGTGGGGTTGGATTGTAGATGGCATTCTTTAGATGACATGTCCATCCTGGGCCTCCTGCAGTGCCACAATGATGCCACCTGAAGGTTGCAGGAACAGCAACTCATATTCTGCTTAGGAACCCTGCAGCCCAATGACATCAATATGGATTTCACAAGCTTCAAAATTTTCCCACCTCCTACTGCATCCCAAAATCAGCCCAGCTCATCCCCGGCTCCCTAACCTGTTCTTCCTCTCACCTATCCCCTCCTCCCACCTCAAGTCGCACCTCCATTCCCTACCTACTATCTCATCCCACCTCCTTACCTGTCTGTCTTCCCTGGACTGACCTATCCCCTCCCTACCTCCCCACCTATACTCCATCCCGCCCCTTTAACTTGTGTCTCCTCTCCACCTATCTTCTCCTCTATCCACCTTCGATCCGCCTCTCCCTCTCTCCCTATCTATCTCAGAACCTTCTCCCCATCCCCCTTTTCTGACGAAGGTGCTAGGCCCGAAACTTCAGCTTTTGTGCTCCTAAGATGCTGCTTGACCTGCTGTGTTCATCCAGCTCCACACTTCGCTATCTCTTATTTCTTTGTCTCTGCCATCTTTGTTCCTCTGCCAGGAGGAGCACTAGGGCTTTTCTACAGCCTGCTGCATCTGTCCTTGCAGTGATTTCCACAACTTCCCCAGTGTTCTCCAGGCACCATCCTCCTCCCTTCCTCATGCAAATCCTCCAGTGTAACTCCAGAGCACATCCCTGCAGTCAAATATTCCTTTCAACAAGTTAAAGATTTCCATGCAGACCATGTACATGTCAGTATCTTCTGGTTATCACAAGTGTATGTTTCTCTGCAATACTTTAAAGGGGACATCAATTTGAAAAAACTTCTGGTACATGTCAAGACAGGATTAAAGGGAACAGTGTGGTTGACCCTGCCAGCAATACACAGATGACATTTTGTCAGTGGCCTCGTCATCGGTCTTCGGGCAACATCCCTGCAATAGGCTGATACTGGCTGTGAGATCAGGCACCACTATGATGGTCAGACCTCCCTCTTTTATTTTCAGAACATTCTCCCTCTACCTCCAGACCTTTCACACTAATCATAGCATTTTAAAGATGTCAGGTCACATGTATATTTCTTTTGATAATAAATTACCAAATGAATCATACACATTGGGAGGAATGTTATGGAGACAACGGGCATCTTAACTGCTGATTAGAGAACAAACAAGAAACCCGTATTGCATCCTTAACAGAAAGCATACTTTATCGTTTGCCAAGCAGGCAGCTGAGTGGTCACTAGTCGATCTTCCAATGGGATCAGGACTCAAAGTTTCCCCCGCCTCACCCTGAGGGCTGCTGGCCAATCAGAGGCAACAGCTCTTTTACTTCGCATTGAAAGGAGAGAGGCAGTCACTGCTGCTAGAAAGTCATCCACTCGCAGCCCAGCACTTTGTTGGATGTCTGGACTCCGTGAACAGTGACTGTAGTAGATCATTTCTAAATGTACTTAAGTTGTCTTGCCATTACAGAAGTGTTCTCTACTTGTTTGAAGTAGATGTCTACACAAGTACTGTTCGTAGTCGATTCATGCAGCAAAGGTAATCTAGAAAGCCCATCAGCACTCCCATCTCTGCACATGGATCAAGTCAAGATGGTGTTCCTGAACCAGAGCTCTTGTGCTCTGACCATTATTTCTTCTTTTTCCCTTTTCATGTTTTTTTTTCCTTTCTATTACCTCCCATCCTCAAATGGCATCATTGCCGGTGAGTTGAGACAGCGCCAATGACTGGCCTTGAGGTAGATCCCAGAGCAGACTTGCCTGCTCCATCTGCCTTTATTTTTTCTGCTCGCTTTTTCTTTGCTTTAGAAGAGCTGTAATGTTGATCTTTTAAACTTCATGCCTTTATTTTTCTCATTTATACCTAGGATTTTGTACCTGGGCATGTTTGGACCTAAGGTGCGCCAGGTTTTTAGGCTCTTGTGCCTCTGTTATGGTTTTAACCTTTGAGTATAGCTTGTGTAGATCCCTAGCATCAATGACATGGCCTAAATATTTAATGGAAGATTTAAAAAGTTCATATTTATCTCTCCTCAGTTTTAGGTGTGAAACAATCATACCGAGGCCAATGTCCCATCGCCAAGTCATCCTTTATTTACTTGTGCACAGCACACTTGCTCTGGCCAGCCAGCTCGGTGTCAGTCCTCAACTGAGAAGATTCTAATCTCCTGGTTACATTGGTCAGTCAAGGCTTTCCTGATTAGGGCCAGATGGACCTCATTGACTAGGGTTATTAACCTGGGCCAATCACTACAAGGCCATAACCATCAAGTCTCTGCAGGTTAGCAACTAAAATTGCAGAGATGCTGTTTTTCATTTCTTCCCAAGACTAAAATATCATTAAGCTAATAGTGGATTCCTTCCAATCCACTTAAAATCTGATCCATCACATGTTGGACCAATGCAGGTACAAATGTAATTCCGTGTCACAATCGTCAAGTGTTTCTGTAAGTCAGGATAAACGTTAATCTCGTGACTTTCACTTTACTGAGAAAATGACCTTCTGCTGGGCCAACAAGTCGGTCATTGATTAAAGGAAAAGGAAACCGCTGAAAAGACCGTTCTTCAGTAATAATGATCTTAAAATCACTGCAGATGAGTACCAATCCATCTCTCTTCATCATTGGTATAAGAGGTGTGGATCAATCACTCTCATTTAGGTGTTCAGGGACTTCTGTCTTGACAGTCTCTCTAATTCTGCCTTGACTTTTGGTCTGATTGTGTAGGGCATTGATTTAGCCTTACAACATTTTGCTCAACTCTCATCCTTGGTTTTTCATTTGACAGAGATCTTTTCCATCCTTCCCAGATCCACATCAAAACAATGACATATTTATTTACCATTTGTGATACATCATTCTCAGAATCTGCAAACAATTTACTTTAGCCTAGCTGATTTTCTCCAATAAAGCTGGAAACCTTCCTCTGGTAACATTTAAGGAAAAACCTTTTGGATGAGCATATAACTGAGCATTCACACTGATATGATCCCTCTGTACACTCTTAGTACAAATTTTAAGGGCTGCAGCAGACTGAGCTAGTCTGATAAACACTTTCAGGTATGACCACACTGGTGGCAACCTCCATTCTTACTGGTTTGCCATTCAGTAAAGGAATAACCCACTAACAGTTGGCATAGCCAACAACGACCAGTATGTCCATAGCAGCTTTGGACTGAGACTGAGATTTTCTCCAGTTCTTTTCCTAATCATGTAGATTTTCTTCAGTTTCTGTACTTTTACTGCACAATTTTCATATTTCTTCCTTGAGCATGCCTGTTCAATTTGTCCTTCCTTTGCCACAGTTTCTCTATTATACCAGAAATTTGCTGCTATGTGACCTGTTTTTCCACTCAGACGGCAGTTTTAAGCATACATTCGTGCTCGTCTCTCAGCCACTCTCGTACTTGAGCTTAGCTACTGAATTGCATTGGCTGCTAGTTTTAGTGTTTTCTTTAAATCTAGGTTCCTTTCCACCAGTAAACCCTTCTGGAGATCCTCACATCTTAAATCATAAGCATTATGGTAGCATTATTTAAGTTGTCTCAGAGTTCATAAAATTCTGTTAACTGGGAAATACATGCAATCAACTTGCTGACTGTGTTTGTGGAATTTGAACCTTCCAGCAATCTTGAACAGTTCGGAATGATTCCCGTTATTTCTTCTTAAGTTTTGAAACACGGTTTCTCTGGATGTACCAGATGCCTCAAGATGTTAAGGTGATTTCCATTACAATACTCAGGATCACAAGGGTGACTACATCTGCTTCAATTTTGTTGGCTTGAGCAAAACAATGGACTCCTTCCACATACCAGTTTCAACTCTTGGTATTTTCATTGTGCAGGTCCGTGAAGTCAAAATTTCTCCCTTGGCTTTTGTAAATGGGAAGTACCTGAGTAGGACAATGTACCATGAAAATTTTAGCACTACTTCGCTTTACCTCACTTCTTCCCATTTAAAACAAGATGTTTCTGAGATAACAAGGTGGAGAGCTGGATGAACACAGCAGGCCAAGCAGCATCAGAGGAGCAGGAAAGCTGACATTTCAGGTCTGGACCATTCTTCAGAAATGGGGGACGAGGAAGAGGATTCTGAAATAAACAGACAGAGAGAGAGGGGGAGGCAGATGGAAGATGTAAAAAGGAGCAGATGATAGGTGGAGAGGAGACAGACAGGTCAGCGAGGCGGGGATGGAGCCAGTAAAGGTGAGTGTAGGTGAGGAGTTAGGATGGGGGTTGGTCAGTCCAGGGAGGACATATAGGTCAAGGAGGCTGGATGAGGCTAGTAAGTCAGAGATGGGGATATGGCTTGAGGTGGGAGGTGTGGATAGGTGGGAGGAAGGATGGACAGGTTAGAGAAGCGGGGACGAGCTGGGCTGGTGTTGTGATGCGGTCAGGGGAGGGGAGATTTTGAAGCTTGTGAAGTCCACATTGATACCATTGGGCTCCAAGCGAAATAGGAGTTGCTGTTCTTGCAACCTTCAGCTGGCATTGTTGTGGCTCCGCAGGAGGCCCAGGACAGACATGTTGTCTAAGGAGTGGGAGGGGGAGTTGAAATGGTTCGCGACTAGAAGGTGAAGTCATTTGTCGCAAGCTGAGTGTAGGTGTTCCACAAAGCGCTGTCCAAGCCTCCGCTTGGTTTCCCCGATGTAGAGGAGGCCACATCGGTAACAGAGGATGCAGTATGCCACATTAGCAGACGTGCAGGTGAACATCTGCTTGATGTGGAAGGTCATCTTGGGGCCTGGGATGAGGGTCGGGGGGAGGTGTAGGGGCAGATGTAGCACTTCCTGTGGTTGCAGGGAAAAGTGTCAGGGGTGGCGGGGCTGGTGGGGAGTGTGGAGCGGTCTCTCATGTTTCTATTTAGTCTTTTTGTTTTCTGAGACTATACTCCCAACTCAAAACATTTGCCTCCCTGTAGGGTACTCATTTCTCACAGTGTTCCTTCAGGATGGAGCAGATTGTAAGCTGTTTCTGCATTGTTCACTTCTGCCCTCGGGTGAATTCCTTTTCACTTGCTTTGGTGCAGCAATTGGGGTCTTCTGATTTTTTTTCTGAAATGCCCTCAAGATCTGCAATGAGAACCGTGAATCTCATTCAATTCCTTTTGATGAATCAGTGGACCCTGAAGCAGTTTTCACTCTTGTCACCAGTTTTCTTTGGATTGTGTTTTTAAGGAGGACAAGGAAGCAGAAGGCTTAAGGAGCCTATAATATGCGAAGTAAGCTAGACTGACCTGCTTCCCTCCAAAATAGCCAATGGAGTCATCCTGAGATCACACGATCAGACTTTTAAGGCAACAGTCCAAAATATTTAGCAAATACATGACAAGATCTTAGATTGCACTGTATAAATAAATAAAGCAAACACCAAGAGATTTAGACAAAACTAGTGTACTCTGACAATTGTTAAAAAAAAGGTACCTTTTTAAGTTCCCTGGAGACATCTCATTCACCATGTACTGGATGAAGCATTTTGACATCAGCACACATAAATGGTGGTGACTGGACTAAATTTGATGCCATTCAAAGATCTGCTGGCAGTTGGGAACACAACTCAGTTACTGCCTCTAATCAAGTCAAAGCAGCAAAGTCAGGACTCTTTCAGGCAACTTGGATGCTGTCGGCAATGTCTGGATACTCAGGACCTTGGATTTCACCAAGTGAAAGATATAACTGTTGAGGTGCCTTTAAAGGAAGGTAAATTTTCAGAAAAATACCTTCCCCATCCAGGTTGTGGAGTACTATTGAAATACCAGTGAGGACGCTCTCCCCCCAACTCGATTAGTTGCATCTCATATTTGCGACGATAAAGGCCAGGATAATTGTCTGTCGCAAAAATACAGGTTTGTAGCAAACTGGCCCATAAATAAAAGTTACCCGAGATGCACAGAATATACAATTAAAGTTCAGAATCTTCCCGTTTATGCAGGCATCTACCGCAAATGCAGGTACCAACAACTCAGGAGAAGTCATCAACGTGCAGATGTCTAACTCATGCACAGAAAATTGTCATGTGATTACATTTTGCATGAGTGATGTCATGTGATTAAATGTCACATGACCAAGTCTCCAAAAGAAAGCCAAACACAGGTCAGAAATCTTCAGTACAACATATCTAAGTTAAAAAATGCTCAGCAACCAGAAACTGCTCTGAAATCATAAATCATAATTTTATAACAACTTAGATTAGATTAGATTCCCTACCGTGTGGAAACAGGCCCTTCAGCCCAACAAATCCACACCGCCCCTTGAAGCCTCTCACCCAGACCCATCCCACTATAACCCACACACCCCCGAACACTACAGGCAATTTAGCATGGCCGATCCACTTAACCTGCACATCTTTGGACTGTGGGAGGAAACCGGAGCACCCAGAGGAAACCCACGCAGACACGGGGGTGGGGGGAAACGTGTAAACTCCGCACAGACAGTCACCCGAGGCGGAAATCGAACCCGGGTCCCTGGCGCTGTGAGGCTGCAGTGCTAACCACTGAGCCACCAAACTTAGCTTTGACAAAATCTCAAAAGGAGGCTAAGTCCATTCTCAATAGATTTTATAAGAAGGAATAGCACAAGGAGTGTTACTTCATTTTACCTTTATGAAGCCAAGTTAAAAGAACTTTAACATATACTAGTGGGAAGGCTATCAAACTTGCATCTATATAGCAAAACTTCTCATCAAAACATCAGATGCAGAATGAATATGTCAGGTAAGAGGTCCATTTTGATACCTCACACAAACTAATTAAAAAGTATTACAAATTGCATGCAGCCTTGAAAAAAACATAAGATTGTACTATCAGAAACAGCTGGAAATTCAGACAACATAGCAGATATGGTGTTACAGAGTTTAATCACAGCAGGTGTACAAATATGAATATCTGATACTGTTACTCTCTATAATTGTTGTACGATCAAGAACTAAATCAGAGCATTTCCTACCTGCTTTCCATCAAGTGTGTAGAGCCTTCTGACTGCTCCAGAATCCAACTTTATGGCATCTGTAATGTCATTTAACACCTGCTCAAATGAATGTGCTGTCTTCTTGTTGAGAAGAATCCTTACAGCTTTCCGTGGTTTTACACCACTGCGAATAACAGTCACCAGTTTGGGCCTAATAAAATCCTTGGATTCTTTTCCTTCACCTCTTGATGTTAGTGATGAGAGAGAGCGGGATGTTCCTGCCTTGATATTGACTGACCAGTTTGGATTAACATTCTTGGCATAGTCTACTTTACGAAATGGCTCATTGGATGCACAAACGTAGCTTTCACCTGTTTGAAAAGAAAAGATGTTCTTTTGAAGGATACATTCACTTTTCAAAGGATTGTATTCCTGATGTTACCTTTACAATGTTTATTTGGTACTCATTACAATAGATATTTATGTCTCATTGCTTTCACTAAAGTAAACAGAAGTGTAATTATATGAAATATTACAGCATTTTTACCTTAGTAATTTGATACAGTAGGAACTTGTTTGAAGAAAATTAGTGAAATACTTTAAACACGTGAAGCAGATTGATTTTTTTGTAGAATGTAGTAGTTCATCCTTTTCACAAAGTCTAGGCAAAGCTAGCTGTGGGGATGGTGGCAAGGCAGGGCGAAGAAAGCTGTGGGGATGGTGGCAAGGCATAATTAACAAATGTTTTGCCTGAACTTCTAAAGTACATACTGGAAGTAGCATGGAGGCCTGCTCAATAGAATACTGTTTCTCCAGAGTACTTAGTTCAGAACTTGAAGAAATTTGGCATTATGAGGAAGAAGTGCTGTTCTGCTTGCTAGAGACAGGAGTGGTCTGAGCCAGAGACTATCTGAAAGTGAGACTAGAGTGCTGAGATCCAGAATCATCAATTCATTAAGTGTTTCAGTGTTTTATTGTGACCTCAGTGGTTCTTTTTTCCTCAAAACTAGTGTTGGGGAGATATAAATTCAGAAATTAAATTTATAGTTTGACAGGTTAAACTGTTCAATACAGTTAAAAATCATCAATAGAGTTTTATTTTAGAACTTGAAATCTTTTTTGTTTTCATTAATGGAATGTGTATGTTCATCACCGATTAAGTCAGCATTTACTACTTTCTCCTGACTGCCCTTGAGAAAATGAGCGGTCTTCTTGAACTGCTGCAGCCCATGTGATACAAGTACACTTAAAGAGCTGTTCAGGATTTCGATCCAGCGACAGTGAAGTAATGGTGATACAGTCCCAAGTCAGGACGATGTGTGTCTTGGGGAGAAATTACAGGTGGTGTCACCTTGCATCTGTTGCCCTTGTCCTTCTCGAAGTTAGAGGTTGCAAGTTTGAAATGAGCTGCAGAAGATGACCGTGAGCTTCTGCAATACAGGTAACACACACTACTACCACTGTATATCAGCGGTGAAGGAAATAAAGGTTAAAAGATGGTGAATGTCAATTTAAGAGACATGTTTGGTCCTTAATGGTATAAAGAGTGTAGATGGAGCTCCACATTAGTGAGAAATGTTTCCACTGACCAGGTGGCAACTACCAAGGAGAGTCAGGACCAGCAGGACAATCAGTATCTCCTCAATATATGCTGGTACCTTCACTCTGTGGCTCAAGCCATGAGTTGAGGCCTGTTTGACAAGGACATCACTCTGGAAGTGGCAGAAATGACGGAAGGTGGTGTGTTACACATAAAAGCTGGAGGGGTGGAGGGTGAGGGCAAGAAAAGCCACTATTATAGCTTGGGGAGGGAGGGCAAGGGATGAAAACAAAAGCATGGGCCTAGCACAGGTACATTCAAAAGCTCTGCCATTCAAGGCTCACTCAATCAGTCTTCATCCAATATTGTCGTTCTCTGCTGGAATGAACTTTGTCTCACATTGAACAACTTCTCCTTTAACTTAACTCACTTCCCCCACCAAAATATATCACTATGAGTATCATCACTTCCCTATTTGTTGCATATATGAAACATTCTTTGTTCCTACCCAACTCAGGATCTTCTTGGTCTTTTCCTGTTATAAAGAACAAAGAACAAAGAAAATTACAGCACAGGAACAGGCCCTTCAGCCCTCCAAGCCTGCGCCGATCAAGATCCTCTGTCTAACCTGTCATCTACTTTCTAACAGTCTGTGTCCATTTGCTCCCTGCCCATCCATGTACCTGTCCAAATATATCTTAAAAGATGCTAACGTGTCTGCGTCTACCACCTCTGCTGGCAATGCGTTCCAGGCACCCACCACCCTCTGTGTAAAGAACTTTCCACGCATATCTCCCTTAAACTTTCCTCCTCTCACTTTGAACTCATGACCCCTAGTAATTGAGTCCCCCACTCTGGGAAAAAGCTTCTTGCTATCCATTTATCAATTATATCCATATATCAATTGCTGTAGTAGTGCAGCTCATTGCTCTTACTCAAAACCAAAACTTTCAATTGACTTAACTTTCAATTTCCATTTTGTCATGAGGGCCTTCTCCCAGCCTATCCTTCCCTTCCCTGATTTCTCCATTTCTGGGATAGGCTATAAACGAATATTCACTGCAAGCCCTTTGAATCCCAAAGCTACCTTGGCCTACACATCCTCAAACCTTGCTTTCTATGACTTAATTCTATACCTCCAGTTTATCCAAAGCTGTTGCATCTATTCTGCTGACACTAATATTCATTCCAATGTTTCTGTTATGTCTTCCTTTTTGCTAAACTAAGGATTTTTCCCACAGGTGACGGGATCTTCGCAATGTCTTTTCCCCTTCCAGAATTTTGTTCCCACCCTTTCCTTCCCATGTCTTCATCTTGTACCTCACTGTATTCTATCATTGACCATAATTCCTGCCACCATGAAACACATCTTCCCCTCCTTTAACCTTCCACAGGAATCTTTCCCTCTACAATCCTCTGGTCCACTTCTCAGATACTCCAAAATCTCCAACTTTTCCATGCAAGCAAAATGAATGAACACCTATCATTTCATATTCTTCCTTCCCACACCTCTTCCAAGTGATCAGAGATTTTCATGTACTTCTTTCATGTAGCATACCACATGATCTGTTTAGAATATGGTCTGGTCTACACTGGGGAGACAAAATGCAGTTTGCATGACTGTTTTGCCAAACATTTCCATTCAGTTCAAAAGTGTGATCCTGAGCTTCCAGTTGCTTGTCATTTTAATTTTTCACTTCTCACCCTGACCTTGCCTCAGCTTCTTGCAGTGTTCCAACGAGATTCAACATAAATTTAAGGAACTGCACCTCATATTTCAATTTTACAGCCTTTTAATAGCCTTCCAGACTCAACACTGAGGTTAACATTTTCAGAGCATAACCTTCCTCCCCAATTTATTTTTTGCTTTTTCGCAGTTTATAGTTTTCTTCAGATGTCAGCTGTTCCTTATTCTGCTGTTCATACCTCCTGTAACCAGTTTACAACTTCTTTACTTGTGCCATTTCCGCTCGCTTTAGCTACAAATAGTTTTGTCATTTAATTTTGCTTCCATTCTATCGCACATCATCTTTTTTGTTTGTTTCCCACCCTCCCTTTCACCTGTTGAAAACTACTACATTTTTAACTTTTCTCAGTTCTCATGAAACAACAGTGTCGGAGTCAACTCCTCCTCTTTCCACAGATGCTGACTGATCTCCTGAGTATTTCCATTATTTTCTGTTCTAAAGCTGACAGAACTCATAATACCAGAGATAATGGGAACTGCAGATGCTGGAGAATCCAAGATAATAGAATGTGAGGCTGGATGAACACAGCAGGCCAAGCAGCATCTCAGGAGCACAAAAGCTGACATTTCGGGCCTAGACCCTTCATCAGAGAGGGGGATGGGGTGAGGGATCTGGAATAAATAGGGAGAGAGGGGGAGGCGGACCAAAGATGGAGAGAAAAGAAGATAGGTGGAGAGAGTATAGGTGGGGAGGTGGGGAGGGGATAGGTCAGTCCAGGGAAGACGGACAGGTCAAGGAGGTGGGATGAGGTTAGTAGGTAGATGGGGGTGCGGCTTGGGGTGGGAGGAAGGGATGGGTGAGAGGAAGAACAGGTTAGGGAGGCAGAGACAGATTGGACTGGTTTTGGGCTGCAGTGGGTGGAGGGGAAGAGCTGGGCTGGTTGTGTGGTGCAGTGGGGGGAGGGGACGAACTGGGCTGATTTAGGGATGCAGTTGGGAAGTTGTAGCACTTCCTGCGGTTGCAGGCGTTGCAGCTTGTAACTGATGTCCATTTCAAGCCCATCGACTCCCACAGCTACCTAGAATACACCTCCTCCCACCCACCCTCCTGCAAAAATTCCATCCCCTATTCCCAATTCCTCCGCCTCCGCCACATCTGCTCCCACGATAAGACATTCCACTCCCGCACATCCCAGATTCCCCCCACAGTGATCGAGAACGCCCTTGACTGCGTCTCCCGTATTTCCCGCAACACATTCCTCACACCCCGCCCCCGCCACAACCGCCCAAAGAGGATGCCCCTCGTTCTCACACACCACCCCACCAACCTCTGGATACAACGCATCGTCCTCCGACACTTCTGCCATCTACAATCCGACCCCACCACCCAAGACATTTTTCCGTCCCCACCCCTGTCTGCCTTCCGGAGAGACCACTCTCTCCGTGACTCCCTTGTTCGCTCCACACTGCCCTCCAACCCCATCACACCCGGCACCTTCCCCTGCAACCGCAGGAAATGCTACACTTGCCCCCACACCTCCTCCCTCACCCCTATCCCAGGCCCCAAGATGACATTCCACATTAAGCAGAGGTTCACCTGCACATCTGCCAATGTGGTATACTGCATCCACTGTACCCGGTGTGGCTTCCTCTACATTGGGGAAACCAAGCGGAGGCTTGGGGACCGCTTTGTAGAACACCTCCGCTCAGTTCGCAACAAACAACTGCACCTCCCAGTCGCAAACCATTTCCACTCCCCATCCCATTCTTTAGATGACATGTCCATCTTGGGCCTCCTGCGGTGCCACAATGATGCCACCCGAAGGTTGCAGGAACAGCAACTCATATTCCGCCTGGGAACCCTGCAGCCTAATGGTATCAATGTGGACTTCACCAGTTTCAAAATCTCCCCTTCCCCCACCTCATCCCTAAACCAGCCCAGCTCTTCCCTTCCACCCACTCACTGCATCCCAAAACCAGTCCAACCTGTCTCTGCCTCCCTAACCTGTTCTTCCTCTCACCCATCCCTTCCTCCCACCCCAAGCCGCACCCCCATCTACCTACTAACCTCATCCCACCTCCTTGACCTGTCCGTCTTCCCTGGACTGACCTATCCCCTCCCCACTTCCCCACCTATACTCTCTCCACCTATCTTCTTTTCTCTCCATCTTCGGTCCGCCTCCGCCTCTCTCCCTATTTATTCCAGAACCCTCACCCCGTCCCCCTCTCTGATGAAGGGTCTAGGCCCGAGACGTCGGCTTTTGTGCTCCTGAGACGCTGCTTGGCCTGCTGTGTTCATCCAGCCTCACATTCTATTATCTAGAACTCATAATACTGTTGCCAAAAATCTGAAATAAAAACAAAATACTGGAAATACTCAGAAGGGCAGACAACATCTCTGGAGAGTAAAACGGTTAGGCCTTCAACTCAATGGCATTTATGCAGAATGATGCAAGCAGTCATTTCATGTATTTTCTGGACAAGGTCCCGTAGAAATTTAACATGATCTCGTTTCTTTTCCTCCTTGTGCATCTAGATTGGAATTCTGATGAGTCATTTACCCTGCCAAGCCCCGGGACAGCTACACTTAGCAACTTAACCAGCTATATTGTTTTATTGCAGTATCTTCGTGCCACTCTACACCAATTATTTAACATTCCATGGTCACCTCCTTTTATCATTTAGCAATATACACCATACCCCTGTTTCCTAAATTTCACTTATTAATTGTCTATCAATCAACTTCCAAGCTTGTCTATGCCTTCCTGTTGTCTTCGAGATTATTTGCTTTAGTCTATATAATATACAGACTGAGCTCACGACTATTACTGTCAAGTGAACAATGAAGGGTAATCAGTTAGGAAATTGCAGCTCTCAGAATACACTGTCACTTTGCATAAGTATTCAATGAACTCCCAGGACACATTAATGTCACTCTCTACAGGTAATCTAATGCTTGTAACTACCAGTAATTCTTTTATGCTTGACAACTAGACAGGCCTGCAAAATAAACATTGGAGTTTTTTTACTTGCAAACCCTGTCGTTCCTCTCATTCCGAGATAAGGTAGCAGCAGAACAAATTGCCGAAAACTCATTAATGGAAACAGATAAGTAACGTTTGTTAAAATCTTTTCCTCTTCACCTGGGTCACTAACTCGCAGGTGAATGCCACCCTTACTGTGGGATGGCTGGATGATCTGCTGGAGCTTCAGATTACCAAACCTTTCACCATGTGGAAAATTGTGTATGCCTGTAATCTTCCTACTTTATTCATTCATGGGATGAGGGTGTTACCGGCTAGACAGCATTTATTGCCCATCCCTAACTGCCCAGACAGCAGTTACTGAAGGGCATTTCATACTTTCCACCTGCCACTTCTCTGCCCACTCTCCTAGCCTGTCCAAGTCCTTCTGTAGCCTCCCCACTTCTTCAACACTACCTGTCCTTCCATATATCTTAGCGTCATCTGCAAACATAGCAACAATGTCCTCAGCTCCTTCATCCACATCATTAATGTACAACATGAATTGTTCTTGTCCCAACACGGACCTCTGTGAAACTCCACTAATCACCGGCTGCTATCCTTAAAAAGAGCTGTACAATACCCATTTTTTGCTTTCCCCCAGTCAGCCAATCTTCTATTCATGCCAGTACCTTGCCCCTAGCACCAGAGGCTCTTATCTTATTTAGCAGCATCCTGGAAATCCAAAGAAATCATATTCCACTGGCTTTCCCTTGTCTCAATTTTCTTCAAAAAAATTGTTCAGACATGATTGCCCCTTGATAAAGCAATGCTGGTCTAGCTCTATTTTACCACACAATTACAAGTCATCCAATCTCATCCTTAACAATGGATTCTTAATCTTAACAATAACTGAAGTCAGGCTAATAGACCTCAAGTCTACAGTCTTAGATTAGGCGTTTTCCATCCTCTGGGACCATCCCTCACTCCAATGATTCCATTATCTCCTCAGCTATCTTCTTTATCTGATCTGGGTGATTTTATCCACGTTCAGACCTTTCAGCTTCCCTAGGACCTTGTACCTTAGTGCTGGCTACTCCACTCACCTCTGCCTTTTGACTCGCATGAAGTTCTGGTAGACTCGCATGAAGTTCTGGTATGCTACTAGTGTCTTTCATTGCCGAAACCATTGCAAAGTACCTATTCTGTTCCTCTGCCACTTCTTTGTTCCCCATCACTACTTCCCCAGACCCATTTCCCAGCAGTCCAAATGTCCATGTTTGCCTCTCGTTTACCTTTTAGACATCTAAAAATCTCCTGCAAACTTCTTTCATATTACTAGCTAGCTTACTCTCATATTTCATATTCTTCCCTCTTATTGCTTTTAGTTCTCTTTTTTTTAAATAAAGGCTTCACAATCTTCTGACTTCCTATTAATCTTCATCACATTGTATGCTTTTTTTGGGCTTTTATGCTGTCCATGACTTCTTCCATCAGCCATGGTTGCGTTGTCCTCCCCTTAGTGTGTTTCTTCTGTCTTGGGATGAACATCTGCTGTGCTTCCTGAATTACTCTAGAAACCCCTGCCATTGCTGCTCCACCATCTTCTTTACAAGGCTCCCCATTCAATCAACTCTGGCCAGCACCACCCCTATGTCTTTGTAGTTAACTTTACTCAACTGTTAAACTGTTATGTCCGATTCCAGCTTCTCCCGCTCAAGCTACAGGGTGAATTAGATAATAACATGAAAAAAACAAGATGGTATAGCTAACATCTATATCACTTCCTGCTATCAATTTGATTTCATTTTGTACTGACAAGGCAGCTCTGACCCCTCTGCAACTCTTTTCAATAGAATGTATCCATGACTATTAAGTTCCTTGCCCTGATTCCCTTGCAGCCATGTCTCTGTGATACCGACATCACACCTGCCAATTTCAATCTGTGCTACAAGGTCATTTACAGAAGGGAAAAAAAACCCTTCAGTCCAACTCATCCACGCCAGCCAGATATCCTAAATTAATCTAGTCCCATTTATCAGCATTTGGCCTATATCCTTCGAAACCCTTCCTATTCATATACCCATCCAGATGCCTTTTAAAATGCTGGAATTGTATTAGGCCCACCACTTCCTTTGGCAGCTCATTCTACACTCACACACCACCCTGTGCATGAAAAAGTTCCCCCTCAGGTCCCTTTTAAATCTTTCCCCACTCACCTTAAATCTATGCCCTCTAGTTTTGGATTTCCCCACCCAGGGGAAGGACCTTGTCTATTCGCCCTATCCATGCCCCTCATGATTTTATGAACCTCTACAGGGTTTCATATACTGCATGCATTTAAGTACAGCCTCAATCCTGTATAGACCAACCCCTTCTCATTTGTCCCCTTATCCCCTGTGACTAAGGTTAGATTTCTGACCCTTTCAATATTCTCTGTGCTATTACTTGTTTTTCAAGTTGAATAACCTTGGCTAAGCCTACTCCACTTTAACTTTTTCCATAAATTTCCATGCACTGTGCTTCCTAGTTGCTAGCTGCTCATATTACATCAGCAGAGCCTCGTTCCTCTTTCTCCTTATCTCTCTGGTGCCCACATGGCCTTCAATAACCAGGTCCTTCCCTGCCTTCTCCATGTTGCTCTATAGCCCAGATGAGATATCCTGAACCTGGGCACCAAACAGGCAACACTTCAGGACTCTCGATTCTAGCCACTATGCTATCACTGATTACAACGATACCAGTCTTTTCTCTGCCCTCTTGACTGGCTCCCCTTATCATCGTGCAAGACTACCTGCAATTCACTACCATCCCCTCAAATGACAGTCAACAGGCTTTCAGGAGCCATACTGCAGCCAATAGGGTGGCAATGCACTGGAACATATGAACAGCATTCAGGGAATACACAAAGATAAATAGCTCATTTTTGTTTTCATAATTGGATGTATTATTGGATTAAGATGTTACGCAAAGAACTTGTTGGTGGCTGTAGAATTCTGGTCAAGAGGACACTATGCTGGAATATTGCAGATGTAATGTGAAGGTGGAGGATAATGAAGAAATTACACACTTTTTCTGCAGCCGACTCATCACCTCTCTCCCTTTCTATGATCCCTCCAGGTTACTCTATTTCTCATCTTCTGACCCTTCTCACCAACACTCCCTCTTGCCTCCTCCCTTCCACTCACAACCTCTCCAACCCACAGCTTCCCTCCCCAGCACTTTTATTCATTATTTCTCTCTTGCTTCCAGACCCTCGTCCTCTCAGCATCCTCTCTTTGGCTCCACTATGCTCACATTCGCAGCCGCATTCCTAACTGCCCAACCTCTTGCCAACATTCTCACTCTCCTTTCGTATCCCTCTCTCTCACTTGCCTTCCTCTCTTGCTCATTAACTCTCTGACTCACCACACCCTCCCTGGTCCTGTTGCTCATCACTTCTCTCTCAGTCACGCACTTGGTCACTCGTTCCTTCTCTCTGAGAAAGAGAGACAGATGACAGGCAGAAGATGCAAAAACTTAATATGCACATCCCAACAGATTCAACAATAGTTTGTTACCCGCTGGTATCAGACTTCTAAATGGACCTCTCAAATTTTAAATTTAATGTTGATCTCTGTCTTTGTACACTTTCTCTGCAGCCGTTACATTGTATTCTTCACACCGTTCTATTACCCGTATGCACTTTGTATGGTATGATCTGCCTGTACTGCACATAAAACAAAACTATTCACTGTACCTAAGTACATGTCACAAAAAATAAATTAAATCACACACAGTGAGAGAGAGAGAGAGAAAGTGAAAGAAAAAGATGGGGAGACAAGAGTAAAACAGTGTAAGAAAGAAATCATAATTTGGTGTTATTATGCATGCAATTCAGAGATCAAATGTAGAGTAAGTGTTTTGAGTAAATAACTGCTTGCTGTAGTCATGCTAGAATTGTGAAGCGTGATTCTGTAACTGAGTTCTTTGAGTGACTTGTGAATTCAGTAAAAACCAGTCATGTAATCATATGGAACTAAACTGCTGATTTTACAGTGCATCCATGTTGGATTGTGTAAAATGGCTTTATTAAAGGCAAAGATCTGATTTTAGATATAACAACTGATGACTGTGTTTGAAATAACAACGCAGAATACTGATGTTTGTAAATTTATCAATGTTGAAACAGACTACTGAAAGAAAAGAAATGTGAGCCTTGACCATTTTCTCCACCCAGACAAGTCCAGAGTGAAAATTGAAGACAGCAGTATCACCAACCGACAAAGTCAAACTTTCAGGGAAATGAGTTGCACAGAAAGCAGATGACAGCAAACAGGAGGTGCATTGAGACAGAGTGTAATAGATTAGGAGGTGTATCAAAGGTAAAATGGGAGGAAATGAATGCAAGTTGGGAGATGGCAACGTGTGAGATTTGCAGCATGAACTA
Source organism: Stegostoma tigrinum (assembly GCF_030684315.1). Taxonomy (NCBI): domain Eukaryota; kingdom Metazoa; phylum Chordata; class Chondrichthyes; order Orectolobiformes; family Stegostomatidae; genus Stegostoma; species Stegostoma tigrinum. The sequence continues at coordinate 49,900,549 of NC_081354.1, read as the reverse complement.
ATTAGATCTGTTTCTTTCTAATTCTACTGTCCACCTAAACATACTACAACATTAAATCCATGTCAAAGTAGCACTCAAATTGTTTAGTATAGTTTAACATTGACATGCCATTCATCACATGGCAGTAAATTAACATTAAAATCTCTGATAATCAGGATATTACCCTTGTGTTACCAAAACACCTCAATGACAATAGGTCTACTAAGGGTCAAAGTGTCACAATGTACAGAAGCCTTGGAAATGAATCTACACCTCACAGGAATTATTTAGTCATTCATGCTTTCGAGAACTTCTGCAAAGCACTTAAAACCGAAGTTACTAAAGCAACTGTTCCAGTCATTTTCAAAGTTTAATGTTCATTTGTTAGTTGGAAAATAATTGTTCATGAAGAGGGAAATAGCTAATAAATGTTCACATCCTGTAAAGTTTGAAACTGGAAGCAGGCACTCAGTATTAATTGTTGAGTAGTAGCTGATAAAAGAGCTGATTGATGCTTTCAATGGGGTACTGGTAACATTTCATCATTCCAGTCACATCCCTACATCCTTTCTTAGGCTGTTGTTTCTCTTCGCAAGACGGCATGAAAAAGTCATCGTGGAGAATGAAAACAAAATATTCCTTGCTGAATTCTCTCATAATAAGAATATCCTAAGTCAGCAGAGTTAAACTCTCAGAACTGAGCAAACTGTTATGAACTTTAACCACACATGTGATTTTTTTATTTCAGAAATATACTTTACTCATAAAATATCTTTATATACATACACAGTCCCTAAAGCAATCAGTTCTGTACAGTACCAATATGAAGAAACAAACAACATTAGAGTTTGACTCAATCCAGCAAACAAACCCATGGCATTTCTTACTTGTACAAGTTTATATTTTCATATATTTGAGACATCAGGAGGGTCTGTTAACTGAATGGACCCCCATTTAACTTTGGCAGAAAGACCTTAAATGGTGGTCTTTCACCACTGCACCTTGGTGGCTGCTGGCCCAAGCTTTAATGCATCCGTCAGCATGTAGTCCTGCGCCTTGGAATGTGCCAGTCTGTAACACTCAGTTGTGGTCAACTCCTTTTTCTGAAAGATGAACATGTTTTTGACAGAGCATAGGTGTCTTTCACCGAGTTGGATGGTCCTTCAGACACAGTCGATGTTTGTCTCAGTGTGCATCCTGGAGAGCAGGCCATGGAGCAGAGTCCCGCATAACAGAGCTGCTCAGGACGAAGGTCGACTAAAACCACAGCAGGCTTCCTCTGCAAAGGCGCATGCAGACAGGAGATGTGTGACTGTCTCTATCACGCCACAGCCACTTCGAGGGCAGCATGCAGTGGCACAGAGATGAAGGATCTCACAGGTAGTGCCCTTCTCACCACTTGCCAAGGAATGTCTTAGTGTTTCTTGAAAAATTCTGGCAATGAGGCATTCTGCCTAATGACTTTGATAGTCTGTTCAAAGAACAACTCAACAGGATTCACCTTCTTTTCCTGCTTGGTTTTGAAGGCACTACATGCTGATGACTTCTGATGGACTAGAGGTCAGAGGTGTTTTTGATTGTAAATTTCTCCAAGAGGGACAGGTGATACGGACAGTCTAACTGCTTGGAGTGTTCCACGGAAATGGGCCAGATCCATCCTTTGCTACACTGGTAGAATCTTAATATGTTGTGACACTTAGCATGTACGCACAGCTTGATGCAACCAAACATAAAGGTGGCCTTCAGGAATGAGGGCAATGTTGGGTACATTTTACCCTCATATGCAGAATATTGTACATGATTTCCCTTCAGATATGATTCATTTTAGACCTCCAGGTGAAATAAAAGATGGATCAGTGACTACAAAGCTCAGGCTTGGGAAATGGCCCGCCCTGCGCTATCTACAACAGTAGACAGTGCCTTACACCTGATGAACAGGTTTTACCTACCGTGGAAAGGAAGTGAAGCTCTTAAAAGCCCAGTTTCTGCCTCACTTTGGTGATACGTTCCTACCAAGCTTTTGTGCATGCCCCAGTTCCAGAAAACCATATTTCTTGTGCAGTCAGATTATCTGTCCTGACAGTGAAGGGAATAAAGGATCAATCAGCCCAGTTCCCAAAGCACTGAGCCTCACTTTTGCCTCCCGAGGCCACTTCAAACTGGTCACAGATGCTCATCAGTCCACACACTGAGAGTGGATCTGAGTAGAAAATGGTGATGTCATTCAAAATACATACAGCCTTTGATCTGGTGGCCTCTGCTGCCTGGGATAGTCACCCCTCTCAGGCTTGTATCCTTTCTGACAGACTCAGCAAAAAGCCCTCCAAAGCACACAAATAAGACAGGAGAGAGTGGGCAGCCCTGCCTGGCTCCAGATTCCCTCCCCAAATCCCATTATGGAGATCACATCCCATGTGTGTGATATTCTGTCAAAGGTCTTCTCTGGTCCAAATCTGATGAGGCAGGCATCCACCACCCTGTCCTGCACATAGGTGATCATATTGCAAGGGAGTACAAGGCTCTCAAGTACAAGACATCATCCTGCCTGGTACAACACAGGTTTCATAGAACACAGAACATTACAGCACAGTACAGGCCCTTCGGCCCTCGATGTTGTGCCGATCTGTCATACCGATCTGAAGCCCATCTAACCTACACTATTCCACGTACGTCCATATGCTTATCCAATGACGACTTAAATGCACCTAAAGTTGGCAAATCTACTACCGTTGCAGGCAAAGCTTTCCATTCCCTTACTACTCTCTGAGTAAAGAAACTATCATGGCAAATCACCATGGAGTAAACCTGAACCAGTTGACGATGACCTTAGAGAGGATTTTGGAATCTGCATTCCAGAGAGATATTGTTTGCCAGTTTCTAATTTTCTCCCTCTCACCTTTCTGCTTGTAGAGAAGGGTGATGAAGCCTTTCCTCGTGGATTTGCACATGCTACCTCCCAGAAGCATACTTTCATATACCTCCAGCAGACCCTGGCCAATGAAGTCCCACATAGCTGAATACAAGTCAGGAGTTTTATTCTTTTCTAAGGACTTGAGGGACTTGGTCAGCTCACCCAGAGACAATGGCTTGTCCAGCCTCTCCCGCATGCCATTATTGAGGATCTCCATGATAAAGGACAGAAATAACTGGAATGCTGTACTATCTGTGGGCTTTATGTCATACAGTCCAGCATAACAGGATTTGTTATTCCTCAGGATGTCAGACTGAGATGATGTTACTGAACAATCATCTTCTTTTAGGCTGCTGAGCACAGAGCTCTCCCTGTGTACCTTCTAAAATAAGAAATACAAGGAAGTCTCATTCTGCTCCATGGTGCAGACCCTGGACCAAATGATTATCTTGCAGGCTCAGTGGCTAGCACTGCTCCCTCATAGCACCAGAAACCCAGGTTCGATTCCAACCTCGGATGACTGTCTGTGTGGAGTTTGCATGTTCTCCCCGTGCCTGCATGGATTTCCTCCAGGTGCTCCGGTCCAAAGATGTGCAGGTTAGGTGGATTGGCCATGCTAAATTGCCCATAGTGTTCAGGGATGTGTAGCTTAGGTGGGTTATAGGGGGATGAATCTAAGGGGATGCTCTGAAGTTCAGTGTGGACTCGTTGGGCCAAAGGAACCGTTTCAACACTGTAGCGATTCTATCATGATTCTCCAAGGCAAAGAGCAAGACTTGATGGCTCTTCACCTCCATCGTCTGCAGCAGGAGTAGGCTCTGCATACATTTCTGAAGTTTGGACAGTTTTCACCATCTCTCTCTCAACCTCTGAATTCCTTTGACGGTAAAGAACCTCTTGATGTTTCCCTTAACTGTTTCCCACCAGTCCGATTGAGACCGCACTTTTGGTGATTCAGTGCAAGTCTAGCCAACTGAAAAACCACTCCATCAGCATGCTTTCACTTTCAATTCAAGAGGGTGAATCCCATTGAGATAAACATCTCTGCTATACTCATTAGTGAATAATTTCCTCTCCACTCAATTTAACAGAGGAAAGATCACAGGAGGGCAAGTAAAAAAAGTGGAATTCTGACCCTGGGATACCAATTTAAGCCAGTTGAAGGTCTGCATTGATAAATTATACTTGTGGGATCTAGTTCACAAACAGAACAGCTTGCCATTTCAAGAAAGCACCTTGCTTCCATGTTGCCATTTCCATCCTTGTCTTGAGACAATGTTACAATGCTACAAGTGTTTCACTAAAGTTCAATGCAAGCTCGAGGAACCACACCATATCTTTAGTACTTTCCAGCCACTAAACAAAATATTGATTTTTACAACTTCAGAGTATGCCCTCTCTCATTTTTATATCCCCCACCAACCCAAGGTGCCTCTTGTTTGTGTCTTGTCGGCTTTTCTCTCAGCGGATTGGACACATTTTCTCATTGTCACAGCTAACATTTACACAGCTATTGCTCCTTTACCACTATTACCACTGCCTTTTAGTTTTGCTCTGACTACCTTCACAATCTGTTCCACTTGGACATCCTCTGTCTACTGCATTGAAAATAAACCATTTTCCACCTCCACAAAAGCATCACACAGGACTTGAAACATTAACTGCTTCTCTCCACACAGATAATGTGGGAACTGCTGAGTCTCTCCAGCACTTTATGTTTTTATTTTATTTGAAAGACAGTGGTATCTGGGAAATTAAGGCATTCCTTTGTACTATGACTTTAAGTTTAAAAGAGTTAGTAATTATTGTGGGTATATGTGAATGCAAATTCAACTGCCTTGTGTGTCAACACAAATACAGAACATAACAGACATAAGAGATAATGGGAACTGCAGATGCTGGAGAATTCCAAGATAATAAAATGTGAGGCTGGATGAACACAGCAGGCCAAGCGGCATCTCAGGAGCACAAAAGCTGACGTTTCGGGCCTAGGCCCGAAACGTCAGCTTTTGTGCTCCTGAGATGCTGCTTGGCCTGCTGTGTTCATCCAGCCTCACATTTTATTATCTTATAACAGACATAATGTTACTTACGTGCCTGAATCACCTCATAAAGGAGTTAGTGAGAATGAAAAGTAAATCCTGAAAACTAAAAATTAGCCCTTAAAATTAATCAGCAGCCCTAATAGGGATCTTTGCAGATATAAAATGAAGTGTTTTCATATCTGTTAAGTGTATTTGAGGCAGCTTTCTGCCATCAATCCTTCGTCTTAGGCTTATCTCATCATCAGTGGAACAGGACTACATCTGGTCAAACATAATTATTAGGACATGAGGGAGCCTGTACAGATATACCTGCTCCCTCTGAAATCTGCAGAACACCTTGTTTCCAGTCACAGACTTTTGTGTCATCAGTCAAATGGGAGAAGCGGGATGAGGTTAGTCGGTAGGAAATGGAGGTGCGGCTTAAGGTGGGAGGGGATAGGTGATAGGAAGAACAGGTTAGGGAGGCGGGGACGAGCTGGGCTGATTTTGGGATGCAGTGGGGGGAGGGAGATTTTGAAGCTTGTGAAATCCACATTGATACCATTGGGCTGCAGGGTTCCCAAGCAGAAAATGAGTTGCTGTTCCAGCAACCTTCGGGTGGCATCATGCTAATCTGGCAGCAGACGGATGAAGCTTTACAGATAAAAGCAACCTTCTTTAACCTGAAAGCCTCAACTCATTCAATATCATGATTATGAACTTCAAAGTATCAAAGACTTGGCAATATGCATGGCAAATCTATTCCTAGATCAACAACTCTTCAGTGTGCTGCATGCTGTGAAATGCATCACATTCATTTTCTAGACACAGTTTGGTTAACCATGTATCATCTCGTCAGTAAATTCAATGATGCACTAGAAAAGAATGCTAATGTCACCTCAAAAGAAGTTAGGGAATGGGCTATCTGGAATTCAGTGAGAAACAGTTTTTATCTGTATAGGTAAAACTGTCTCAGTTGTCCATAATTTCAAATAAGTTCTAATATCCTTCAAATTTCAATTTGACAGTTATGTCATGCTCAAAAAGCATGAAGAGAGATCAAGAAAATAGTTTTCCAAAAATAATTTATTTTTAAAATTGATTTTTGCTACGCATGTGACGGCTGCTGCTAACGACTGATGTTTTTTTCCAGAAATTTTCAGTGAACAAAAACTAGATCATCAGCCTTTTGGAATGTCATACTTTGCATTGCGTAGACATTTCAGTCAAGCCAATTTGAAGGACCAGGAAATGAGATGTCAACCTCAGTTCTAAACAAATAGGGCCACTGCAACTAATTATGCCTCAGATGGTGCCAATCATTATCTCCTAATAATAATGAGACATCAAAACCATCCTGTGAACTGAACTGGCTCACCCAGACATTTGACTGAAAGTGATTTTTGAATAGATTTTAAGGATACAGTTTTAAGCCATTTCCTCAGACTAGTTTTTAACATTAGAACAGGGAAGCAGCAGCTTCAGGCTCAGCTAAAAGCTCGTCTCTAGTCTTGACTTCTCTCAAAACCTGACTCCCAAACGATATTCAGTATTTTGCCTAAAACACGAACTGATTCCCAGTCTATGTGAAACATATTGTTACATATTCAACTACCCAACTGCATCTGAGAAACTATCAAAGAAAATTCTGCCAGAACAACCAACTGCCGACATTTTCACTGAGTAATGGCAAACTGGTCTCTCAGTCACCTGAATTAATACCTTTATCTTTTGTTTTAAGTTATTCATCATTGTAACTTCCTTTCCATTCTTGTAAACTAGGCTGCATTTCTAAGCTTCTTCACAAGCTCAGGGAAAGAAATAAAAAGTAAGAAACAAATTAAAAGCTAATCTCTATTACGGGCAAAAGAGAAGGTCCATAAAATAATTCAATTAACCTTTCCCTCATTTACATAACAAATATCAGTGAGGGGGCACTTCTGAAACAGTGGACAGTCTAGCAAATTAGACCCAAAGGGAGTTAACACTGGAAAATGTGACAAAATTAGCTGAGATTTCAGAAATACAATTAAGTCTGAAAGAATAGAGTGTAATTTTTTTTCATACAATCCCTACAGTGTGGAGACAGGTCCTTCGGCCCAATAAGTCCAAACTGACCCTTGAGCATCCCACCCAGACCCGTACCTGTATAACCCACCTAATCTACATATCCCTGAACACTACGGGCAATGTAGCATGGCCAATCTACCTAACCTGCAAATCTTTGGACTTTCGGAGGACACCCACAGACAATCACCCAAGGGTGGAACAAAAGCAGGTCTCTGGCGCTGCAAGGCAGCAGTGTATATGTGAAACATGCCTAGCTCACCACCCTTATTCATTGAGGGGTGGGACTTCTGGATACAGGTCATGTCCAACATTTTTAAAAGGTCTGTGCAGTCTTCCTGGCTCTGAGACAATCCATCACAAATGGTCTCCCATTTAAGATGGAGATTAGGAGGATTGCACATCTTTCAAACTCTCTCCCCATGACAGCTGTCTGGAGGCTGGCTTTATGAATATATTCAAGCCTTATTTAAATGTCTAATCTACAAATGAGTCAAAAGTTGTGGGGGCCAACAGTAGGTAATGCTGGGGCCGCAATCAGATCAGCCATGACCTAATGGATGGCCCATGGGCTAAACGATTGACTCTTGTTTCTAGTTATGTTCTTATTACTGAAGCAAGCCAATGTAATTTAGATATAGTTTTCTAAAGGCATCTATGTAACCTGTTAAAATGGACCTCACACTGGCACCATACGCAGAATTTTAGCAGCTGCGTGACCATAACAACCAAGGAAAGCTTGAGGGAATAATGTCAATTGCTTTGATTGTACATGACTCGTAATCACTGGTAACCTTCCTACATGAAACGTAGGTGGATGACATCCACAGAGTGCAAATGAGAAACCATACACAAAGGAATAGCAATCAGTTTATGATACTCCATGTTAGTTAATTTCCAGAATGACCACAGCCAAAAACTAGTGGGTTTTATATAACTCAGACACCAGCTGTGCCATAATTTGGCTGCCCCATGTACACATAGTTCTTCTAAGCAATGAGCATTTTTTAGAGCAATTTAATTAAATTTTAAAATATAGCCAACAGGCTACTGGCAATGTAACCCCATTTATATTTAGTGAAGTATGCTTTGTAATCGATTTCCTTGAATGGAATTAGAAAATTAACACTGCTCAGCACTTGTTAAGATGGTCTATGTGGAGAGTATGGCTGCATATTGCTTGCCGGCTATCTAAAAATTACAATGCTTTTTATTATAGAATGCCATGTTATACCTTTCAAATAATGTTTACAGAAATGATTTGTACAGTATGAAAACAAATATGTAGAAAATAAGCAAAACAATGTTTCCAAATATTCAACTTAACCTTCCTTCTGCCAACAATTATTTGTTTCTGCAACACCATTGCTGCTTTCTAAGGTCTGAGATTTAGACAGCAAACAACTAATTCTTATCCTGGTTTAATCACTGTCTCACAGACAGCCACTATGCACAATAATACCCAAGTACATATAGCTGAAGAGAAAGTTGTTACTGCAATGGATAATGAACCAGCTTTCCTACTGCACAAGAGTGGACTCTACTGGGAACTAAAAAGTGTTTGTCTTACATCTGGCAATGACCTCTATCCCCAGTAGTATGGGATCTGTTTGTGATCTATCCAAATGATGAAATATTTATTTCAGTCTTCAGATCCAGCACTTCTAATCATACATAATAATTGATTTGTTGAGTATTTCAGAATTCTCTTTTTGAGATTTCCGGCAGTTCTTTTTACAAGAAGCATTTCCCGCTCAGGGTGGGCAGGAGAGGGATGAATTGATTGCCTTGCAATTTAAAGTACTGCTTATTTTGGATACTAAGAAATGAGGAGAACTTAAATAATCTGAGCTCGTATTTCTCCAGAGTGTGCATGGAGTTAAATCAAATGATTTTCTCAGTTATAAGATCTAAAAATGATTCTATTGTCAAAAAGTGTTATGGTTCAGTGGTGATCTTAAATGATCCTTATAGTCAACGATGGCCAACTGATGATGAATGTAATTTACAAACTGAGCTTTGTTGTAATATTTGGATGGAACACCTAGCCCAAGGAAGCTGGATGGAGGACTCAATCATGTCTTCTTCAAATGGGAAGGCATTGATTCATACAACAATACAACACTGATGGTGCACCATCAGCCCATCTTGTACTCACTCTTTGAAAGAACCAATTGGTCCAATTCTGATTTTCTCTTCTAATGGTCCTAAGCAGAAGATCAGTCTTCCTTTTCTTCTCAAACATTTATCCAAGTCCTTTTTGAAAGTTATGATGAATCTATGTCATTATCATTTCAATCAGTCAATTCTGGATCAAAACAACCTGCTTTTTCTCTCATGTCACCTCTAGTTCTATTGTTAATTAACTAAATTTGTGACCTCTGGTTATCACTGCTTCCACTTTCTGTCATGTTAAAGGCACTATACGAATATCAGTTTTCTTTGTTGTTGTTGATATGCCTTGATGACTACCATCTGCCAAATTTCTTCAAAGTGAAATCTGATGTGCATTTTCAGCAGCTTCTTTCAGGCATCTCAATGAAAAAGCAGGCTCGACAAATAGCCCCATCCTTAATGATGGAATAACTCAGTACATCAATGCAAACAATAAAGATAAAGCATTAACAACTATCTAGTAGCTAGTGGTTGATCCACACAGCATCCTCCAGTGGTCCCTGCATCACAAATGCCAGTCTTCAGCCAATTTAATTCACCCCACATCATATCAAAGAAAGAGCTGGAGGCACTGGACACTGAAAAGGCTGTAGGCCCTGACAGCATTCCAACAACAGTATTGAAAAGTTGTGCTCCAGAACTTATTGCTCTCCTAGCCAAGCTCTTCCAGTGCAGCTACAACACCAGCATCTAACTGTTGATGTGGAAAATTGCCCACGTACATTCTGTACACAAGAACCAGGACAAATCCAACCTCACCAATTACCACCCCAATCCACTGTCGCTCATCAGTAAAGTGAGGAAAGGTGTTGTCAACAGTACTATCAAACAGCCCCTGCACAGCAATAACCTTCTCACTGAGACCTAGTTTCAGTTCCACCTGGGCCACTCAGCTCCTGACCTCATTACATTCTCAGTTCAAACATGGACAAAAGAGCTGAATTCCAGTGGTCAGGTGAGAATGCCAGCCCTCAACATCAAGGGCTCATTTGAGCAACTGTGGCATAAAGGAGCCCTAACAAAAGTTTAATCAATGAGAATCAGGGGGCAAACTCTCCCCTCGTGGAATCTGACGTGGCACATAGGAAAATGGTTGTGGTTGTTGAAGGTCAGTCATCTCAGCTCCAGTACACCTCAGTAGGAGTTGGTCAGGCTAGGGTCCCAGGCCCAACCATCTTCAGCTGCTTCATCAATGAGGTTCCCTTCACCATAGCCAGAAGTGGGAATGCTCGATGATTACACAACGTTGAGCACCAAACACGATTCTTCAGATACTGAAGCAGTCCACATTAACAAATGCAGGCTTGGGCTGACAAGTAGCAAGTAACATTTGTGCTGTATAAATGCCAGACAGTGATCATCTCCAAAAAAAAGGAGACAATTAACCACCACACCTTGATGTTCAATGCCATTACCATCAATAAATCTCCCATGATCAACTTTCTGAGGATTACCATTGACAAGAAACCCAACTCACCATAGAAATACAGTAGCTACAAGACAGATCAGAGGCTAGGAAGCCTTCAGCAAGTACTGACAAAAAGACTCAACCAATACTCACTCATCTCCATTCACACGGACAAGGAGTACCACCAGCTTGATTGGGACAACATCAAGACCCTAGGACAGGCCAAACAGAAACCAGTACGGGAATTCCTAGAGGCCTGGCTCTCCACCAAGAAGGCCATAGTCAAATACGTAGAACTAGACCCTACACATATACCACTGCAAAGGAAAACCGGAAATGAGGTAATCAAATTCAACGGATGCCAGAGTTTAAATACCAGGAGGGAAAACACAACACTGCTTCATCGGAGACTGCAATGATGACGTTACCCATCAGGGTAATGAAACGTCTGCTAACCAACGAACCAACCACAGAATATCCCCCACTCTGATACCATTCAGGAACAGGCAGCCAGCTTGACTGGCATCATCCACAAATATCTACACCCTCCTTCACAAATGCTCAGTTGCAGCGGCGTGTACTGTTTACAAGATGCATTGCAGAAATGCACCGAAGATCCTGAGACAGCACCTCCCAAAACCCACTTCCATTTCCATCTTGAAGAACAAGGCCAGCAGAATACATCACCACCTCCGAGTTTTGCATCAGTGTTTATTGTGGAGAAGGATATGAAAAATAGAGAATGTGGGGAAATAGCAATATCTTGAAAAATGTCCATATTATAGAGGGGGTGGCGCTGGATGTCTTAAACTGCATAAAGGTGGATAAATCCCTGGGACCTGATCAGGTGTACCATAGAACTCTGTGGGGAATTCAGGGAGGTTTTGAATGCTGGGTCCCTTGCTAAGATATTTGTATCATCAATAGCCACAGGTGAGGTGCTGGAAGACTGGAGGCTGGCTAACATTGTTTAAGAAAGGTGGTATAGAAAAGCCAGGGAACAATAGACTGGTGAGCCTGACATCAATGGTGGGCAGGCTGTTGTAGGGAATCCCGAGAGACAGAATTTATATTTATTTGGAAAGGAAAGGACTGATTAGGGATAGTCAACATGGTTTTATGCATGGTAAATCATGCCTCACTAACTTGATTGAGTTCTTTGAATTAACAATGTGGATTGATGAGGGCAGAGCACTTTCAGTAACCTATATGGGCATCAGTAAAACTGACGGTCCGTGACAAGGGATGTGCCACTAGGATCAGTGCTGGGTCCTCTGCTTGTTGTTATTTATGTAAACAATTTGGATGTGAACACAGGAGATATGGTTAATAAGTCTGCAGATGACACAAAAATTGGAGATGTAGTGGACAGCAAAGAAGGCTAACTGAGAGTACAACAGGACCTCGATCAGGTGGACCAATGGGCAAAGGAGTAGCAGATGGAGTTTAATTTAGATAAATGGGAGGTGCTGCATTTTGGAAAGGCAAATCAGGGCAAGACTTATATGCGTAAAGGTAAGGTCCTGGGGAATGCTGCTGAACAGAGATTTTGGAGTGCAGGTTCATAGCTCCTTGAAAGTGGAGTCCCAGATTGACAGGTTAGTAAAGAAGGCATTTGGTATTTTGAGTATAGGAGTTGGGGGCTGATATTGCGGCTGTACAGGGCACTGGTTAGGCCACTTTTGGATTATTGCATTCAATTCTAGTCTCCTTGTTTTGGAAGGATGTTGTGAAACTTACAAGGGTTCAGATAAGACATAAAGGATGTTACCAGGGTTGGAAGGTTTGAACTATAGGGAGAGGCTGAATAGGCTGGGGCTATTTTCCATGGAACATTGGAGGCTGAGGGGTGACTTTAGTGGTTTATAAAATCTCAAGGGGCATGGATAGAACAAGGTCTTTTCCCCAGGGTGGGTGAGTCCAAAACAACAGGGCATAGATTTAAGGTGACAGAGGAAATATTTAGAAGGGACCTAAGGGGCAACCTTCTCCATGCAGAGGGAGGTGCATGTATGGAACAAGCTGGCAGACGAAGTTTGGAGGGTGATACAATTGTAACAATTAAAAGGCATCTGGATGGGTATATGAATAGAAAGGGTTTAGAGGATATGGGCCAAATGCTAGTAAATTGGACTAGATTAATTTGGGATATCTGATCGGCACAGATGAGTCGGAACAAAAGGTCGATTTCCATGCTGTATATATCTATGACTAAGTTTCCCCAAGCCACTCGCCACCCTGACTTGGAAATATGTTGTGTTCTATTATTGTCGCTGGGTCAAAAATTGTGGAATTCCCTCCCTCATGGCTTGGCTGGTCTACATACAGCATATAGTGCACAGCAGGTCAAGACAGCAGTTGACCACTCCCCTTCTCACAAGCAACATAAGAATTCCCTTTTTAGCTGAAGGCGGCAAATTGGGAGGAATATAACGACCTCTACATCGCTGAGGCCAGACGCCAACTCTCCGACACCACCTCCTACCGCCCCCTCGATCATGACCCCACACCCGAGCACCAAACCATCATCTCCAACACCATTCATGACCTCATCACATCAGGGGACCTCCCACCCACAGCCTCCAACCTCATTGTTCCCCAACCCCGCACGGCCCGTTTCTATCTCCTTCCCAAAATCCACAAACCTGCCTGCCCTGGTCGACTCATCGTCTCAGCCTGCTCCTGCCCCACCGAACTCAACTCCACCTAGCTGGACTCCATTTTCTCCCCTTTGGTCCAGGAACTCCCCACCTACGTCCGTGACACCACCCACGCCTTCCACCTCCTCCAGGACTTCCAATTCCCTGGCCCCCAACACCTCATCTTCACCATGGACGTCCAGTCCCTATACACCTGCATTCCGCATGGAGATGGCCTCAAGGCCCTCCGCTTCTTCCTGTCCCGCAGGCCCGACCAGTCCCCCTCCACCGACACCCTCATCCGCCTAGCCGAACTCGTCCTCACCCTCAACAACTTCTCTTTTGACTCCTCCCACTTCCTACAGACTAAGGGGGTGGCCATGGGCACCCGCATGGGCCCCAGCTATGCCTGCCTCTTTGTAGGTTACGTGGAACAGTCCCTCTTCCGCACCTACACAGGCCCCAAACCCCACCTCTTCCTCCGGTACATTGATGACTGTATCAGCGTCGCCTCTTGCTCCCCAGAGGAGCTCGAACAGTTCATCCACTTCACCAACACCTTCCACCCCAACCTTCAGTTCATCTGGGCCATCTCCAGCACATCCCTCACATTCCTGGACCTCTCAGTCTCCATCTCAGGCAACCAGCTTGTAACTGATGTCCATTTCAAGCCCACCGACTCCCACAGCTACCTAGAATACACCTCCTCCCACCCACCCTCCTGCAAAAATTCCATCCCCTATTCCCAATTCCTCCGCCTCCGCCGCATCTGCTCCCACGATAAGACATTCCACTCCCGCACATCCCAGATGTCCAAGTTCTTCAAGGACCGCAACTTTCCCCCCACAGTGATCGAGAACACCCTTGACCGCGTCTCCCGTATTTCCCGCAACACATCCCTCACACCCCGCCCCCGCCACAACCGCCCAAAGAGGATGCCCCTCGTTCTCACACACCACCCCAATCTCCGGATACAACGCATCATCCTCCGACACTTCTGCCATCTACAATCCGACCCCACCACCCAAGACATTTTTCCATCCCCACTCCTGTCTGCTTTCCGGAGAGACCACTCTCTCCGTGACTCCCTTGTTCGCTCCACACTGCCCTCCAACCCCACCACCCCCAGCACCTTCGCCTGCAACCGCAGGAAATGCTACACTTGCCCCCACACCTCCTCCCTCACCCCTATCCCAGGCCCCAAGATGACATTCCACATTAAGCAGAGGTTTACCTACACATCTGCCAACGTGGTATACTGCATCCACTGTACCCGGTGTGGCTTCCTCTACATTGGGGAAACCAAGCGGAGGCTTGGGGACCGCTTTGCAGAACACCTCCGCTCAGTTCGCAACAAACAACTGCACCTCCCAGTCGCAAACCATTTCCACTCCCCCTCCCATTCTTTAGATGACATGTCCATCATGGGCCTCCTGCGGTGCCACAATGATGCCACCCGAAGGTTGCAGGAACAGCAACTCATATTCCGCCTGGGAACCCTGCAGCCTAATGGTATCAATGTGGACTTCACCAGTTTCAAAATCTCCCCTTCCCCCACCTCATCCCTAAACCAGCCCAGTTCGTCCCCTCCCCCCACTGCACCAGACAACCAGCCCAGCTCTTCCCCTCCACCCACTGCATCCCAAAACCAGTCCAACCTGTCTCTGCCTCCCTAATCTGTTCTTCCTCTCACCCAACCTTTCCTCCCACCCCAAGCCGCACCCCCATCTACCTACTAACCTCATCCCACCTCCTTGACCTGTCCGTCTTCCCTGGACTGACCTATCCCCTCCCTACCTCCCCACCTATACTCTCTCCACCTATCTTCTTTTCTCTCCATCTTTGGTCCGCCTCCCCATCGCTCCCTATTTATTCCAGAACCCTCACCCCATCCCCCTCTCTGATGAAGGGTCTAGGCCCGAAACATCAGCTTTTGTGCTCCTGAGATGCTGCTTGGCCTGCTGTGTTCATCCAGCCTCACATTTTATTATCTTGGATTCTCCAGCATGTGCAGTTCCCATTATCCTCCTGGTCAGAAGTGTCCAGTGTTTAACTCTGTGAATAAAGTTCAAATAATAGCTCCCAACTCAAATCTCAGCCAAATTCTAAGCTGTATGACTTTTAGTGTTGAACTATTTCTGAGTTTCATCTTGTTTCAGATATTAAAATTTTTCAATTTGATCATACTGGATTTGATTGAGCACGAGATATGAATGTGTTGGATTACAAGTTGGAAAGACAGCTTGCACAACTTCAACAGAAAACAGACCTTGAACTTCCTCTGGATGCAATGTCAGATTGTCTTCTTATTTTACCGTTTGTAATTATCATCAAACTTCAATATCTGCTTCTCTGCTTTCAGTCTCTGTACACTGTATAGTTCTGAAGTTGTTGATTTATCTTCATTGATCATCCACCTCACTGCCAAAACGTGGCAGGTTAAAAAGGCCTCACTGCTTTCCCCTTAATATTATAATCCAAAATTACCCATTAGTAAAGAAGTAGCTTTCTCTGGGTGAAAGAATAATTATTTATCCAATGAGAATAACAAATAAAAATTACAACCATGCAGTATTACCATTATTAAAAATAACTTATGCACAATGGACAATGGCATCAGAAAATGACACCCAAGAAACGAGAGGTTGAATCCCTCTTCAAAGCAAGAATATAGAGTTTTTCTTGGATTAGGTATGAGGATTATAAACAGGTATCAAGTATTACCTTTGAAAAAAATATCTACTTTCAGCTTGAATACTGTTTTTAAAAGAGAAAAACAATGTTTCTTGAACTATCCATAATGCATTAAAAACAACTAAGTTTTCTGATGAAGCGTCTCGATCCGAAACACCAGCTTTCCTGTTCCTCTGGTGCTGCTTGGCCTGCTGTGTTCATCCAGTTTCACACCGTTTTCTCTCAGACTCTCCAGCATCGGCAGTTCCTACTGTCTCTATATTTTAACCTTACACCTTTGTCATAAAATATTTCAGTGTGTTGTCAGTGCATTCTTAACCAAAATCTAACATCGAGCCGAATGAGAAAATTAGAACAAATGACTAAAGCGCAATCAAAAAGGTAGGTTTTAACAGATATTTTAAAAGAGGAAAGGAAAATGTCTCGGGCTGGAGAAGCTTAGGAGAGTATTTCAGAACTTAATGGCTCTAATAGCTGAAGCTATGGCTACCAATGGTGGAGCAATTAAAATCAGGAATACTCAAGAAATCAGAGTTAGAGAGAAGCACAGGATATCTTGAATGTCATGAGTCTGCAGCAGTTTAGAGAAATGGGGAGAACATGGCTGAGAGAGAAGTGAAGAGGATGAGAATTTCAAATAAGAGTCAAGGCGCATCCACATAAAATAGTGACAGGTGAACAGAATTTGGAGGCTGGACTTTGTGAAGTGTAAACGTGGTGGTTCACACAGAAAATTGTTCAGGAGGCCACAGATCAGATTCTCAGAGGCAGAAAACTGTAAATGATTAAAGTCAGTAATGGAAAGGTAAAAGAAAAAACTTCACTTGTTAATGGTGGAAAGTTCTCTGATTTGCTTAAATTACTGTATAAGTAAATGGATAATTAAAGTGCAATTCAATGGAATTTTATCCTACCTCATAGATTTGTTGACACGCAGGTCTCTTGTGCCCTCAGTAACCCACCCAGTGAAAGCTGATTACTAACATGTACTTTCTAGACTCAGCAACAGAGTCCTTTTTACTATCAGGAGACCAGACCACAGGGCATTGGACTGATTTTTGAAGACAATTTCTGGGCATAAATACTTGTTGAATTGACACTCTAAGAGGGTGAAGGCTCACTTCGGAAATTTAGAGCCCAGGAGTACTTGGTCCAAAATTGAAAGGGATAGAGTAAATTGGACAGTATTCATCTCTTAAAGTGGCAAGACTACTCTGAATCCCTAAGAGAACTAAACCTCGGAGGTTGGCTGCAAGGAAAGAGATAATTAGTGGCAGCATGGGAATTATCCACCTTTCATCCTCAATCTCCAAAATTGGACTTGATGCCTCAGTCTTGAGTTAAACCCATTGGATCATACGATCTTTTATGATGACAGAAGAAACTTCTCCTTTAACGTGGGTATGATGTTTTTGTCCCGAGTGTAAAAATTGCAGGAGATTTAACCTGCAGGGTTTTCTTGAACAGTTTCCAAGATGATTTCCAATTCAAACAGCTGGCTGGCTGTCCTTTAAAGATGGCATCAGCTCCTACACTGCCATGAGGTGATATGGACCTTGAGTCATCTCCTACCACATGATCCATTTGTAAGTCCACTCACAAGTCTGCCACCCACAAAATCTGGCTCAGCTGGCTTGGCCCATCCTAGATCCCTAATAACTTCAAGGCCCACTGGCAAGTGCAGTGACTATATAAAAGTTAGTCCAGCCTGGCAGAGTTAGGACATAAGCAGCTCTCAAGTATACATGAGGTAGGATGTTGGACAACAAGTGTGTTGAACTAGCTGAGTCTAAAGATAATGGAATGACTGAGGGCATCAGCAGCAGGCACTGTTCCAGAGAAACTGACAGTGATTGTGATGGCACAGTAATAAAGGTGGAGGTTCATTTCAGGCCAAACAGTTCACTAATATTGACAGCGGTTTGACTTGGACTCAGCAGCTGCAAACAAGAGCGTGGCAGAAGTGGTTGGGGAACAAAACTCACTGAATCCTTCAGAATCTCAGGTACTGCTTCTGTTTTGGTTTGCCAGTGTCACAGAATAATATCCATCATCTGCCAATACCTATAACCTTAGCACGAGTTAACCGAGACATGATGTGCCGGTATTGTAGACTCTGATAACAAAAAAATTTACAAATGGAAACTACCTAAGAGATAGGTCCTAACAATTTCAACTGATTGATCTGTAACTATTTCTTTTTGCAGCTTGTTCTTTTTTTTTATTTTCCTTTGCAAAAAAGACGGTTGATACACCATCCTAGTAGTTTGGGTGAATCATTATGTCACATTTTGTCTTGCCAGAGAAAAGCAGGTACTTGTTTCTGTCAATTCCCACCAAACCACTCCTTATGTTATAGGACGTGGTCAGCCTATATTTTCATTCACATTTGCCATACTGGTTCTATTTCCGAATCTTTGATCAAGGATGTGACATTGGTCTACTGCAATGCTGATTTTGATCATAATCATGTGACATATGCTTAGATCATTTCACTTATTTATTTCTCTCACCACACAAGGATCCCAGACACCACTAAGACTGAATGGAAATATAAAGGTTTGGTAAACCATCACTTGGGTACTTTTGATGCAATACCAAAGATTACTCTTCAGAAATCTGAGAAGCCAGTTGCAACGAATGTCAGAAGCAGAATGTGAAATCCCCACTGGAAAATCTGAATACAAAACGTGAAATGATCTTTTGTAGATCTCTTTTCTTGATAAGACACAAATCAAAGCTTTTTCTGCCATCTTCATCAGTCCTGCCAATTTTGCAATTCCAGATCATCCTACACAGAATTGATATGCTCTTATGTTGATTGTGAGGCATAAACCATAGGGTCATCTGCAAACGTCTGCACTTTTTTGTTTACACGCCAGACCGGCTTCAACTGCCAAACTCAGATATTAGATGGATTGAGCAGTCAAATCCACCACCATTTGAAGATGCTATCATGGAGATCTTTGTTTGGGAGGCTGTATTTATCAAGTGTGACACGCAAGGATCAAAAGAAACACATGAATAATTACATCACCAAAAACTCTGCTGTATGATTTTCTGCAGATGGACAGCAGTGGTTACATTGCATTATGCCATGACTCCACAATAGCAACATATTCTAACAATGCTTACTGACTTAAGTCATGTTCTTTTCTTTTAATAGAGAATGTAATACCTCCAACATAAGAAAGCTGAGCCTTCTTACCAACATGCCTAATCATAGGTTTCAGCATGATCACTTCAAGTCGGCTTCAACTGAGGTGTAGAAGCAGAAGGCTTCATTTTCAGATGAAGCAACACATAGCAAGTTATTTTTTAAACATAAATGGGAATAATTGATTGATGAATTAGTATTGTTTTCTGCTCAGAGGCACAGTACTGTTATGTCCTGCTGAATCACTTCTTAAAATGTGTCCTTAAGGAGATAACTGTGAAGTGGAACATGTTTTACAGGGAGGTTTATTAAACATTCTGCCGATGATGTTGAGGTTCATATTCATAGTAACATGTTCAACTTGCAGGCAGACTTGTAGTGAGGAAACCACTTTAACGCTTATTGCTTAAAACAGAATATTGGCCTCTGTGAGGATGTAGTTTCCAAGGAGAGTACATAGCTGGAAGCATTGAAATGGCAGTAGCTTGGAAATCAGTGCCAATCTCTTGAGTGCAGCTGCCTCTGAGCCTTGGAAAGTGAAGCATGCAAAATCAAGTTAGGTGCATTGCCCACCATGAAAGAAACAAAAGGTTTCCTATTGTTTGGTCAGGGCTATCTGGGCTAGCCAGAAGACTATTGTTGAAGTTCCACACAGAGAGTACAAGTACCATGTCACTAATTTATCAATAATGTGAAATAGGTAGCATGATACATTTCCTACGCTAAGACCCACAAAAAAGTGACAACATCACCATAAATCTAAAATTAATACTTAGTTATTTCATGTAGAGTCAGAGTCATCGAACTGTATAGCATGGAAACAGACCCTTCATTCCAACTCGTCCACGCCAACCAAATATCATAAATTAATCCAATCCCATTTGTCTGCACTTGGCCCATATCCCTCTGAACCCTTCCTATTATATACCCATCCACTCGCTTTTTAAATGTTCTAATTGTTCAGGCGTTTACCACTTCCTCTGGCAGCTTGTTTCACAAACACCACACTCTGCATGAATAAGTTGCTCCTCAAATCCCTTTTAAAACTTGCCTCTCTCACCTAAAACCTGTGCCCTTTAGTTTTGGGCTCAGCCACACAGAGGAAAAGACCTTGGCTATTCACCCTACCTTCATGATTTATAGCCCCAGCCTATTCAGCCTCTCTGTAAAGCTCAAACCCTCCAACCCTGGCAACATCCTTGTGAACCTTTTCTGAATCCTTTCAAGTTTCACAACATCTTTCCTACAGCAGAGAGAGCAGAATTAAATGCAGCCTTCCAACAGTGCCCCTAACCAATGTCCTAAACAATCTCAACATCACCTCCCAACTCCTACACTCATCACACTCACCAGTAAAGGCAAGCATACCAAATGCCTTCTTCACTCTCCTGTCAACCTGGGACTCCATTTTCAAGGAACTAAAGCACTCCAAGATTTCTTTGTTCAGCAACACTCCCCATGACTTTACCATTAAGTGTACAAGTCCTGCGCTGATTATCCTTCCCAAAACGCAGCACCCTACATTTATTTAAATTAAACTCCATATCGCACTCCTCAGCCCACTGGCCCATCTGATTAAGGTCATATTACAGAGAAATGATTCTGTTCAAAACCATACAAAAAATATATGTAGACCTTGAGAAAGAAATTGATTAGCATAGCCTAAAGTTCTGGCTTAGTTTTTGCTAGTTATTCAATTTCATTTTCCTGCTGTTTGTCTTCTTGCTCCAGTACAAATCGCTTTTTGCTGCTCATCCTTCACATATGCCTTTTTTGATTGCTATAATGTTAAGCTTTCGGAACTCAATCACGAATCTGCAGCTTTTATTGGTGTATATCCTACTCCAAGTGTCTCAATATAGTTAACCTCTGTTTCAGCTTGTTACTTGATTATATTCATCCCTCTCAAATATATATGTTCTTGCATGTTTGTGTTGTGGGTATGGGTTATGTACAATTTATAAACCATTTTTCGGGTGGATAATATACATTTCTAAGGAACTAATTTTCCAAATTGTTCCCTCCAGAATTTGGAAAGCATTCTAAAGTTAAATGATTGCGGACATTCTAAGCAGTCCTTTTTACATACATGCGATTGGGAAGCACCAGCTATTTAGACATTCATCATGTTTTTGCCTTTGGTAGACTGATTAAATAATATTTCTTAAATAACAACGTGTGCATTCAAGTGACTGTTTTTGTTCAAAAATGTTTTTAGCATCACCTCACGCTGCTGCCAACTGACTTTAATGTATTCATCATCCGGTGGAAATCAGGCGTCTATGATTGGCTTAATGCAGCGGTGTAACATAAATCAAATGAATCTGGCTAGGTTTCTTGTTTTGCCTGGAAGACACAGCAATGTGTATTAATATCATAAACAAAATCAGAAATTGCTGAAACAAAACTCAACACGTCTGGCAGCATTTGTGGAGAGAAAACAGAGTCAACGTTTTGGGTCCAGTGACTCTTCTCTAGAATATTTTTGATACTAGTTCTAGTTGCAAAACAAAAAAAAGGCACATTTTCTTACAATATCTTGCAGTATAGTGCTTTAGTCACTGGCCATCAATATATCCAGTTAAAATATTGTTATTAGATGTCAATACCATACCTGTAGAAGATGGTCTTTTGTTTTTGACTTAAAATCTCCATTGTCCTTCTCTGCTGTTCATGTTCATCCTCCAACTTCTACAGTGCCTCCAACAAAGTAAAATGCCTTGTGTACTCACACTATTGTGTGCAATTAAATATGAGTCACTCTTTATAATGTCTCCCCAACTTGCTTTGCACTAGAACCTTTATCGACTCTCTCTCTGCTATTTCAACATTCTTATAGCTGGTGTCAATAAAATGTTGTGACTCAATAGCAAGCCTGGTCAAACCATATCCATTAAGAGCTGAGATTTAAAATGTTACCAGGATTGCTAAACAAGTGATGCAAATCCAGATACACCCATCTTACGGGTTCATTTGAGGCATTGTTTTAAAAAGTGGAATAAACAGCAGTACAAACTGTTCTTCGAACATACCTCAACTATTGAGGCTTGACTTCTAGGGGTCATTAGTAAGACAAGTAAAAGGTTCAGCAATGCTCAGAAACCACTTGTCTCAGACTTTAGATTTATAAAACATTGAAATGCTGTACTTCAGAGAAAAATGTTTGCCCTGTTGGGATCAATAGATCAAATCATCTTATTTTTAATTAGAGCATTTAGTAATTAATATTTGAGTCTAAGGATGTTATATCGCCTTATGCTGCAGCATTTCTTTAAAACAATTAAAGACAATTTTACACATCTCCAACTCAATGCATATGAATATTTGCATATTGCATACACATCATGTTCACATTTCTCTTACATCATCTGTCATGATGTTGAGAAATGTGTTTGCAGAAAACTATAATGTGTTACATATGTCAAGCGCTCTTCATTTGAGTGGAGAAGGTGATCTAAAACCATTCCTGTAGCTTCATGTATCTACAACTAAATAGAACTTCATGAGCTGTAGAAGCTGCAGATGTTCATATCTACATATCTGCAGGAACATGAATAAACTGGGGATTATATGCTGTCTTTCTATGTACAATGGAACAGCCAGTCCATGATTTGATAAAATAAAAATTGCACACTGATATTCATAATCAAAAGATCTTACATAGTTACCAGCAATGTGCATCTATAGCATGCTAGGTTCACCCTTGCAAGACTTCCACCTGAGTGTAGCTACACAGTGAGTGACCCAGGTCCATGCTCTTTTTTCTCCCAAACTGCATAGTCACTTCAATTTTCATTTTTTTCCACCACTTTTAGTGGATTCCCCTATCTAATCAAACCATTTAGAGACACCCAGTTTCAGAAAAACCGGAGTGTGTGCATGTATAGGTTTGTTTTATGAAAAGAATGACTAAAATGCTTGCAAACTTGTACAATGCATTCTAGAAATTTCAGAAAATGCCAACAGTTGAATTTTGAAGAAAAGCTCTAATTATAACTAGATTAACACCACATTCTTGCTGATTGTTAACAATTAGTCATAGGGACGTATAGCATGGAAACATACCCTTCAGTCCGACTCATCCATGTTGATCAGATATCCTAAATTAATCTAGTCCCATATCCCTCTAATCCCTTCCTCTTCATGTCCCATTCAGATGTCTTTTAAATGTTGTAATTGTACCCACCTTCACCAACTCCTCTGGCTGCTCATTCCATACATGCACCAGCCTCTGTATGAAAAGGTTACCCTTTAGATTCCTTTTATCTCTCTCCCCACTCACCTTAAACCTAAGACCTCCAGTCTTAGACTCCCGATCCTTGAAAAAAGCGCTCGAATATTCATCCTGTCAATGCCCCTCATGATTTTATAAATCTCTACAGAAGGTGACCCATCTGATGCTCTAGGGAAAATAGCCCCAACCTATTCAACTACTCCCTATAACTTAAACCCTCCAACCCTGGCAACATCATTGTAAATCATCTCAGAACCCTTTCAGGTTTCACAGCATCTTTGCTGTAGCAGGAAGGCTAGTATTTCAAAAGTGGCCTGACCAATGTTCTATATAGCCGCAACATGGCCCCCCCCCAATCCTATACTCAATGCACTAACCAATGATGGCAAATGTACCAAACACCTTCTTCACTACCTTGTCTGCCTGCAACTCCACTTGCAAAGAACTGTGAACCTGCAAAGTCACTTTGTTCAGCAACATTCCCCAGGACCTTACCATTAAGTATATAAGTCCTACCCTGATTTGCCTTGTCAAAGTGCAACACCTCACATTAAACTAAACTGCATCTGCCAATCCTCAGTCTATAAGCCCATTTGATCAATGTCCCATTGTACTGGGAGATAACCTTCTTGGTTGTCCACTATACCACCAAATTTACTCACCATGCCTCTATGTTAATGATGTGGATATGAATATAGAGGACATGAAGCAGTGACCCAGCATTGATCCTTGTTTTAAATATTCAAACCATTACCAGCTCAGAGATAGACACTGAAGCAGACAGCAATAATATCCCGAGATAACAAGATGTAGAGCTGGATGAACACAGCAGGCCAGCAGCATCAGAGGAGCAGGAAAGCTGATGTTTCAGGTCTAGATCCTTCTTCAGGAAATTTCATTTTTTGAAGAAGGGTCTAGGCCCAAAACATCAGTTTTCCTGCTACTCTGATGCTGTGTTCATCCAGCTCTACACCTTGTTGTCTCAGATTCTCCAGCACCTGCAATTCCTACCATCTCTGAAACAATAATATCCTTCCTGGTCTTAATTGGAGTTGTTCTTTTTAAATTAGCAGTTTAAGTAAATCTTGAAAACAGATAAATATTGTCGCCCTCATTTAAGGACTGCTAATTATTAAATGTAAACATAATAAGTATGAATTGCATTCAGCATGGCCCAACTTTGGGAAAGGGGCATTAAATACAAGTTAGGCCTTCTATTTGCAAACGCATCTGTCTAGGGTGCAAGTTCTCAATGTTTTCATCAGAACTTTTTCCAATATGTTGGATGGCACACATAATCAGCGACGAACATGTCACATTCTATGTGGCATAAGTAAGCTATTGTTAGAAGACAACATACCCTTTCACTTATCACAAACAACCCAACAAATCATTTGCTACCCTATATTAAAATTCTTGTAGCAGCACATGTTTCCTTTGTCAGACTTACCTTTGTCAATAGTTTAATGCCACACTTTTTGGGCAGGTCATCCTTTTCGTGGAAGCAAATCAGTCTTATGATTTTTTTTAAGTATCAGCTGTACCAACTCCTGAATCAAGTGTTCTTTTTTCTGCAGGGCTACCTCTGTAAATTACAACAGCTATGTAGACTGACTCTTATGGGTTGCAAATAAGAGCAATTTCAAATATGAAATACTTTTTTCTGATAATAATAGCTGTACTTAATATGGATGTTGTGTTTATTAGTGATGCTTGCCTGAAAATTACTTTGGAGGAATATGATCTTGGGAAAACAGAATTCAGGTTTGTAAGTCTGCATCCTGAGGTGTAGCAGAGTTTATCAAAATTGGATTGACATTAAACAGCATTCGCCAATGACAAGAACGATGGTAACTTGGTGATATATATAATTTCATTATATAACACTCTCTG
The DNA here is from genome assembly GCF_030684315.1 of Stegostoma tigrinum. Classification (NCBI taxonomy): domain Eukaryota; kingdom Metazoa; phylum Chordata; class Chondrichthyes; order Orectolobiformes; family Stegostomatidae; genus Stegostoma; species Stegostoma tigrinum. Next base: position 49,875,368 of record NC_081354.1, on the reverse strand, counting down.
GTCATCATTCCCTGTTAATTACAATTAATTTCATCCAGAAAGCACCTCATAACTGCGCCATTGAGGGTCTTAGCAGGAACGGAGATTGAACTCAATCATTTCCATTTTGCTGATTAAAATTAGTTTCAATTCAATTTGGGAGAAGTTTTAATTTGATTCAAAAGGTGGGTACATTGAATACAGAATGTTCCTCCTAGATAATAAAATGTGAGGCTGGATGAACACAGCAGGCCCAGCAGCATCTCAGGAGCACAAAAGCTGACATTTCGGGCTGCGTCTGCAGTTCCCATTATCACTGTTCCTCCTAGACTTTCTTTACCTTTTCAGTCGCTCCTCTTCTTTCATTTAATGTAAGGAGAACATAGGGCCGGTAAAAAAGACACTGCATCAACTTTGTAAATGGGAATTTGCTGACTGTCATTACACTTATATTACATCTAGCATTTGTATCCAAGGTGAAAATCCTAGAGCTCTACATTAGGCTCAAGTAAAAGCTACAAACAAAATACTGAAATTACTATTCTAAGTTTTGTTTAAAAGCATCAAGATGGATTGTAATAAAAGTTTCTAAGTAATTCTATTCCAAAAATCAAACTCCAAGACTTCCCAATAGGAAAACTATCCTTTTCTTACACATGGCAACAAAAACAACCATGGTGCTAAACTGGAAGAAATACTAATGACTACCTGTTACTTCATTGATTTTTTAAAACATTGAGGGGAAAAAAAACCCTTTGTTTCCTTTTATGTGCAGTTCACATGTTTTAACATTATTGTAATTATTGTAAATGAATTTGGCCTACTCCTTAAAGCAACGACAGGCTTTCTGTGCTTAAATGGGAAACTTGTTCATCATATTGTGCTGGTTTTAATATTATCCCCCAAAAAGTGCAATGGTCATCAAAACCAGACTTCTGACCTTGAGGCAACTTAAGACGACCTTACATGTAATGAAACCTATTTGTCTCTTTTCCACTTACCTTCCAGCAACTCATCCAAGCTGGTGATCTTCTTGGTTCCATCGATGCTATAGATGGTCCTGACTCCTTGGGACAGGTTGACATTATCTGATAGAGACTTTGTCAGTTCTGCAAGCAAAGCATCTAAGGACCTGAACCTGTCTGGGGAGACAGCATACACAAGCCCTTTAAAATAGCGGTCTCCATTCCGGTAAAAGCGGACTTTTTTGGCTTTTTTCTCCTGGCTAAGCGCCTGCAGGGTACGGGTCCGGTAGAAACTGCAGTGAGCACTGTGAGCTGGGCTTGGTATACCATTTCCTCGGGAGACTGAGCTTCCACCACCTCCACCGCCTCCTCCACCTCCTCCAGTGCCACTTCCACGCCGAGAAGATCGGTGGCCCTTGCTCCTTTCTTCAAAGTGCTCCAACTCGATACTCCGATCATGCGACATTATTAATAGTGCAATAAGAAATTAAAATTAGAAACAATGTTGAAGAAAATTGCTATTCTCTTAAATAAACCTGTACCCTTTCTAATTGCCAGTTTTGATACAGCAAAACCACCACTTTCCCAAAAATCATGTACACAGTCAGTTTGATGATCTTATCGTTGACATTGAACTTCAAATATGTGAACAATAAATAAAGAAACTGAACAATGGCAGTAAGCAGTCTTATTCACCAAAGACGATCTTCTAACCAGGATAAGCGGGGATGGGGTTGATGGGAGAGGAGGTCGCCCAACATATCCTACATCGCTTCAGCTGAGGATAACGATGCCCAGAAAGGAAGAGGGAAGTGGAGTATCAAACAGACTCCGTCTCCTGGTTTCGGCCTCTTCACAGATGATGATGATGCTAGGTCTGGGTTAACTGAACAGTGCAGGAGACGGAAGAGAAGATGCACCGAATCGGCAGGATGCTGATTTCTTTTCCCCCCTGTTGTGGTCCACTTGCCAATTGGAGCAGCGGGCGGGGAAGGCAGTAAATCGGTCTGGTCCAGCTGCGGGGTGATTTGACTAAAGCGGAAACAGAAGTAAGGCAAACCTATGGGGGGCGGGGGTGATGCTGGTTTTAGGATGAGGGGGGAATTGGGTTGATGCTCTGCAGTCTGTCGCCGTTTAGATGCGGAAGGGGTGTGGAGCTATCAGGCAAAGAGGCATGGCTGCTGTAGTGGAAGTGTAAACATTCGAGCTTCTCATCCTTTTTTTTTGGCAGCCTCCCCAACGCGCCGCAACCGCAGCAGGAGCGACAGCTACAACAGGGATGGCAGGAGAATCAGCCTCTAGGCTGAGCCGCAGTGTGAAAGAGGAAATCGCGGCAGCTCGACGCAGATACACAAGAGCTTCCTCCGGGTCTTAGTGCCGGAGGGCAGGACTTTTGTCTGACCGCCCCTCCGATTATCGACAAACCCTTTTCCCGCCCTTTTAAGTTCCAAATTATTAAGCAATTTCTAATTTTCCTTTTAATTTACTTGTATATTATTTTAAATCTACAATCTCCTGAAATAGCCTAAATAATACTTTCATTAGTTTAAAACATTTTATCACGTCCCCCTGAAAATAAGTTGTTGCGATTTTTATAATAAAGTTACGTAATTAAACCTATTTGAAAACACTTTATGATGCATAAATTATTGTCAAACATCGCACATTATTTGCAGCTTCAAGATGAAAATGCCACACAATTCATACTTACAAAACAAATATAAAGTTTGTCCTTTTTTCATGTAGACGCTTCATCACTACAATTTAAATGTTGTGACACCAATCAGGCAGGCATAAGCCAGACAAAAATTCGGGTGAGGGATGATGAGTATCATTTAGAAGTGGAAAAAGTGAAACAGACATAACTAATGAGGAGAGACTCCCAAAAGCTTTTAGAAATAAGTCACATTTTCTAAAACTGGATCAGCTAAAAGAGAATTATTAATTGTGAAGTTAACCCTTAGGTGGAGGGGAATAGTGAGTTAGTAGAGAACAGATGCAAATTGGCAGAAAGATTTACTGCTACTTCTGTTCATTTCAATTGAGAAACATGATCAATCTTGATTTGTTTACAAGATGAGATGTGACAAATAAAAAGTAAGAATTAGAGACATTAGTTAAGAAAAATATGGGCAAAAAGCTTGAATTTAACAAGAAACTTCCAAGCATCCTATGAGAAATTGGAAGAAAGAGCATTGGCCTAGAATTTATATTCCCAATTTCGGTTGTAAACGTAAAAGCAAAATACTCTGGATTAGGCAGCATCTTTGGAGAGAAAAGCGTTGACTGTACATGTGTACTAGAGAACCAGAGAACAGCATTCAACATTTAACTTCAAAATTAGTCAAATCCATTTCATATGGACGTGGTCAGTAAGATTAACATAAATGTCAGAATAAGAATTGTCAATTTTCGTTTAAAAATGAAATACTAAATACCTAAAAAGAGAGAAAATAATTAAAAACTTAGCATGGCTTTTAGAAAAGGAAATCATGTTTGACAAACATGACAGGTTAAAACAAATGAAGAAAATTCTGTGATGTGGGGTACTTTGAGGAGGTATTGCACAGAAACTACTGGATAAAATTAAGTGTTAAAAAAACTAGGGTGAGGTAGAAAGTTGAATCAAAAGCTGATTAGAGCAAATCAAACTGAGACAGAAATTAACGGTTTCTCAGAAAGTGGTAATGTCCTGAAAATCCATTATAGGGCATGAAGAACTGGTGCCTAAATGTTTTTAATGACACTAAAATAGAAAGCATTGTAAATAATTTCGAGGACCACAGGTACTGAAAGCTGACACAGGTAGGTCAGCCAAATAGACAAATGGCAGGCTGAATTCAATGTCAAAAAATATAAAATGGCAGATTATGAATTGAGATGAGATAATGGGAACTGCAGATGCTGGAGAATCCAAGATAACAAAGTGTGGAGCTGGATGAACACAGCAGGCCAAGCAGCATCACAGGAGCACAAAAGCTGACGTTTCCGGCCTAGACCCTTCGAATTTGAAGAAGCTTGGGTGATGTGGGAGACAAAGGAACTGGAAATTCAGAAATTAAAACCACTTCAATTTTATAAGACAATATAAATGTTAAATGAATACCAGATTTTAAGGAAAGGTGTGGAATATTAATTTGAGACGTAACACTAATCCATATAAAATCTTAGTTCACAATTGGAATACTGTTTGCAACGTTTGACTTGATAACGGCCATTGAATTAGATTTACGAGAATAGCACTTGTCATGAGGAAATACAAATGAAGTGCAAACAAAGAGAGTTAAGATGATAATAATACTTACAGACCTCTTACCTACCAGGAAAGGCTGAAAAAGCTGCAGGAAAGAAAAGATTAAAAAGTGACTTGATCGAGGTCTTTACATTTTATGATGATTTCTGTATGTTATTCTATTCTTAAAATGTTCTTAGTTTGAGGTGACGAGTACTTTGTTTTTATAATTAACAATATATACAAAATGAGCCACGAATAAACAGTTCCCAAAACAACTCTAGAAACAAGCTTACAATACATAGACTAACACATGACCTCTGAGGTCATACTTACATCATAGCTTACCTCAGAAGCTTATCTACATATTCATCAAACCTTCTCACTACATTCAGATAATGAAATGTATTATAAGCAGACACAGGGAAACTGTTTCCAGTTGTCAGCTGAGGAATGGGGTGGGGAATGTATCCAAAACTGAAAGATGTAAATTTACATTGTCATCAATAAGTCCAACGGGGAATTCAAGAGAAAGTTCTTTGTTCAAAGAATGGTAAGAATGTTAAAAGCGTTACCAAAAAGAGTAGTTGAGACAAATAGAACAGATGAATTTCAAACCAAGCTAGATAAATATATTAGAAAGAAAGGAATAAAAGCATATGTTGAAGGAATCAGATGAAATGGTTGGGAGCATGTTTCAAAGTCTCAGAGGCTACCGCATGCGCTCCTGGACTGAATGATCTGAAGCTGAAACCATATTCACAATTGAAGACAGGTTATGTAGGCAGCTGAAGAGAGAAAAAAATCTGCATTTATCTAGTGCCTTCCACAACTTCAAACTTTCAAAGAGGTATTTTTCAGCCAATGAAGTGGAGCCACTGCAGTAATATAATAAAATGCAGCACGTAATCTACACAAGGCAATACTTTGGTTGCGAACTAAATCTTGATGACAATAACAGAAGTAGGCTGGGGCTATTTTCCCTCGAATGTCAGAGGCTAAGGGGTAACATTTTTCACACAGAGGGGGGTGCAGGTATAGAAAGAGCTGCCAGAAGAAGTGGAGGCTGGTACAATTTACAGCTTTTAAAAGGCATCTGAATGAGAACATGAATGGGAAGGATTTAGAGGGATATGAGCCAAATGCTGGAAATGGGATTAGATTAAATTAGGATATCTGATTGGTATGGACAAGTTAGACCAAACAATCTGTTTCCACGCTGTACAAACCCTATGATTCTAAGAACCCCTGCACCTTTTGTAAAAAATGTCATGGAACATATTACAAATACGGAAAGAACAGTCAGAGCAATGGTTCAACATTGCTTCTGAAAAAAATTAGCACCTCTGACAATGCAACAGTCCCTCAGAACAACACTGAAATATCTATATGTGCTATGTGCTGAAGTCCTGGTTTTGGGTTTGAACCCACGACATTCAAACTTACAGAGGTGAGTATTACAACGTATGAAACCAATTTAGAAACCAAGCAACAACAAAGGGTTGTTACAGAGATAGTAGGAACTGCCAATGCTGGAGAATCTGAAACAAGGTGTAGAGCTGGATGAATGCAGCAGGCCAAGCAGCATCAGAGGAGCAGGAATGCTGACATTTCGGGTCTAGATCCTCTTTCAGAAATGGGGAAGGGGAAGGGAATTCTGAAATAAACAAGGAGAAGGGGGAAGCAAATAGAAGATGGATTAAGGAGAAGATAGGTGGAGAGGAGACAGACAGGTCAAGGAGGCGGATTTGGAACCAGTAAAGGTGAGTGTAGGTGGGGAGTTAGGGAGGGGATAGGTCGGTCCAGGGAGGACGGACAGGTCAGGGAGTGGGCATGAGGCCAGTAGGTAAGAGATGGGGGTGGGGCTTGAGGTGGAGGAGTAGATAAGTGAGAGGACAGGCTAGGGAAGCGGGTACGAGCTGGGCTGGTTTTGGGATGTTTTGGGAGGGGATATTTTGAAGCTCGTGAAGTCCACATTGATACCATTGGGTTGCAGGGTTCCCAAGCAAAATATGAGATACTGTTCCTGTAACCTTTGGGTGGCATCGTTGTGGCACTGCAGGAGGCCCAGGATGGACATGTCATCCAAGGAGTGGGAGGGGGCGTTGAAATGGTTTGTGTCTGGGAGGTGCAGTTGTTTGGTGCAAAATGGGTGCAGGTGTTCTGCAAAGCGGTCCCCAAGCCTCTGCTTGGTTTCCCCGATGTAGAGGTGACCACAACGGCAACAGCAGATACAGAATATCACATTGGCAGATGTGCAAGTGAACATCTGTTTGATGTGGAAGATCTTCTTAGGGCCTGGGATGAGGTTGAGGGGGGAGGTGTAGAGGCAGGTGTAGTACTTCCTGCAGTTGCAGGGAAAAGTGCCAGGAGTGGTGTGGCTGGTGGGAGTGTGGAGCAGAGAAAGGAGTCACCGAGCACGAGGTGGCGCTGATACAGTCATCGAATTAACGGAGGAAGTGGTGAGGTTAGCGCCAGTGTAGCTTTGGAAGAGGGATTGTTCCGTGTATCCTACAAAGCAGTATCCATTTCAAGCCTACCAACTCCCACAGCTACCTAGAGTACACCTCCTCTCACCCACCCTCCTGCAAAAAGGCCATCCCCTATTCCCAATTCCTTTGCCTGTGCCGCATCTGCTCCCAAGATGAAGCATTCCACTCCTGGACATCCCAGATGTCCTCGTTTTTCAAGGACCGCAACTTCCCCTCCACAGTGGTCGAAAATGCCCTCGACCATGTCTCTCGCATTTCCTGCAACTCATCCCTCACACCCCCTGCCTGCAATAATAACCAAAACAGAATCACCCTTGTCCTCACGTACTACCCCACCAACTTCCGGATCCAATGCATCATCCTCTGACACTTCTGCCATCTGCAATCTGACCCCACTGCCAAAGACATTTTTCCCTCCCCACCCTTAATCTGCTTTCCGGAGGGACCACTCTGTCCGTGACTCCCTTTTCCGCTCCATACTCCAAACTACCGCTAGCAACTTTTCCCTGCAACCGCAGGAAGTGCTACACCTGACCCTACACCTCCCCCACCCCATCTCACCGCCATCCCAGGCCCTAAGAAGACCTGCCACATTAGACAGACATTTACCTGCACATCTGCTAACATGGTATTCTGTATCTGCTGTTCCCGTTGTGGCCACCTCGACATCGGGGAAACCAAGCAGAGGCTTAGAGACCGCTTTGTGGAACACCTGCGCTTGGGTTGCACCAAACAACTGCACCTCCCAATTGTGAACCATTTCAGCACCCAATCCCACTCATTGGATGATACGTCCATCCTGCGCCTCCTGCAATGCCATAACGATGCCACCCAAAGGTTGCAGTAACAGCATCTCATATTTTGCTTGGGAACCCTGCAGCCCAATGGTGTCAATGTGGACTTCACAAGCTTCAAAATCTCCCCTCCCCCGATCACATCCCAAAACCAGCCCAGCTCGTACCCGCCTCCTTAACCTGTCCTCTCACCTATCCATTCCTCCCACCTCAAGCCGGACCCCATCTCCTATCTACTAGCCTCATCCCACCTCCTTGACCTGTCCGTCCTCCCTGAACTGACCTATCCGCTCCCTAACTCCCCACCTACACTCACCTTTACTGACGCCAACCCCGCCTCCTTGACCTGCCTGTCTGCTCTCCACCTATCTCCTTTACCCATCTTCTATCTGCCTCCCACTTTGTCCCTATTTATTTCAGAATCCCCTTCCCCTCCCCCATTTCTGAAGAAGGGTCTTGACCCGAAACGTCAGCTTTCCTTCTCTAATGATGCTGCCTGGCCTGCTGTGTTCATTCAGCTCCACACCTGGTTATAACAACAAAGGGTTTTCTGCTTATGTGAAGAATGAAAACTAACATGAGTTAGACCATCAGCCTAATCGTTGAATAGGACCACCACAAAGTGACTTTATTTTGGCTCAAAAAACATCTCATATGGTCTGTAATGAAATGACAAACAAACACTGAAACTGCAGATAATGGCACTGAGCCTACAGAAAGTGATATGACAGATGTTGCCTTCGAAACTAATGATGAAATATTCAAAATACTAACAGAGGTTGAGAAAATATGTGTAGAAGTCAATCTTGATCCTGATGATTTTCAGTATGATTATTAGAAATCACACAGTAAAATTTGTAAATCTGATTAAACTGGGGTCAAACAAAGTAAGGCAGATTAAAATAAATTTCATGTGAAAAGGAAGATTTAGGTTAGATTTCCCTACATTGTAGAAACAGGCCCTTTGGCCCAGCAAGTCCACACTGCCGCTTGAAGCATCCCACCCAGACCCATCTCCCCATAACCCACACATCCCTGAACACTACGGGCAATTTAGCATGGCCAATCCACCTAGCCTGCACAGCTTTGGACTGTGGGAGGAAACCGGAGCACCTGGAGGAAACCTACATAGACACGGGGAGAATGTGCAAACTCCACACAGACAGTCGCCCGAGGTGGGAATCAAGCCCGGGTCGCCGGCGCTGTGAGGCTGCAGTGCTAACCACTGAGCCACCATGCCGCCAGATGTTCTTTAAATTTCTTTCACATAATTTTGTGTGATTTTAAGTACTTACGTCTCTTATTATGAGATTAAAATTGTTGATTTAAATACTTGTAAAGCAATAAGGGAATTGTTGAATGAGTAGCAGAAAATTAAACAACCAACAGGAGGAGATTTCATAACTATCCACATCCTCAATAATGGGCAAGCCCAGCACATTAGTGCAAAAGACTAGGCTAAAGCATTTGTATCTATCTTCACCCAAAAGTGCTGCATGATTAATCCAACTCTGTCTCCTCCTGAACTCACCTGCATCATAGATACCAATCTTCAGCCAATTCATTTCACTCCATGTGATATCAAGAAATAGCTGAAGGCTCTGGATCCTGCAAAAGTTCTGGGCCCCATCAACATTCTGACAAAAACACTGAAAATTTGTGCTATGAAAACCACTGCACCCTAAGCAAAGCTGTTCCATTACAGCCACAACATTGACATCAACCCAGCATTGTGAAAAGTTGTCCGTGTATTATCTGTTCACAAGGAGCAGTATAAATCCAGATCAGATAATTACCATCCAATAGGTATCTTCTCAATTATCAGCAAAGTGTTAGAAAGTGTCATTGACAGTTCTATCACTGACCCTCAGTTTGCATTCTACTAGGGGCACCCTGCTCCTAATCCAAAAACAGGCTTGGTCCTATCAAAGTCAAAAGAGTAGAACTCCAGAAGGTGACGGTGACTACCGTTGATGTTAAGCCTACATTTGACCATGTGAAGTATCAAAGAGCATAGAGTCATACAGCATGAAATTGACTGTTCAGTCCAACCAGTTCATGCCAACTATAATCCCAAACTAAACTAGTCCCACCTGCCTGTGCTTGGCTCATATCCCTCCAAACAGTTATTATTAATGTACTTATCTCAATGTCTTTTAAACGTTGTAATTGTATCCATGTCCATCCCTTCCTGCGGAAATTCATTCCACACGCAAACTATTCTGTATTAAAAAATTGACCACATGTCTTTTTTAAAATCTTTCTTTCCTAACCTTAAAAATATGCCCCTTAGCTTTGAAATTCCCCCAACGAGAAAACTCTCCACTTGTTGATGTTGTACTGAGCAAAAAGGTAGGTACTGTGTTTGTTGGACATCAGTCATCTCAGTTCCAGAACATCTCTGCAGAAATTACTAACTGTAGTGTTTGAGGCTTAACCATCTTCAGCTGATTCATCAATGACCTTCTCTCCAGTATAAATTCGGAAGAGGGAATATTTGCTGATTATTTCACAATGTTCAGCACCATTCATAAATCATATAGTCATTGAGGTCTGCAGCATAGAGAAAGGCCCTTTGGTTCTTCGAGCCTGCACCTCAGGTGCTGAAGCAATTTAAGGCCAAATACAGCAAGAATTGTATAATATCCAGGCTTAGACTTTTAAGTGTTAAGTGACTGATAAGTATTAGACTGATATCTAATGACGTACAAGTAGCAAGCAATGACTATCTTTATGAAACCTAACCATACGTGATAGTTAATGGCATTACCTCCATTGAATCCCTCATTATTAACTTCCTGAGAGTGACCATTGAAACTGAACCAGACTAGCTAGGCAAATAATATAACCACAGAAGCAGGTCAGAGCTAGCTCTTCTTGAATACTCAAGACGCTTACCACTATCCATGACAGCGTAGCCTAATTGATTGGCATTACATCCAACAACTTCAACATTTATTCCTTTCACCACCAATGCACAGTGATAATGGTGTGTACCATCTGCAAGAGTACATTAGAGCAACCCACCAATGCTCATTCAACAGCATCTTCTAAACCTGTGACCTCTGTCACCTAGAAGAACAAGGGCAACAGATGAATAGGAACACCAGTTCCCTTCAAGCCATGCACACGTTAATACGAAATTATATTGCTGTTCCTTCACTGTCATTGGATGAACATCTTGGAACTCCCTTTCTAATAGCACTGTCGGTGTCCTGCGAACTCACAAACTGCAGCAGTTCAAGAAGCTAGCTCATGCCATCTTCTCCAGCACAAGCAAAGATAGGTAATCTATGCATTCCCCACCCATCCATCCAAGTAGAATAAAAGAAGCTGTTGCAGAAAAGAGTTGCAATAGTAAATTACTTAATAAAAATATTTTTGTGATCTAATATTCAGCTTTAATATCTATTTCTATTTCATTCAATTTGTAGCCCACAGGATCAATATATCAGTTTATTACTTAATAAAAGCATTTTCTTTAACCTCATTTTCCAAATCTTATTTTGAACTCTCTTTCCTTCATTTCCCAGACATATGACAGACAGTCCAAGTTGTTCTATATTGTCAAGCAAGTGCTTGTTTTTCGTGGGAAATTTACGCCCCATTTCACACACCACAAAAGGCATATGCCAGATTAGAGCCTGTTTTCCATCTTTCCTTTTGTTTTCATTTTCTGCAGAACTGAATGATACTCATTATTGTTTTTGATGTTTGCTCTCCGTGTGGGGTTTTATCTTCAACTTACTTTGTTTACTGAGTTTCAGCCTCAATGCACTCTGACCACATGGTCTGTAAATACATAAATAATTCAAATTATTATGTTGTCCATTCCATATAGTATTGAACCATTCTCTTGTGATTTCTTCTGATGTATATTTTTTCCACCTGGTACATTTACACTAAATAATTGTACAATAAGACTAAAATCTGCTGCTGCATTGTACACATGCAAGAACATTATTCAGATCAAGCATTGTTAAATGCAAGGTGGATAACCAGAAACAGGTAGGGAAAATAAGAAAGGGAAGGATAAAGGAGCAAATAGCAAGAAGAAAGGACAAAATGGGATAACTTGGAGAAGAAATGAGTGAATACTGGAACTTCATGTAGTGCAGGTTTATGAAGGAATGTCGCAATAGGAATTCTGAAGACCACATTCCTAATCCTTGTAAAGTGAAGATATGATTTGATTTAATCTGATTTGATTTATTGTTGTCACATGTACCTAAGTACAGTAAAAAGTTTTATTTTGCAAAGAGTACAGGCAGATCATAGCAAACAAGGACATCAGATCATAGGGTGCTTAGACAGAGCGAGGATAACAGGGTAATGACTGTACAGTGAAGATGCACAAAAGCAAAGTAACATTAGATTCAAAATTAGGGAGGTCCTTTGAGCAGTCTAATAATGTCAGGGAAGAAGCTGTTCTTGAACCTGATGGTGTGTGTGTTCAAACTTCTGTATGTCTATGTGATGGAAGTGTTTGGAAGAGAGTATTAAGGGGGTGGGAAGGGTCTTTAATGATTTTAGCAGCTTCTCCACAGCAATGAGAGATATAGATGAATTCCACGGATGGAAAGTTGGCTTCAGTGATGGTCTGGGCTGTATACCTAATTTTCTGTAGTTTCTTATGGTCCTGGGCAGAGCAGTGGCTATACTAGCTGTTCTGCACACAAATAGAATACTTTTATGGTGCACCTGTAAAAGCTGGTGAGGGTCCTCATGGGCTTGCCAAATTTCCCAAGCCTCCTGAGGAAGAAGAGGTGATGTTGTGTCTTCTTGATCGTCGCAGCTAGGTGGGAGGTCCAGGACAGGTTGTTGGTTGTCATCATTCCTAGGAATGTAATGTTTTCAACCCTCTCCACCTCAACGCATTGATGTAGATAGAGATACGGCCTCCTCCTTTCTTCCTGAATTCAATGATCAGCTCTTTTGTTTTGTTGCCGTTGAAAACAGGATTGTTATTACACCATGACACCAAGCCCTTTATCTTCCTTCCTGTATTCTGACTTGTCTTTGTTTCATATCTGGCCTGCAATGGTGGTGTCATCAGCAAACCTGTAGATAGCGTTCCTTTGAAATTTGGCTACATAGTCATGGGTGACCAGGGAATACAGCAGCGGGCTAGAATATGCATCCACAGCAGGGCATCAGTGTTGAGGATTATTGTGGAGGAGGTGCTGTTACTTATCTTCACTGTTTGCGGAGGTAGGTCAGGAAGCTGAGGATCCAGTTGCATTGGGCAGAGCAAAGACCTAGGTTTTGGAGTTTTGAGTTTAGTTTTGTAGGGATTATGGTGTTAAAGGCGGAGCTGTAATCAATGAGTAGGAGCCTGACAGGTGTCCTTGTTATCCAGATATTCCAAGGATGAGTGCAGGGCTAGAGAAATTGTGTCTGCTGTGAACCTTTTTCGCAGGTAGGCAAATTGCAGAGGGTGGAATCAGCCTGGGAGGTTAGAGTTGATGTCGGCATGACTAACCTCTTGAAGAACTTCATGATTATGGAGGTCACAACTACTCTTTGAGACATGTTGCAAATGTTTTATTCATGAATAAACTTTGCTTGCATTAACAGTTCATAGAATCCCCAACAAGCCCATACCATTCCTCCAAAGGGCATCTCACCCAGACCCATTCCCCTACCCTATCCCTATAGCTGATGCACCTAACCTACACATCCCAGAACACTATGGGCAATTTAGTATGGCTAATCCAACTAACTTGCATGTCTATGGATTGTGGGAGGAAACTGGAGCACCCAGCAGAAACCCACACAGACACGCGGAGAACATGCAAACTCCACACAGACAGTTACCCGAGATTAGAATTGAACCCGGGCCCCTAGTACTGTAAAGCAGCAGTGCTAACCACTGAGAAAGGTGGCACCCGAAGTTCATGTTACCTACGCCACTTATTACTAGATGACTTGTCAATCAATCTGACTAAAACGTTCACATCCTACCTAATTAATGATGATCGAGTCTCTGATCTACATCATCTCCTAATTGTACCAACATTATCCCACACACTCCCAATTCAGCTGAAAGACTATTTGTATCTGTGAAGTGGTTACATGGGACCAAGTCTTCTGGTCTCCAGGTCATCAGAGATTAGACATACAATAGAAAACCTTCACTGAAACACTGTGGAAGTCCTGCTGCACAGACCTACATGGGAATTACCCAGTAAGTTTAAACTTCTGAGAGGCACTTCCCCTGATTCTTGCTACCTTCTGTGAATGTCTCCCAACTAACCCCAAGTCAACCTGACTATCCCCACTATTCCCTCAACTAAGCACCCTGGCCTGACCTGGTTAATCCCCTACAACCATACCAGCTCCCAACTGACCCAACTCCTTTGATCACTCAGCTACTGTTTAGCACAAGCCACCTATCCCTGAACACTCAACAGCCCTCCAATCCAATCCAGCTACTTCCAATCACTTAGTTATCCTCCAACACAACACAACTACCCTTGACCTCCCAGCTGCTGCCCAACCTCTCCTGAACATCCTCCCAGCCAGAATCAACCATACCTCAATCCCCTGACTAAAAAGGCAAAAGATAGTTTTCCTTCACAGTGTTACTGTACATTCTAGCCTATCCTTCATGACATTGTTACTGGTCAGGTGGACAGTTAGAATGGTGAGGGATTGCAAAGGTTTGAGAGGGGTGAAATTGCAATCGAGCAATCTGAGATTTTGTCGGAGAGAAAAAAAATTGAACTCTAATATTTTGTTCAAGTCTGACATCAGTTTCCACAATCCGCTTACAAAACCTCCTGTCTCTTTTTATATCAGCTACTTTGGAATTATAAAGTCTGATGTAATTTGGCTGTGCAAACCTGATGCTGTCTAAATGCTCAACACATTTAACTATGGGTTAGTATACAGCTTCAATGAGCGTTAGAAATCTGGATACTATTTTGTTATGAATTATTGTAGAAACACAATAAAACCAAAAAGAAAACTAGCTAGTGACTAGAATTGATTTCTCAGGCAATCAAGGGAGATTGGGGAGGAGACAGGAAACAGCCGAAAATCCACATCTAATTACTTTAACAGTGTGAGACTATTTTGTAACCAAAACAAATAAAAATTAGTTGTAGTACTCCAGGGACCTATACCAGATCTAACTCGTTCCATCAACTGGGATCATAACAGGGTGCAAACGTTCTAATTTATCAGAACAATTTGGCATCTGGTGCTTCCAAAGATAAATGGTACTAGCTGGATCTGTATCATGGGAATTTTATAATTCCCGAGATTATCTATTCACTGTATTGTGATCCTCAATGAGGTAAACAATAGAATCTTCGCATACTTTTGTAATCTATTTTCTGTTACAAATAATCACAACAATAAAGCAATGAGCCGGGGAAGTGAATATTGCAATGGATTCACAAAGATTAACCTTTGGGATGTGGTATGTGGGAGAATGTGAAACTGCATATTAATTAGATGAGATTGGATAATAGTGACATGTTAATACATGCAAATAGATGCAAATAGGTTTCTGGCTGCTTACCAGTGAAATTCTTGTCTCATCATTCAAAAGGTGTCTGAAGAATCAGACATTTTGCTTTTAATGTCAGGAGTATGATTTTGTCAATCTCATTTTATTTTCCCAACACATTCTCCAAAGCCCAAATAATTTTGGGATTCAGGATTATTCTGCACAGTGTGCTTTGTTGGACAGTGTTTGCACAGAATGGTTGTTGTGTTCAATTATAAAATAGAACTGTATATGAAAGTGACTCCTTGTGAATAAAGTGCTGGAATGGGACTTGGCAGTGTCATCAAGTGGAACCTACTCCTCCACAATCTACTCATTGATGTTTGGTTTGGTTTCTGCTAGGAGCATTCATTCTTGTCCTTACAAAGGGACAAAATATTGAAATCCAGAGGTGAGAGGAAAATAACTACAAGGTAGCATGTAACTGAATGTGGCATCAAGTAGCCCGAATGAAATGGAAGTCAGTGGGAATAAGCTGAAAACTTACCACAAGCTGGAATGACAACTAACCCAAGGAAAGATGTTGAGATAATAAGGTGTAGAGCTGGATGAACACAGCAGGCCGAGGAGCATCAGAGGAGCAGGCCTAGACCCTTCTCCAGAAATTATAATTGAGAGAAATCTCACATTTAACTCTTTTGTCTACAGAATTTATTAGAGTGTAAGGGTTGTGTTGCATGAACACATTTTCTGCTTGGTTTATCTCTTTAGCCACATTTTGTGATTTATTTCCAGGTTTATACATATTTAATACATTATTAGATTGACATGTTGGACATGAACTCATGTACAGCTATAATTAACATTTGAAGTGCATGCATCAGTCTAACAGGTAACATGTGTGAAAGACGTGACAGTTTTTCAAAAATGCATTGCTCCTAAAGGAAATGTTATCAAGAATTCCAAGAAGGGTCTAGGTCCAAAATGTCAGCTTTCCTGCTCCTCTGATGCTGCTTGGCCTGCTGTGTTCATCCAGCTCTACACCTTGTTATCTCAGATTCTCAGATTTACCTCATTTTGGTACTTGGCCACCTTGGAGGTTTTGTTTAGAAATAAATAAACATGTGATCTGAAGAAATCACTGCAGGAGTTGGTCAGCAATGCGTCCAAGGCCTATATACCTTCAGCTGCTTTATTAATTAATTCTCCCAAATGTAAAATTAGAAATGATCATATTTGCTCTGAATGTCACAGTATTTACTTGCCTTCCAAGCCTTCAGATAAGGAAGCAACCTGACACCATTCAGGACACAGATACACTGCATCACCTTATCCATTCACTCCTTCCACCACTGGTGCATTGTACTGTGGTATACACATATAGAAAATGCATTGTAGCAGCTTGTTAGGGCTCCTTCTATGGCGGTTTCTAAATCTGTGACCTCTATATTCTAGAAGGACAATAAGATTAGGTTCATGGAAACACCTCCACTTGCAACCTTGCTTCCAAACCACACCCATCCAATTTCAGAAATAAATCACCATTCCTTCATTGCAACAGTGCAGTGGGAGTACCAAAACAACACAGACCTCTGTGACTTAAGGTACTACTCACCACTGCTTTCTGAAGCACAACAAAGAGTGGACAATAAAAGTGATGTCAATGAGAAAAGAATAAAAACAAATTCTAAATGCTGAAAGTGACATGACCCATATTGATTTAAGTGCTTTCCCTGTACATATTCCAAACTAGTTATATTTTGTCTTAGTTAAAGAACAAAACATGAGGCAAATACTTTTTAGGTATATTTATTGTACTATAATTGAGCGAAATCTCACATCCAATCCTTTGATCTATAGAATCTATTAGAGTGTGAGTTGTGTTGCATGAACACATTTTCTGCTTGGTTTATCTCTTTCGCCACATTTTGTGATTTATTTCCATGTTTATATATATTTAATACATTATTAGATTGACATATTGGACATGAACTCATGTACAGCTATAATTAACATTTGAAGTGCATGCATCAGTCTAACAGGTAACATTTGTGAGAGACATGTGACAGTTTTTCAAAAATGGGTTGCTCTTAAAAAATGTTGTCAAGAATTCAATAAAACATATATATTAGCTCAAGTTTCCAGACCAAATCTGGTAAAGTGCGGTTACACACATGAGGTGGCGGGTGCACCAATCCTGTCAGGTCTGAACGGTAAACAATACATAAATTTTGATATTTTCATCAATCTGCAAGTCAACAGTTTACTACCACTGCCCCAACCCTATGTTTCTGAGACACAAAACAAATCACAAAGCAAACAAGTGTTATTTAAACTCGGTTCAAGGCCTGTTAGATGTTTTATGTTTGCCAAAAGATTCCTAAACCTCAAGGAAGAGAAATAATTCATCTAGGGTCTTAAAAGAGATGGCCAATGAGATAGTAGACATACAAAAATCCAGCAGAGAGTATATAATGTGGGAAGGTGTGAAGTTGTTCACTTTGGAAGGAAAAATTGAAAAA
This sequence comes from Stegostoma tigrinum, assembly GCF_030684315.1. NCBI lineage: Eukaryota > Metazoa > Chordata > Chondrichthyes > Orectolobiformes > Stegostomatidae > Stegostoma > Stegostoma tigrinum. The sequence goes on along the minus strand of NC_081354.1, from coordinate 49,857,928 downwards.
AAAGCAGGATATTACTGAAACATAGACTGCAAAATTGTCAGGTACAGAGACATCTAAGTATTAAAGTTTTTGAGAAGATTTGTAGCTAGGGTTGTGGGTGGGATTGTAGATTTGCCCACAGAGACAGTATGCTTGACTGCAGACACTTCGTCACTCTGCTGGGTAGCATCATCAGTGTGGTGAAGCGTTGGTGTCCTGTCCTGCTTGTTTTCCAGGTATTTGAGTGCAAGAGTTATCAAAATTAAGTATGCTGGTACAGCAAGTAATTAAGAAGGCTAATAATACTATCATTTGTTAAGAAAGGAGTGAACATAAAAAGATTTACCTTCAGTTGCTAGGATAAACAAATGTGTGAGGGAAGTGGCTGCAGGGATTGTGCAGGAGGAAGGGATTCAGATACCTGGATAATTGGGGATCATTCTGGGGTAGGTGGGACCTCTACAAAAGGGATGGTCTACACCTGAATCAGAGAGTTACCAATATTCTAGGGGGAAATTTGCTATTGCTCTTCGGGAGGATTTAAACTAATTCAGCAGGGGGATGGGAACCTGAATTGTAGCTCCAGTGCCCAGGCAGTTGATAGTAGTGAAGTCATAATTAAGGTTTCAAGGTTACTGGAGTGTACCGGCAGGCAGGAAGGTGGTTTGAAGTGTGTCTGCTTCAACGCTAGGAGCATCCGGATTATGGTGGGTGAACTTGCAGCATGGATTGGTACCTGGGACTTTGATGTTGTGACCATCTCAGAGACATGAATAGAGCAAGGACAGGAATGGTTGTTTCAGTAAGATCAGGGAAGATGGTAAAAGAGGGGGACGTGTGGCATTATTAGTCAAGGACAGTATTACGTTGGCAGAAAGGACATTTGATGAGGACTCGTCTACTGAGGTAGTATGGGCTGAGGTTAGAAACAGGAAAGGAGAAGTCACCCTGTTGGGAGTTTTATGGAGAAATTTAACTTTCCAAATATTGACTGGAAATGCCATAGGTCGAATACGTTAGTTGGGTCAGTTTTTGTCCAAAGTGTGCAGGAGGGTTTCCTGACTCAGTATGTAGATAGGCCAACAAGAGGTGAGGCCACTTTGGATTTGGTTCTGGGTAATGAACCAGGCCAGGTGTTAGATTTGGAGGTAGGTGTGCACTTCGGTGACAGTGACCACAGTTCAGTTATGTTTACTTTAATGATGGAAAGGGATAGGTATATCCCGAAGAGCAAGAGTTATAGCAGGGGGAAAGGCAATTAAGAGGCGATTAGGCAAGATTTAGGATGCATAGAATGGAGAAGGAAACTGCAGGGGCTGGGCACAGTTGAAATGTGGAGCTTGTTCAAGGAACAGCTAATGTTTGTCCTTGATAAGCGTGTGCCTTTCAGGCAGGGAGGAAGTGGTCAAGCGAGGGAACCGTGGTTTACTAAAGAAGTTGAAATTCTTGTCAAGAGGAAGAGGGAATGTTATGTGAAAATGAGGCATGAAGGCTCAGTTAGGGCTTGAGAATTACAAGTTAGCCAGGAAGGACCTCAAGAGGGAGCTAAGAAGAGCTCGGAGGGGACATGAGAAGTCTTTGGCAGGTAGAATCAAGGAAAACCCTAAAGCTTTCTATTGGTATGTCAGGAATAAAAGAATGACTGGAGTAACATTAGGGCCAGTCAAGGACAGTAGTGGGAAGTTGTGCGTGGAGTCCGAAGAGATAGGAGAGGTGCTAAATGAATACTTTTCAACAGTGTTCACACAGGAAAAAGACAATGTTGTCAAGGAGAATACTGAGATACAGGCTATTAGACTAGATGGGATTGAGGTTCACAAGGAGGAGGTGTTAGCAATTCTGGAAGGTGTGAAAATAGATAAGTCCCCTGGGCTGGATGGGATGTATCATAGGATTCTCTGGGAAGCCAGGGAGGAGATTGCAGAGCCTTTGGCTTCGATCTTTATGTCGTCATTGTCTATAGGAATAGTGCCAGAAGACTGGAGGATAGCAAATGTTATTCCCTTGTTCAGGAAGGGGAGGAGGGACAATCCTGGTAATTATACACCAGTGAGCCTTACTTCGGTTGTGGGTAAAGTGTTGGAAAGGATTATAAGAGATAGGATTTATAATAATCTAGCAAGGTATAATTTGATTAGGATAGTCAATGCGGTTTTGTGAAGGGTAGGTCATACCTCACAAATCTTATTGATTTCTTTGAGAAGGTGACCAAACAGGTGGATGAGGGTAAAGCGGTTGATGTGGTGTATATGGATTTCAGTGAAGTGTTTGATAAGGTTCCCCACAGTAGGCTATTGCATAAAATAGTGAGTGATGGGATTGAGGGTGGTTTAGCAGTTTGGATCAGAAATTGGCTAGCTGGAAGAAGACAGAGGGTGGTGGTTGATGGGAAATGTTCGTCCTGGTGTTCAGTTACTAGTGGTGTACCGCAAGGATCTGTTTTGGGGCCATTGCTGTTTGTCATTTTTATAAATGACCTGGATGAGGGCGTAGAAGGATGGGTTAGTAAATTTGCAGATGACACTAAAGTCGGTGGAGTTGTGGATAGTGTGGAAGGATGTTGCAGGTTACAGAGGGACATAGGTAAGCTGCAGAGCTGGGCTGAGAGGTGGCAAATGGAGTTTAATGAGGAAAAGTGTGAGGTGATTCACTTTGGAAGGAGTAACAGGAATACAGAGTATTGGGCTAATGGGAAAATTCTTGGTAGTGTGGATGAGCAGAGAGAACTTGTTGTCCATGTACACAGATCCCTAAAAGTTGCCGCCCAGGTTGATAGGGTTGTTAAGAAGGCATACGGTGATTTAGGTTTTATCAGTGGAGGCATTAAGTTTTGGAGCCATCAGGTCATGTTGCAACTGTACAAAACTCTGGTGCGGACACACTTGGAGTATTGCATACAGTTCTGGTCGCCGCATTATAGGAAGAATGTGGAAGCATTGGAAAGGGTGCAGAGGAGATTTACCAGGATGTTGCCTGATATGGAGGGAAGGTCTTATGAGGAAAGGCTGAGGGACTTGAGGCTGTTTTCGTTAGAGAGAAGAAGGTTAAGAGGTGATCTAATAGAGACATATAAAATGATCAAAGGATTAGATAGGGTGGACAATGAGAGCCTTTTTCCTTGGATGGTGATGGCTAGCATGAGGGGACCTAGGTTTAAACTAGGGGGTGATAGATATAGGACAGATGTCAGAAGTAGATTCTTTGCTCAGAGAGCAGTAAGGGCGTGGAATGCCCTGCCCGCAACAGTAGTAGACTCGCCAAGTTTAAGGGCATTTAAATGGTCATTGGATAAACATAAGGATATCATGGAATAGTGTAGGTTAGATGAGCTTCAGTTTAGTTTCACAGGTCAGCACAACATCGAGGGCCAAAGGGCCTGTACTGCGCTGTAATGTTTTATGTTCTATGTTCTATGGAACACTTTTACTAGATTGCTGATAAAAGGAGAGGCTATGGGTCAGTGCCTTCCATTTACCTTGTGAAGGTGAGAACTGTGAAACTTGTGAGGGAGCACCAATCTTGGGCGGAGTTTGAAAAAAAATCCAAGAGTCAGCCCTATTGTTGAAGCATATGTGGTTGAGCAGCTGACATTAGGAACTGTGTTTCAATTGCAGTCATTTTGAAAGCCCAGGTTAAGTAAGAAATTATCAGAATAGAATGCAGAGCTGATTTGTGAGCCAAGGTGAAAAATTTCTACATTACACTAATCTTTCATTTTTAGCAAAAGTAAGATTAAAGTAAGTAAGAGTAATGTTAATGTAAATAAAGTAAACTGAATGTATAAACTTAGTATATGGCAGTCCAGATTGGTTAAGCAGAAAACCTGTCTTGTTTCGTATGAGAGTCATGGAGACTCCTTATGATCTAAACAAGTCCAAATACATGAAGTGTTACCAGCTACACAAGCTTGAACTCTGAATTTCAGAACTCAAATAGCAGCTTGAGTCACTGAGGTTGATCTACGAGGCAGAGAAATATGTGGCTCGCACATTCAAATAGATGGGCACATTCCACTTTAAATGCATCAGACAAATAGGGAATCAATGACCATCAGATAGCCCAAGAGAATCAGGCAAATAATGCATGACTGTCCGGAGATCCTGCTCACTAATCGGCTTTCCATTCTGGATATTGTTGAGGGCAGTCTGTGGCACGGGTGGGCCAGCTGTACAGAAGGGGAGGAAGTAAAGTTGAAGGACAGTACCGATTGGGGATTGTTTAGTTCAGGGAATGAAGAACCATTTCTGCCGCCACTAATGTGAGCCCAGGATGGTATGATGTCTCCCTGGTGCAGAGGTAGAGGATGTCACAGAACAACTGCAGGTCATTCTTCTCAGGAGGGCAAACAACATTGGTAATGACATAGGGAAAAAGGGGATGTGCTCCTGCAATTAGAACGTATGCAGCCAGGCAAAAAATTAGCAAGCAAGACCTCTGAAGTCCTAATATCCTTTCACTCCCAGTTCCACTTGCAAGTGATTAAAGAAATGGGAAATTAGACAGAAGATTGTGCAGCTGGAAGTATGATGCATTGGGGAAGTTTTAGATTCCTGAGACACTAGAACTGGCTGCAGGGAAATGTCATCTGTGTAAACCATAAAGGTTAAATCTGAATAGACCCAGGGACTAAGTTCCTCATGGGGTGCTTACCCTTGCTGTTGGGGATTGATTAAACTAACTCAGAAGAAATGTGGAACTAGGAGAGAATATTAGAAAGTAAAACTTGTGTACATGAAAGTTGGGAGAGGCATATGGCCTTAAAATAGACAACAAGTTAGTAGGTAGAATTGGAGTTCAGGGGTAAGTAATGACGTCTAATCAGGGTTACATTGCCTTTATATGAAATATAGAGTATAGTTAATCTAACTGGGTATTTGTGAGTTTTTTTTAGGCTGAATGAAGGTTGGTAATAGGGTTCGTAGGGGTTGGTGTTGTGACCTTTAGTTTTCGTTATTATTAGTTATTTATTCCTTAGTGTACAAGAGAAAATTTCAAAGCTTATAGACACAAAAACTTGGGAGAATTGTAAACTATGAGGAAGGCAATGTAGAACTTCAGAGGACATTGACAAGTTGGTGGAGTGGGTGTATAGGTGGCAGATTAGTTCAAAACAGAACGTTTGAGATTATGCACTTAACACGTGGAGAAACAAGATAAAATAAATAGTATTATCCTAAACGGTGTGCAGGAACAGGGAGACCTGGGTATACATGCGTGCAGGTTATTGAAGGTAGTAGAAAAAGTGTAGAGAGTTGTTAATTAAGAATACTATTCTAAGTTTCATTAGATGGACAAAGAGTACAAGAACAGAAATGTTACACTGGATACAATGTTGGGTCGTCCACACATGGAAAATTGGAAACAGTTCTGGCCACGACACTTGAGGAAGGATATGTATGCATTGGAGAACATACAGAAGATGTTTATGAGAATGGGTCCAGGAACGAGAAACTTTACTTATGAATATAGATTGGAGAAGTTAAAAGCAAGGCTGAAACAGTGCCACATAAACAGAAAACCTGTGCAAGACAAGGAATAAACTGTAAACTCATCCATAAGGCATCTCATAATATGGGGGCTCATCCAATTCCTGATGGTGACAATGTCTCATCGGAAAAATTAAATTTCCAACTTGGCATATCTGGGTTCATTCATTGGTTTTTAAATGCTCATTCCCAGAAAAAATAATCAGTCTTATAAATAGTCTTCTCTGTCAAAACAGAAATGGTATTATGAATGTTTTCTTCACTTCATTTAGTCACACTAGTTTTCTTGGGCAGCAGCATTGCCTGGATATTAGGCAGCACTCCACCTAACAGGTTTTTGCGTTCCCCATTGTTCCTCATTTCTCACAGCTACAGGTGTCTGGACATAATGTGGATCCAGCTACTACCATGCATTGCAGGCCAGTCTGAGGATTTCAGTCATTAGAGCACTGCAGCCAGATAGGCATCCGCTCCAGCCCCCACACACTCAGTATAGTTGCCCTTTCTCAGGAGCCTGTGATCTCGGCCCACCAGGAACTGCAGTTCTGCCTAGGAGGAACATGAATTTGGTATTGTTCGCAAGATTTAACGGTCTCTGATTCTGACACTTTCAATTACTGTTGAAGGTTGAACAAGCACGCAAAGGGATGCCATAAAATATATTAATCAGATGTTATCATACAAATGAGATAAAGTCAGGTTTTTAAGGCAATTACATGCAGTAATGTGTTGATCCCAAATACCTGCAGCCTGGGTTCATTTTTCATTGAGATTGAATGGAATTTGCAGAAATTACTTTAGAATTAATTTGCTTCAAATTCCCTCAGTAAATCGATCTCATAACAATAAAATGCTTTAATTACTTTGCCATCATGTGAGTTAACTTCAATCACATCATTGTGAAATGTCACAGGCAATTTACTCTCTTTCTGTCTTTCCTCTACTGTCTCAAGCATATTCCCCTTGTGATTTTTGGGCTTATTTGAAATTGGGGTGTGATCAACATTGGTGGGAGTGAAGATGGGTAATATGCAATTTCGTATTTTTTAATTTATTCATTTTGTGGGATGTGGGTGTCATTGGCTGGCAAGCATTTCTTGCCCATTCCTAGTTGCGCTTGATAAAGTGGTAGTGAGCTGCCTTTTTGAACCACTGCGGTCCTCCCACAATGACCCACAATGCTATTGGGGAGGGAGTTCCAGGATTCAGACCCAGCGACAGTGAAGGAGCAGTGATATATTTCCAAGTCAGGATTGTGAGTGGCTTGGAGAGGAATTTGAAGGTATTTGAAGGAATTTGAATTTGAAGGTTCCCCTATACAGTATCTACTGCCTTTGTCCTTCTAGATAGAAGTAATTGTAGATTTGGAAGGTGGTATATAAGGAACTTTGGTGAAGTTCTGCAGTGTACCTTGTAGATAGTACACACAGGTGCTACTGAGTGTTGGTGGAGGGTATGGATAATTGTGGATTCAGTGCCAATCAAGCGGGTTGCTTTGTCCTGGATGCTGTCAAGTGTCCTGAATGTTGAATCCTTCGTCATTTTGGCATAGTTGTGGATTGCTGCAGTGTGTTGTGGCTTGTCTGAGTAGTGTTTTTATGCAAGTCCATTTGTGGGTGTTGGGATGGTTAGTGTTGAAATTTTGGACTTGATCCGTGTGTATGGCCTTTCTGTGTACTTTGGCCAGAAATTCCCCTTTGGCCCTGTGTTCTACCATCATGTCCAGGAATGGGAGCTGTTTGTTCTTTTCTTCTCTGGTGAATTTGATGCCAGTGAAAATGTTGTTTATAAGTTGGTGTGTTTATACTAGTTTAGTCTGTTTTATGATGGTGAAAATGTCATCCACATCTCGGATCCATAGTTTGGGTTGGACCTGCAGAAGGGCCATGTTTTCAAGTTGCTTCTGCTATTAGTCCAGAGATAGGTGACCCCATACGTTTCCCGTTGATTGGTTCATAGATTTAGCCATTAAAGATAAAGTGGGTCATGAGGCAGAGGTCCAGTAATTTCAGCATGTTGTCTGTGGAAATAGCGTCACTCGGTCCAGTTCCTTCAGTATTGTGGCTAGTGTTTCTCTTGCTAGTCGAATATTGATCAATATGAATAAAGTGGTAATGCCAAATGACACCATGGTTTCATCCTCGTCAATTATGTCTTTGAGGGTTTGGGGGAAGCCCTGGGATGAATATATTGGGTGGGTTGAGTTGTTGACGAGGTGCTTTAGTCTTCTCATAAGTCCTTGGCTAACGTGTGTGTGCCTGGGAGAGAGAGAGACTATGGGTCTGAGGGGTACTTCTGGTTTGTGTAGTTTTGGGAGGCTGTAGAATCGGGGGTGCTTGTCCCTTCAGGTTTCAAGTTTAGGTAGTCTGCTTTGTTAATTTGTCCGGTCTGTTTGTGTCTCTTTAGTGTGTAGATGATTTCATTTCCCAGTTGCAGTGTTGGGTCCGTTTCCACTTGTTGGTATGTATTTGTGTCTGCTGGTAACGTGTGTGGTTTACTGAGGTAGTCTCATTTGTTATGTATTACTGTCATGCGCCCTTTGTCTGCTGGTAGGATTATGTTGTTTTTGTCTTTTTTTCAATCCTTCTAGGGCCTTCCTTTCTGATGTGTTGAGAGTATTAAGTTCATTCATTCTAGTCAGTGTTAAGACCGCTATCTGTCTTATGGCTTGTTGTGTTTCTTCATTGATGCTGTTGGTCTTTGGTGTGGATTCTAGTGCAGCTGGGAGTTCTGCCTTGTTAGCATCTCTGTTGTTGTAATTGAGTCCATGTTTTAGAACAGCTTTCTCTGAGTCTGTTAGTTTTTTGTCGGATAGGTTCTTATCCAAGTGTCTATCTTTGGCTGATCATTTTGGTGGATTAGTTTGGCTAGTTTCTGATCAATGATAACCCTCAGGATGTTTATAATGCAGCATTCAGTGATGGTAACACCATTGAATGTCAAGGGGTGATGGTTAGATTGTCTGTTGTTGGTGATGGTCATAGTCTGGCATTTGGGTGGTGTGAATGTGACTTGCCACTTGCCAGCTGAAGCTTGGATATCGTCCAGATCTTCTTGTATTTGGACACAAACTGCTTCAAAATCTGAGAAGTTGTGAATGGTGCTGAACATTGTGCAATCATTGGCAAACATCCCCTTTTCTGACCTTATGATGGAGGGAAAGTCATTGATGAAACAGCTGAAGATGTTTGGAGATAGTAAGAATGGCCGATGCTGGAGTGGAGCTGGATGAACATAGCAGGCCAGGCAGTAGGCAACATCAGAGGAGCAGGAAAGCTGACATTTCAGGTCGCGACCCTTCTTCAGAAGAAAAATGATTCTTGGGCTAGGACACCACTCTGAGGAACTCCTGGAGCTGAGATGACTGACCTCCAACATTAACAACTATCTTCCTATATGACAGTATGATTCTAACTACTGGAGAGCTTTTCCTCTGAAACCCATTGATTCCAGTTTTGCTCTGGATCCTTGAAGCGACACTCAGTTAAAAGCAGCCTTGATGTCTAGGGCTGTCACTTTCACCTCATCTCTGGAATTCAGCTTTTTTGTCCATGTTTGAACCAAGACTATTATGAGGTCAAGAGCTGAGTGGCTCTGGCAGAACTCAAACTGGGCATCACTGAGCAGGTTTATGCTAAGCAGGTATTGCTTTATAGCACTGCTTTATAACAAATTCTATCACTTTACTGATGATTGGGAGTAGATTGTTGGGATGGCAATTGGTTGGGTTGGAATTATCCTACTTTTTATGTACAGGACATACTTGGGCAATTTTCTACATTGTCAGGTAGGTACCAGTGTTGTCCTCTACTGGAACAGCTTGGCTTGGGGAGCAGCAAGTTCTGGAGCACAAATTTTCAGTACTGTAGGCAGAATGTTGTCAGGGCCAGTAGCCTTTGCCGTATCCAGCACCTCCAAACATTTCTTGACATGATATGGCTCAAATTGAATTGGTTGAAGACTGGTAAGTGTAATGTGGGAACCACTTGAACAGGCCGAGATGTATCATCCACTTGGCATTTCTGGCTGATTATTGCTGCAAAAGTTTCAGCCTTATATTTTGAACTGATGTCCTGGACTCTTCCAGCATTGAGGATGGGATATTTGTGGAGCATCCTCCTCCAGTGAATTGTTTAATTGTCCACCTCTATTCACAATTGGATGTGGCAGGACTGCAGAGCTTAGATCTAATCCTTTGGTTGTGGGATTGCTTAGTTCTATCTGCCACTTGCTGTTTTCACTGTTTGGCATACAAGTAGTCCTGTTTGGTAGCTTCACCAGGTTGATATATCATCTTCAGCTATGCCTGGTGCTACTCCTGGCATGCCTTCCTGCACTTTCCATTGAACCAGGGTTAATTCCCTGGCTTGATGGTAATGGTTGAGCAGGGAATATGCAGGGCCATCAGGTTACTGATTGTGCTGGAGTTCAATTCTGCTGCTGTTATTGGCCCATAGCAGCTCATGGATGCCTAGTCTTGAGTTGCAAGATCTATTCGAAGTCTGTCCCATTTAGCATGGTGATAGTACGACACAACATGACAGAAGTTATTCAGAATGTGAAGGTGGAACTTTGTCTCCATAAGGACTGTGCAGTGGTCACTCTTACTGATACTGTCATGGACAGATGTATCTGCAGCTGGGAGATTGGTGAGAATGAGGTGAAGTATGTTTTTCTGTCTTGGTGGTTCCCTCACCACCTTCTGCACACCCAGTCTAGCAGCTATTTCTTTTAGGACCCAAGCAGCTCGATCATTAGTACTGCTGCCAAATCACTCTTGATAGTGGACATTGAAATCCCACACTTAGAGTACATTTTGTGCCCTTGACATCCTCAGCACTTCCTCTAAAGGCTGTTTCTGTTGTTGTCTTGTCTGATGCCGAGGTCAATGCCGAGTGAGCGTCTGGTTTTGTTTCTTTGTGACTTTGTAGCAGTTGATACAACTGAATGGCTTGCTAGGCCATTTCAGAGGGCAGTTGAGAGTCAGCCACATTGCTGTGGATCTGAAGCCACATGTGGGCCAGACCAGGTGAGGATGGCTGACTTCCTTCCCTGATGGACACTAGTGAACCAGTTGGGGTTTTCCGACAATCGACAACAATTTCGTGGTCATTAGTAGATTCTTAATTCCAGGTTTTTTTTGTTGAATTTAAATTCTGCCTTCTGCCATGGTGGGATTCAAACCCGGGACCCCAGAACATTATCTGGGTCTCTGGATTAATAGTTGAATGATAATGTCACTAGGCCATCACCTTCCCATATTTAAAGGTGCAAGAAATCAAAAAGTAGTAGGATCACGAGTTCTCAAACCCAACTGAGGACAACCAAAATAGCTGTATAAATTATTGAATTAACAAGGTGTAGAGCTGGATGAACGCAGCAGGCCAAACAACATCAGAGGAGCAGGAAAGCTGACGTTTTGGGTCTAGACACTTCTTCAGAAATCCTGAAGAAGGGTCTAGATCCGAAACATCAGCTTTCCTGCTCCCATGATGCTGTTTGGTCTGCTGCGTTCATCCAGCTCTACACCTTGTTATCTCAGATTCTCCAGCATCGGCAGTTCCCACTATCTCGATATAAATCATTGAGAGGGATACTGGTTGTATCACTAGAGGCATCAAAATTAGCCAAAATTAATCATTTAATATCCAATGATGTGTCAGTGTCTGAGGTCCTTAAAAGGGCCTAGAAATATTTAAAGTACTTTGGATAGTTATCTGGGGTGAATATTTCGTTGCTGCCTTTGTGATATTGTTGCAAATCTAAATATTTGATATCTTAAATCATCAGCTATGGCTATTTAAAGTAGTACCCCAGCACACAGCTGTAATTATTAGTTTAGCACTGAAATAAGCAGATCATGAGGCACTTGAATCTTCTCATGTTACTAGACACTAATTATATCACAGACGATTCGGCAATGCTCAGCTTTGATACAGAAAAATTGGAAGGCTTTCTTTGCAAAGCAATAGCAGATCCTTTTAAAGTAGATCATGGATTCCAGGCAGGTGATAATATTCCACCCCCTTGAATCCATAGGACAGAATAGAAGCGAGAGGTGATTCCCTCCTAATTGTATTTAATTTGAATAATCAAAAGCTCAAAGCTGTTTAGTAATGTGAGCAAAACAGCATTTTATTCTCTGATGAGGAAAAACAACTGGGGGAAAACTAAGACTAATGAAGGAATTCAACAATACTGTCAAGAATGTTCTTCAGCTGTTTAGCTTTGAATATGCAGAAAGGATGGGAGCAGCTAATATTAGATACTCAAACATTAATTCTGAAAGTAAATTTATAAAGGTTATTTTGACTTCATCAGCATCTGATTCAATCAAGTGTTAATAACTCTCAATAAAACAGGATAACAATAATTTTGCTGTGAGTTGCACCAGCAAATACACAGATATGTACTTCATTATCAATGTCATCACAAATCTGCTACATTATATTTCTTATATTCACATTGTTTTCTTCATCTAGGAACATAGGCCATTGAATAACTGCATTTGCCTAAGCAGACATTTGCTCATTCCAGCTTCATTCCTATCCTGCCCCCTGGAATTACTGGCACAATAGGTGTATGTCTGATCCTGCACACTCCCCACATCTGACTGCACGATGAGGCTGGCTGGCCAGGGAGCAAGATGGTGCATTGAAGTGGTGGTGCATTTACAGCATCTGCAGTTCTTTTGGTTTGCCACTTCAATGCACCACCTTGCTCCCTGGCCAACATCTCTCCATCTCCAGCTTGCTACAGTGTTCCAGTGAAGCCCAGTGCAAGCTGGAGAAACAACACCTCATTTTCCGCTTGGGAACCCTACAGCCCTCCGGACTCAATATTGAGTTCAATAATTTTAGGGCCTAAACTCTCCATGTCCCAGCACCCCACCCAACGCACCAGGCCTTCTAACCATATAGCCTGCCATTACACACCACCTATTGTTAGTATCTAACAGTCCCCATTAACAACTATTCACCATCCCAGCCTGATCATTAGCAACTCCTTTGTCCAACTGTTTTTCTCTCTCTTTGGGCTCTATCCTATCGTTTACTCCCTACCCCACCCACCTCCCTATTTTCTACACATAAACTGACATTTTCCCAGCCACCATCCGTTCTGAAGAGGGTTACCAGACCTGAAGCATTTTATCTGTTTTCTCCTCCACAGATGCTGCCAGACCTGCTGAGCTTTTGCAGCAACTTTGTTTTTGTTCCTGATTTACAGTATCCGCAGTGCTTTTGGTTTTTATTAAGTTTACCTTAGCTGCTGTCTTTTTCATGCTTATAAGAGCTCTTACAATTTTTTTTATTGTTCGCTAGTTTATCCTCATGGCGATAGCAAGAACTGAAAATGCTGGAGTCAGAGACAACAGTGTGGAGCTGGAGGAACACAGCAAGCCAAGCAGCATCAGAGGTGCAGGAAACTGGATGTTTCAGATTGGGACACTTCTTCAGATATGGGGAGGGAGCAGGGAGATAAATATAGAGAGGATGGGTGGGGCCGAGGAGGGTAGGTAGGATGATGATAGGTGAGTGCAGGTAGGATGTGGTGGAGATAGTTCAGTGGGATGGGTGGGGCAGATAGATGGGAGAGAAAATTGACAGGTTGTGTCAGGTCAAGGAGGCGGGGTGAGAGGGAGGGCTGGATATGGATTGAGGCTGGGTTGGGGAGATTTTAAATGGTTGAATTCCATATTTAGACCATCGGGCTGTAGGATCCCAGGGCGGAACATGAGGTGTTGCTGCTCCAGTTTGCATGTAGTGTCGCTGTGGCACTAGAGGAGGCCCAGGATAGACATGTCACACAGGGAGTGGGAGGGGGAGTTGAAATGGTTGGCAACCGGAAGGTGTCGTCATTTATTGTGTCCAGAACACAGATGCTCGGCAAAACAGTCCCCAAATCTACGGTTGGTCTCACCATTGTAGAGGAGGCTACATCAGGAGCAATGGATACAGTAGACCAAGTTGGTGGATGTACAGGTGAACCCCTGTTGGATATGAAAGGTTTACGTTGGGCCTTGAATGGAGAAGAGGGGAGAGGTATAGGGACAGATGTAGAACTTCCTGCGGTTGCAGGGAAAGTGCCGGGTGTGGTGGGGTTATTGGGGAGTGTGGAATGGTACTAACTACCTTTCATCCCAACCTCTAATTCACCTGGACTATCATTCTATTTTTCACTTTGTATCTACTTATTGGTCACCTATTGTGGAGTTTTTAAAACAGCTCAGTCGTCAAGCTTTTGACTATTTTTTGAAAAATTGTAAGCTTCTCCTTTTAAATTAATACCATTCATTACTTCCTTAATAAGCCAAGGATGATATATCTTTCTGAGAGTTCGTTCATTGATAACTCTCATTTGTTCAACATTTTGAATGAGTACTTTTTCCATAATTCCCAGTGTTTATTTATCACCAAAATTCTAACCTATTCACACAATAATTTTTCACTATTTCTACCTTCATATCTATCCTGTTGGCTTTGTTTAAAATTCTTTTTTGAGACTGGAGCTTTCAAACTGAATATAGAGTTTAATGGCATTGTAATCACTTTCCCCAATGGATCTTTTGATGTGGAATTACTATTTAATTCTGCTTCTTTGCACAATGCTTGATCTGAAGTAATTTTATACCAAGTTTGTTCCACAATTCTTTGCTCTCGGAAACTGTACAAGCACATGTGCAATGTTTTTCTTGGTTTTTTTGTCAATTTGATCATAATACCCTTTTCAAATATTAAAATTCCAGTCAAATATTGCTCTGAAAGGATCTGGGGAGTTAATGCTTGATTGAGTGCAATAAATATCATCCACTATGTTGATGCTACACAAACTTGGTGGGACAGAAATGAAGGATCTTGTAGGGGGTAGACCAAAGGTTAGGTCTTCCCAACAATGTTCGTTTTCTTATAAGTTATTGATAGGTGCAGAGATGTAATAACGTACATATTGACTACCCTAGAACAGTCTTCTCTTTGGATCAGAAGGTGGCCATCCTTCCGCATATTATGCCATGTAAGACTCTAAAGAAACAATACATCAAGAAGGTACAGATGGCAGCACACATGACATGCCCAACAATTATTACATTTCCTATGTCACAAGTTCCCATTGTTTCTTGCTGAAAGTTCTGTTTAATAATATGGGTACAGTTAGGGGTCAATAAACTATCCCCACCAGTAGCTTCTTTGCCTTGTTACTCCTAATTTCCATCCCTATTCATTCAACTTCCTATATTCTGAGCCATGATCCTTCCTCATGGAAGTCTTTATATCATATATCTCTTTGCCACTTCTTTGTGTCTTCCTAAGAGTTTTTACTCCCACTTAACTTTGTGTGTCAGCAAACTCGGATGTATTACTTTAGTTCTTGGACATATCTTCAGTTCCACACCCTTATGGATCTTGTTTCCTCCCATTCTAAATCATTCCCATGCTTGTGATTTTCTCCTCTTGTGGATCATACTCCATTGTCATGAATCTACCTCTGATTCCCATTGTGGCTTCTTGTCATGTATCTCTTCCAAACCCACCTCTTTCTCCCCTATCCACAATCCAGGTTTTTTCTTCTTATTCTTGAAATATTTGGTAGTACATTCTGTCTGAATCAGTTGTTGAATCACTGTGTACAATGTCACAGGACATGAACTAGTCATGGCAATAAATAGTGTTATTCAGTGAGTCAAAGGATCTATTCTTTTATACCAATGGGAGTGTTTCTGCCACTGATCACATGATTTAATGAATCACATTAATTGTAAGAATATCTGAGATTTTAATGGTGCTTTCAAGATCTGTAAGTTACCTGAGCTTGGAATCTTAACTCTGCCATGGGCTGGGATTCAGGTGTTATGACAGCAGAAGTTTAGAGTTGAGACATAGCTCATCACAGTGAAGAAAGATTGAAAGGATATCATGGTAACGTGACAAGAAGGAGGGTGGGAGGTAGCTTAGGTGGGGTTTTTTTAACTGTTTAACTGTACCCATAGAGACGTATAATGTTGGCAAAAAAAAATTAATTTCTCATCAAACTACAGAAATAAGCTGAAACATAAGCTTTTATACCTTAATAGTTTAATTGTAATAAGCAAACTATATTAAAGTAAATTAAACATTTCAGGCAATTTTAAAGGCAACTAATGCATGAAACAGAAGAAAAAGTGATTTTCCGAGAACCAGTCAAGATATATTAGAGAATTAATTTCACTGGACTTTGCACTTCTGGCAAATTTATAGCATTATGAGGTGGAGTCTCAAAGCACTCAGGTTTCCAACAAGGTCACTTATTCCTGCTATGTAGGTTGAATCTTCCAATGTCCTTTGAAAATTGTCCCACTCCATCTGAGTAAACCAATATCTACTGGCAATGACTCCTTGTTTCTTAAAACTCACAAGTTGTAAAACATTGAGCCATTTTCTCACTTCTGTTTAGAGATCCACCTTTCACCTGTTTGGTTGCTAATACAAACAAAATCTTTCTGTTCTTCATGGCAGCTACATTCTGTCTGTTTCTGTCCGTCTGTTGTGTGAGTGTGTATTTCTCTCTGTCTCTGTCTCTCTCTCTCTTTATTCCTCTCTCTGTTTCTCTTGATCTCTAAGTAACAGCAGTCTCATTTAGTATCAAGGTCAAATTGCAGATATGTCATTTGATTTTCTGAAGATGAGATAGTGGGAACTGCAGATGCTGGAGAATTCCAAGATAATAAAATGTGAGGCTGGATGAACACAGCAGGCCAAGCAGCATCTCAGGAGCACAAAAGCTGACGTTTCGGGCCTAGACCCTTCATCAGAGAGGGGGATGGGGAGAGGGATCTGGAATAAATAGGGAGAGAGGGGGAGGCGGACCGAAGATGGGGAGTAAAGAAGATAGGTGAAGAGAGTATAGGTGGGGAGGTAGGGAGGGGATAGGTCAGTCCAGGGAAGACGGACAGGTCAAGGAGGTGGGATGAGGTTAGTAGGTAGATGGGGGTGCGGCTTGGGGTGGGAGGAAGGGATGGGTGAGAGGAAGAACAGGTTAGGGAGGCGGAGACGAGCTGGGCTGGTTTTGGAATGCAGTGGGAGGAGGGGACGAGCTGGGCTGGTTTTGGGATGCAGTAGGGGAGGGGAAGATTTTGAAGCTTGTGAAGTTCACATTGGTACCATTCATTCTAGTGGGGAAGTATGTTTGTGAATGTGGTGCCAATCAAGTGGGCAACTTTTTCCTGGATGGTGTCAAGCTTCTTGAGTGTTATTAGAGATGCACTCATCCAAGCAAGTGGCAGTATTCTATTACACTCCTGACTTGTGCCTTGTAGATTGTGGACAGGCTTCGGGTGTCAGGATTTAATTCCTCACTACTGCTTCTTAGCCTCCGACTTGCTGTTGCAGCCATTATATTTATATGGTGAGTCCTGTTGAGTTTCTGGTCAATGATAACCCTCAGGTTGTTGATGAGCCAAATGGCATAATTCTGCTCATATATCTTTTGGTCTTGTCTTATTCAGTGATGGTAATGTCATTGATTATCAAAGGTTACTTCATAGATTATATCTTGTTAGAGATGGCCATTGCCTAGCACTTGGTCGTGAAAATGTCAGCCCAAGCCTGGAAACTGTTCAGGCCTTGTTGAACTTGGACACGGAGTGCTTCAATATCTGAGAACTTGTTAATGGCGCAGCCATTGTGTAGACATCAGCTAACATCCCTTCTTCTGAACTTTATGATGGACAGAAGGTCATTGATGAAGCAGCTGATGATGGTTGGGCCCATGACACTCCTTGATACTGCAATCTGTCAAATGCTGCCTTGATATCAAATGCAGTTATTCTCACCTTATCTCTTCTGAATATGTTTGAATAAAGGCTGTAATGAGGCCAGGAGCTGAGTTCCCTGGTGGAACCCAAACTGGGCACCACTGACCAGGTTATTGTTGAGCAGCTGCTGCTTGACAGCACTGTTGATGACACCTTCCATCACTTTATTGATGATCGAAAATAGACTTATCAGGTGATAATTGGACAGGTTGGATTCTCTCCTACTTCTTGTGTATAGAATGTACCTGGCCAATTTTTCATATCTTCGGGTTGATGCCAGTGTTGAAACTGTCCTGGAACAGCATGGCTAGGGGAGCACTAAGTTCTGGAGCACCAATACTATTGCTGTATTGTTGTTGGAGCCCATAGCTTTTACAATATCGAGTGTCTCCAACTGTTTCTTTATATCATGTAGAGTGAATTGAATTTGCTGAAGACTGACATCTGTGATGCTGAGGACCACAGGAGGAAGCCAAGATGGATCACCCACTTGACACTTGATCTCTTGTATTGATGTGCTAGGATCGTCCCATCATGGAGGATGGGGTTATTTACAGACTCTCCTCCTCCATGAATTGTATAACTGATCGCCACTATTTGCGACTGTATATAGCAGGACTGTAAATGGAAAGACTTTGAACAAATATAGCAATTCAAAACTGAGCCGCCCTCAGGTGCTGCGGGCCATCAACAGCAGCACAATTGTACTCCAGCACAATCTGCAACCTAACAGCCTGGCATATCCCCATTTGACCCTCACCATCAAGCAAAGGGATCAATCCTGAAGTGTGAAAGAAACATTTCAGGTGCAGCACTACGCATATTTAAAAATGAGTGTGAACCTGGTGAAGCTACCAAACAGGACTAAATGTGTACTAAACATAGTAAACAGCAAATGATAGACAGAGCTAACCAATTCCACCAATGGATCATATCTAAGCTCTACAGTCTGGAGCTGCTGGACTGCATTAGCATCAGGTGGTGAAGGAACCAACAGGAGGGGGAAACATTCCTGACCTCATCCTCATCAATCTGATCCATTGGTGGATGATCCCTTTGCTTGATGGCAAGGGTCGAGTGGGGATATGCCAGGCTGTTAGGTTGCAGATTGCGCTGGAGTACAATTGTGCTGCTGTTGATGGCCCGCAGCACCTGAAGGAGGCTCAGTTTTGAATTGCTATATTTGTTCAAAGTTTTTCCATTTAAAATGGCGATAGTGCCACACAACACGTTGGAGGTTGTTCTCAAGGACTGTACCCTTGTCACTCAACAAAGAAACAAAGAAACAAAGAAACCTACAGCACAGGAACAGACCCTTCGGCCCTCCAAGCCTGCGCCGATCAAGATCCTCTGTCTAACCTGTCATCTATTTTCTAACAGTCTGTGTCCATTTGCTCCCTGCCCATCCATGTACCTGTCCAAATATATCTTAAAATACGCTAACGTGTCTGCATCTACCAAGACTGTCACAGAGAAATGCATCTACAGCTAGCAGATTGATAAGGATGAGGTCAAGAATGTTTCCCCCTCCTGCTGGTTCCTACACCACCTGCTGCTGATGCAGTCCAGCAGCTCCATCCTCTAAGACTCATTGAGCTTGACCAGCTTTGCTGCTGCTACAACAGTCTTGATGTGGACTTTGACATCCACTACATTTTGTGTCCTTGACACCCTCCTTGTGTTGTACAACATTGAGGAATACTGATTCATCAGGGAGGCAGTATATGGTAATTAGCAGGAGGTTTCCTTGTCAATGACCTGGTGTTATGAGACTGCATGCTATCCACAGTTAATGTGGAGGACCACCAGGGCAATGCCTTCTTGACTCCATACCACTGTGCCACCACTTCTGCTGTGCCTCTCCTTCCAGTTAAACAGGACATATCCAGGAGTGGTGATGGTGGTTGTCTGGGACATTGTTTGCAAAATGAGATTATGTGACAATGACTTTACCAGGCTGTTGCATGACTATTCCATGAGGTAGCTCTCCCAATTTTGGCACCAGGTCCCAGTGGTTAGCAAGGGAGTTGACAAGACTGTTTGTCATCATTGTTTCCTATGCCTAGGTTGATGCCAGATGCTTTGGTTTCTTTTCTTTTTTGAGACTTCTTAGTAATTGTTACAATTGAGTGGTTTGCTGGGCTATTTCAGAGGGCAGTTAAGGGTCAATCACATTGCTGTGTCTGGGGTTATGTGTAGATCAGACCAAGTGAGGGCAGCATTTTCCTGCCTTGAAGGAACTCAGTGAACCAGATAGTTTTTCAACAAAGATTTCATGGTAATTATTAGATTCTTAAATCCAGATTTTTATGGAATTCAAATTCCACCATGGTGGGATTCAAAGCTGACTCTGGATTAATAGTTTAGTGACACATACATGAAGTCATCACCTCTCCAATGTGTTTAATCCATCTTCTTTCATGGAAATACTATAAGCAAATCCTGAGTTAAGAGAGCTGGATCAAACATCTGGCTCAGAATGTGAAGCAGAACCAATACTCAAGTGTTATTATTAAACCAGTATTCAATAGTATTTAAATAATATGTTTTAACGTGGAAATGGAGACCACCTCAAATATCAGCTGATGAGAGAAGGGCAGTGGTCAATCAGGTGGTTGTTCCATTTGAGTATTGTACTGGCAATACAAATGGTTGACATGATTCCAATGGTGGGTCATTGACTTCAACATGTAAGTAAAATGTAACATTTTTGTGACCAGGATTATATAAAGGTTTGGTTTAATGTTAACTGACATGCCATCCTTATCAGGTTGTCACATAACCATCAGTTAAAGTTGTGCCTTTAATTCTGATAACATTTTCGAAGAATTGTTCAGTAAGCTGTTAAAAGATTACATAGAATTTCTACTTAAAGCCAAGGGAGAAAATAAATATTTTCTTTTGCAATTTTCATCAAGATTTGCGAAGGCAGTGCTTTTGAAGAAAATTACAGCAAAATAGATGTTCAATTTGTTTTCCAAGATTTAGATGCCCCAACTAAATAGCCTGATCAAGTTTCAAACTTCATGCCACCAATAATTGAAGAATTACTGAATAGTTTGTGAAAACACTATAACATTTTCAGTTTATCATTCACAATCATAAGGAGAATTAAAGAGATGGCATCGAACTTTAGAGACCATAATTAGGGCATATTGTCAAGAATGTTGTAATGATTTGATTAAGCATTTCCCTTGTCAGAACCAATCGTGGGATCAGGCGAATTAGGGTGACTGCCCTGGACAATCTGCTTTGAATAGGTCAGTGGGCACCTGGCAGGAAACAGCAACGACATAATTGGTGTGTATTTAATAAAAAAATTTTGAATTTCATTACAATTAAACATAAGAAGTAAGAGAAGAGGCAACCTGGGTCAATTGGAGTCGTGGTGGCTGTAGGGGCAGAGTTGAGTGAACGTGGGGTTGAATGGGAGCAGTAACAGCAGAGTGGAGTGAACCTGAGGGTGAATCGTGGCTGTGGGAGGAGGGCAGAGTGAACCTAAGGGTGAATAGTGGCTGTAGGAGCAGAGTGGAATGAACCTGAGGGTGAACAGTGGCTGTGGGAGCAGAGCAGAGTGAACTTCGGGCTGAATAGTGGCTGTAGAAGCACAGCAGAGTGAACCTGGGGGTGAACAGTGGCTGTGGGAGCAGAGCAGAGTGAACCTGGGGGTGAATGGTGGCTGTGGGAACAGAGCTGAATCTGGGGTGGAACTCCAGAGGTGGCGTCACAAGTTAAAAAGTGATGGAGAATTGGCTGCTCACATGCCATGTCTAGAGACTGAATGATAGCAAGAACTCGAGATGCTGGATTCAAAGTCAATACAATGGAGGAACACAGCAGGTCAGGCAGCATGAGAAGAGCAGGAAGGTGGATGTTTTGGGGTAACACTCTTCATCAGGACTGAAGCCTGCCTGACCTGCTGTGTTCCTTCAGCTCCACATTAGAGACTGAGTGAGTAGTGTTTGGAGAAAGATACAATGTAAAGTATTTATTGTTATGGTTTGTTGTTTGCTAGAGTTAGAGAGGAGAAATCTGATTTTGGTGAAGAGTGGGTAAGGTTGTGTAACTGGTTCCTAGTTTATTGTTTGAATGCTCCTCCTGCAATATGTGGGAAATCAGGGTAACTTCCATTCTCCATAGTGACCACGTATGTTGGAAGTGTGTTCAGCTTCAGTTCCTGATTGACCATGTGGAGTGGCTGGAGCTGTGGATGGACTTACTATGGAGCATCCATGAGATTGAGGATGTCATTGATAGCAGATTTTGTGAGCTAAATGTGCTATCAATGTTGTTGGATACTTTTGAGGTGAATGGCCTTGCAGGAAAAAGCAGCAGCAGCCTGATTAGTGACACCATGACAAGCACTATCATGCAGCAGGGAGGGTTGAAGTACAGGCAAGCATTAGCAATAGGGCACTCTGTAGTCAGGGCGCAGGTTTCTGTGGCCGTGAGCAAGACCCCAGGATGATGTGTTGCCTACCTGGTGCCAAGGCTAAAGTTGTCACTGAACAGTACAGAACATTCTGAAAGCGGGGCGGGGGGGGGGGGGGGTTGGTGATCAGCCAGAGGTTGGGTCCATATTGAAACTAATGACATAGAAAAAGAGATGAGGTCCATCAAAGGGAATGTAGGGAGTTAGGCAGGAAGTTGAAAAGCAGGACTTCTGGGGTTGTAAACATGTGATTACTCCTTGGGCCACATGCTAGTGAGGGCAGAAATAGGAAGGTAATACAGATGAATGTGAGGCTAAAGAGCTGGTGTAGGAGGGAGGGCTTCAGCTAACTGGATCATTGGGGTCTCTTCCAGGGTGGGTGGGATTTATACAAGAAGGACAAGTTGCACCTAATCTGGGTGGGCAGCAATATCGTAACAGGGAGGTTTGCTAGTGCCACTCAGGTGAGTTTAAATTAATGTGGCAGGGTAGTGACAGACAGAGCAGCAGGTCAGCATTTCGGCAGTTGGAGGAGAAGGTTGATTTTAAGTCAGGTAAGCTCAATAGAAAGAACAGGCAGGGCCAGGTTAATGAAAATGGCAGGACTGACAGTTTGAAGTATATTCATTTTAGTACAAGGAGTATAACAGGTAAAGCAGATGAGATTAGAGTCTGGATTAATACATGGGACTACGACATTGTAGCCATTACAGAAATTTGGTTGAGAGAAGGGGAGGACTGGCAACACAATGTTTCAGGGTCTAGGCGTTTCAGTTGAGATAGAGAAGAATGGGTGAAAAGGGAGGGGGAAGTTGCATTACTGTTTAAGGAGAATGTCACAACTGTATTGAGAAAAGTAATCTTATAGGCCTTTTCCAAAGAGGCCACATTAGTTGAATTTCTGAATAAGAAAGATGCAGTCACTATGGTGGGGTAACTTCAATGGCTTCCCAATACCCCGTGGGAGATAGGGGAATGACACGTAAGCAGATCAGGGAAGGTGTAAAATCAGCAGGGTTGTTGTAGTGGATAATTTTAACTTTCCCAGCATTGACTGCGGCCAGCGGCTTAGATGGGGCATAAAAGTTTAGGAGGGTTTCTTAAAATAATAAGTAGATTGTCCAAATAGGGAAGGGGCCATACTAGATCTTGTATTGGGGAGAGAGCCTGGCCAGGTGTTTAAAGTTTCAGTGGGGAGCATTTTGAGACAAGTGATCATAATTTAGTAAGTTTTAAGATAGTTATGGATAAGTAGAAGACTGGTCTTCGGGTGAAAATGTTAAATTGTGGAAAGGCCAATTACAACAACATTAGGCAGGACCTGGAGAAATTAGATCAGGGGTGCCTGATTGAAGGTAAATCCAAATCTGACATATGGGAATCTTCTAAAGGCCAGTTGAGTAGAATTCAGGATCAACATGTTCCTGTGAAGATGAAAGATAAGAATGGCAAGATTCATAAACCTTGGATTACAATTGATATTGAAGTTTAATCGAAAAAGAAAAGGAAGCATATGTAAGGTTTAGGAAACTGAAATCGACAAGGTCCTTGTGAATATAAAGGAAGCAGAAAAGAACTTAAACAAGAATTTAGGAGGACTAGAAGGGACCATGGAATGTCCTTAGCAGGTAGGATTAAGGAGAATTCCAAGACATTTTATACAGATATTAGGAGCAAGAGGATAACAAGGAAAGGATAGGTCCACTCAAGGAGAAAGAGAGATTTTATGCATTGAGCCTGAGGAAATTGATGAGGTCCTTATTGAGTTCATTGCAATAGCATTCACAAAGGATAATGACATGGATAATGGTAAGATTCCGAAAAGGTAGTTGGTATTCTGGGGCATGTCAATATTAAGAAGGAGGAGGTGTTCGGTGTCTTGAAAAACATTCCCAGGGTTCCCAAGGTCTGACAGGCTCTATCCCAGGACACTGAAGGAGACAAGAGAGGAGACTTCTGGGCCCTTGACCGAGATCTTTGCATCCTCTTTATCCACAGGTGAGGTCCCAAAAGACTGAAAATAGTCAATGTTGTTCCTTTGTTTAAGAAAAGCAACAGGATAATCCAGGAAATTATAGGCCGGTGAGCCTTACATCAGTTGAAAGAAATGATTGGAGAAGATTCTTAGGAACAGGATTTACTCACATTTGGAAAAGAATGAACTTACTAAGGAAAGTCAGCTTGTTTATGCGGCAGAGGTGTTGTCTCAGAAATTTGGTTGAGTTTTTTTGAGGAAGTGACAAAGATGATTTATGATAGGAGGATGTTGTTTACATAAATTTTACTAAAGCAGTTTACAAGATCCTTCATGATAAGCTGGTCCAGAGATTAAGTTACATCTGATCCATGTGAATTGGCAAATTGGATACAAAATTGGCTTGGTCATAGGAGACAGAAGATAGTCAGGGAAGGGTGTTTTCCTGACTGAAGGTCAATGTCCAGTGGTGTTTGGCAAGAGTTAGTTCTGGGGCCTCTTTCTGAAAATCGGTGAAGTTGTGGATATTGAGGAAGGCTATCAAAGGATACAATAGGATATCGATCAGTAGGAAAGTTGACAGAGAAGTGACAAATAGATTTTAATCCAAATAAGTGTGAGTCATACATTTTGGGAGGTCAAAAGCCTGAGGAAAGTATATAGTTATTGGCAGGATCATTGATATGCAGTGGGACCTTGGGGTCCAAGTCCACAGCTTGCTGAAAGTGGCAACACAAGTGCACAAGGTGGCAAAGAAGGCAACTGGCATGCTTGCCTTCATCGCTCAATGCATTGACTATAACGGTTGAAAAGTCATGTTGTACTGTATATAACTTTAGTTCGGCCCCATTTGGTGTATGTTGTGTGCAGTTCTGGTTACCACACAATAGGAAGGAATTGGAAGCTTTGGAGAGAGTGCAAAAGAGGGCAACTTGATAGAAGTGTGTAAAATTATGAGAGACTTGGAGATGACGGACAGTCAGACTCTTTTACCTAGTGTGAACATAGCAAATACATACCAAATGCATAGATCTAAGGTGAGAGGGAAATGTTAAAAGGAAATGTGTTTGGAAAGCTTTTTATGCAGATGGTATAGGTGCCTGGAATCCACTGCTGGGCAGATGGTACATGCAGATATAATAGCAAAGTTTAAGAGGCATTTAGACAGATACAGGAACAGGCAGGGAATAGAGGGATATGGACCATGTGCAAGCAGATGGGATTAGTTTAGAATGCAAAAATGGTCAGAACAGTCATGGTGGCCAAAAGGTGTGCGCCTGTGCTGGACTGTTCTATGCTCTAGATGAATATATAAAACACTGTGATGAATAGTAATCACAACAAAATTAAATTTGCAGTCTCACAGGTGTTTGCTTAAGGAATGGAAGGGAAAAACTGGAAAGCAACAGGGGAGGAGGGCACATAGTGTGATTTGCCCTGATCCCTGCACCCCCCAGGGACAGTTTTGTTTGCATTAGAGAATTCCCTAATGAGTTATAGACAATAAACTATAGACAATAGGTGCTGGAGTAGGCCATTCAGCCCTTTGAGCCAGCACTACCATTCATTATGATCATGTCTGATCATCCACAATCAGTATCCTGTTCCTGCCTTATCCCCACAACCCCTGATTCCACTATCTTTAAGAGCTCTATCTATCTCTTTCTTGAAAGTATCCAGAGAGTTGGCCTCCACTGCCTTCTGCGGCAGAGCATTCCATATATCCACCACTCTCTGGGTGAAGAAGTTTTTCCTCAACTCTGTTCTAAATGGCCTACCCTTATTTTTAAACTGTGTCCTCTGGTTCTGGACTCATCCATCAGTGGAAACATGCTTCCTGCCTCCAGAGTGTCCAATCCCTTAATAATCTTATACATCTCAATGAGATCCCCTCTCATCCTTCTAAACTCAAGTGTATACAAGCCCAGTCGCTCCAATCTTTCAACATATGATGGTCC
Source organism: Stegostoma tigrinum (assembly GCF_030684315.1). Lineage (NCBI taxonomy): Eukaryota > Metazoa > Chordata > Chondrichthyes > Orectolobiformes > Stegostomatidae > Stegostoma > Stegostoma tigrinum. Next base: position 49,832,310 of record NC_081354.1, on the reverse strand, counting down.
CACCATTCTGGGAATTGACCTTGTGAACCTACGCTGCACTCCCTCAATAGCAAGAATGTCCTTCCTCAAATTTGGAGACCAAAACTGCACACAATACTCCAGATGCGGTCTCACCAGGGCCCTGTACAGCTGCAGAAGGACCTCTTTGCTCCTATACTCAATTCCTCTTGTTATGAAGGCCAGCATGCTATTAGCTTTCTTCACTGCCTGCTGTACCTGCATGCTTGCTTTCATTGACTGATGTACAAGAACACCTAGATCTCGTTGTGCTTCCTCTTTACCTAACTTGACTCCATTGAGATAGTAATCTGCCTTCCTGTTCTTGCCACCAAAGTGTATAACCGCACATTTATCCACATTAAACTGCATCTGCCATGCAGGATTCAATCCTTTTGAACCAATAGACTATTACGAAACGAAAGGGCTACTCAAATTAATTAAATAAAAATTTATAAGTCAAATCTCAGAGGCTGTCTTTCTGACCTATGTGTCTGAGAAAGAAAAATTAAGTTTGTGCATTGGCCAAAAAAGCATTTCGGTACAGCTCAAGAAACAATGAAAGCTAGAGCACATAAAAAGTAAAATGTTCAAAATTTTGATGCTGGAGACTAATTGTTCATACTGTAACCTATCTTCAGGGAACCATTAGGAGCAAAGTTCATTGGACTTTGACAAATCAAATCATACCAATAATACGAGTTACAAAGTCAGTACTCCAGGCAGGAGGAACAATCAGTGGGTGTGTCTAATTATTTTTGAAGCAATACTATTAAAGAGTGGACAGTCTGAATAAAGTGTATTTGCAATGGTTAAAAGTTAGGAGTGAAAAACGAATATTAGTCATTTGAGAATGAATTAGAAATTGAGTATTCAAATGTTGACCCTACAGCAATCACATTAAATGGGTGCTTGAAAAGTTGCTTGAAATATTTTGCTGTCTCTCAGAAAAGAATCAAAGTGAATTACTGAAGCTATCATAAACTCATAAATCGATTTGTGTAAATAAGCCAGGAAAATGTCTTATACAAGATATTCATTTAGGGAATGCATTATCCATAAAATAATATATTTACAGAACCAAACCAGTGAATTCAGCCTTAGTGAGGGAAGAGACCAAATGAGCTGCCTTCTTGAAATGCTGCAGTCCACCTGCTCTGGATTGACCCACAATGCCATTAGGGAGGGAATTTCAGGAGGTTGGCCCAGCAACAGTGAAGTAACAACAATATATCTCCAAGTCAGGATGGTGAGTGACTTAGACGGGAACTTGAAGGTGGTGGTGTTCCCAAATACAGTATCTGCTGCTCTTGTCATTCTAGACTGAAGTGGTCATGAGTTTGGAAAATGCTGTCTGAGGATATTTGGTGAATTTCTATAGTGCATCTTATAGATAGTACACACTGGTGCTACTGAGTGTCAGTGGTGGAAGGAATGGATGCTTGTGGATGCAGTGCAAATCAAGTGGGCTGCTTTGTCCTGAATGGTGTCAAGCTTCTTGAGCGTTGTTGGGGCTGCAGTCATCCAGGCAACTGGGGAGTATTCTATCCTGACTTGTGCCTTGTAGATGGTGGATAGGCTCTCGGGAGTCAGGAAGTGAGTTACTCACTGCAGCATTCCTAACCCCTGACTGGGTCTTGTAGCCACTGCATTTATTCATGAGTCCAGTTGAGTTTCTAATCAATGATAAATCCCAGGATGTTGATAGTGGGGGCTTCAGTGATGGTGAATGTCAAGGCGTAGTGGTTAGATTGTCTCTTATTCTTGATGGTCAAAGCCTGGCATTTGGGTGGCATGAATGTTACTTGCCATGTGTCAGCCCAAGCCAGGATATTGTCCAGATCTTCTTGCATTTGAACATGGGCTGCTTCAGTATCTGAGGAGTTGTGAATGATGCTGAACATTGTCCAATCACTGGCAAACAAACATCCCCATTTCTGACCTTATGATAGAGGGAAGGTCATTGATGAAGCAGTTGAAGGTGGTTGGGCCTATGACACTACCCTGAGGAACTTTTGCAGAGATGTCCTGGAGCTGAAATGACCGACCTCCAACAACCATGTCCATCTTCATATGTGTCAGGTATGACTCTAACCACCAGAGGATTTGCTCCCGATACCCACTGATTCCAGTTTTGCCACACTCAGTCAAATGCAGCCTTGATATCAAGGGCTGTCACTTTCACCTCACCTCTGGAGTTCAGCTCTTTTGTCCATGCTTGGACTAAGACAGAGATAAGGTCAGGAGCTGAGTGGCCCTGGTGGAACCCAAACTGGGCGTCACTGAGCAGGTTACTGCTGAACAGGTGCTGCTTGATAGCACTGTTGATAACACTTTCCATCACTTTACTGATGATCGAGAGGAGACTGATGGGACAGTAATTGGCCGGGTTGGATTTGTCCTGCTTTTTACGTTCCGGACATTGTTGTTCAATTTTCCACATTGTTAGGTAGATACCAGTGTTGTAACTGTACTAGAACAGCTTGGTTAGGGGAGTGGCAAGTTCTGGAGCACAAGTCTTCAGTTCTATTGCCGGAATGTTGTCAGGGCCTGTAGTTTTTGCAGTATTCAGTGTCTCCAACCATTTTTTTGATATCATGTTGTGTGAATCAAATTGGCTGAAGAATGATATCCATAACACTGGGGATGACTGGAAGAGGCCGAGATGGATCATCCACTGAGCACTTCTGGCTTAAGATCACTGCAAAAGCTTCAGCCGTTTGTTTTGCACTGATGTGCTGGTCTCTTCCATCATTGAGGATGGGGATATTTGTGGAGCCTCCACCGCAAGTGAGTTATTCATTGTCTGCCACTATTCACAATTGGATGTGACAGGACTGCAGAAAGAGTTAGGGGGTTCTAGTTGTTTGTCCGACATAAGCAAGAATGATATTTTTCTTGTCTATTCTTAAGTGAGTATAAGAGTAAAATTAAACTAATGTCCACATTCTATTTAGTTACTTTTGTCTGGGGAGATCAGGGTTGTGAGCACACCTTGCACTATACAGGAAATCCTAGGTGCTTCTGGCATTCTTGATGACCAAATGTGGAGCAGGCGTTTCTGGCTGGAGTAACATGAACTCTGGGTTTTGAATCTTTTGCAGCAGCTGGGGGGTACTACTGCACTTTCACAAGGCTAGCAGGTTCCTGGATGTGGTCATCCTTCAGTTTAAAGAAGTGCGGGCAGAACGGGAATTGGGTTACTGCCAGAGAGACAAAGGGGACTAGGCAGATTGTGAGGGAATCTCCCATGTGCACCTCACTCACAAACTTTTTGGCCTTGAGAAACAACAAGAGTGATGATTCCTCTGTGGAGGCCAGCCAGAGTCAAGGCCATGGCTTTGTGGGTGGTCAAACTGTTTGGCGTGAAGAAGAAGTGGGTAAATACAATACTGGTGTGGGATTTTGGTAGTGAAGGGAGTTGGCTGATGTTTTTGCAGTCACAGACATGACTCCACAAAATGTTGCCAGGATCAAGGATGTCAATGATCACCCGCAGGGCAGTCTGAAGGCAGGTGATGGTGAACAGCCGCAGGTTGTGGTCATGTTGGGACCAATGACATATCGATAAAGAATAATGAGGCACTTTAAGCAAACTTTAGAGCATTATGTACAAAATAGTAAAGCAAGGCTTTAAATGTTGTAACCTCCGTATTACTCCTGGTTCCAAAAAGTTGCAAGTATTGGAAATGAGGGATTGAGCAAAGCAGATACTCATCTAAAATTTAATGGGTTAACTGAAATGAAATGAGAAAGCTAAAATGAGGGGAGGCAATTTCTTAGTAGTATCACTAGACTATTATTCTAGAAACCCAGGTCATGTTCTGAGGACTCAAATTCAAATCCTGTCACGTCAGCTGGTGGAGGTTGAATTCGAGACAAATCTGAAATTAAGAGTAAGGCCCACAGCCCATCTACCTTGTCCTGCTAAAGCTACTCTGGCTGTTTGTTGTTGCCCGATACTTTTTGAGCTAAGGCAAACAAAGGTTGAACGTGAGTCTGATGCAGTGGTGTGAACACTCGTTGATTGTATCTGATTTTAAATAACAGTTGTAAGGGATAATGGAGTTTAATTATTTATCTTTACTGCCACTGACTCAATAATTTTCTCTTGTCCTGTCTAGTCTTATTCTTGTGGAGAGATGATCTGAGTGGTAGCAAGAATCTCCTCTTATTAGTTATCTATTATTTCATATGTACGACTAGACAAGAGGCATCGCCAAGCTATTCAATTGATAAGAGTATGAAAATTGGGAATAATTGTCAAAGGCTTTAAATGAGTCCTTTATCCATTTGGACAAATACACGGATAGGAAGGTTTTGTAAGGATATCGGCCAAGTGCAGGAAATGGGCTTAGCGCGGATGGACGTTTTGGTCAAAAGGCCAGTCTCCATACTATAGGACTCTATGACTCATATGATAACCTTGACAACATTGCTGGAAAACCCTTCTGTTTCACCAATGTCCTTTGAGGAGAAAACTACCATCCCTGCCTGGTCTAGCCTGCATGTGGCTCCAGACTCACAACAAAGTGGCTGACTCACTGTCCTTTGTACAATTAGACACAGCCAATAAATGGTGGCCCAGTTTGTGGATGAATATTAATAAAAAAGAAGCCTGGTAACGACGTGATGATTAGAAAAGTCTGTGGCTTTAATCAAGAAATATGTGTGTGATTATAAATTTGTATTGTAACTCAGCAGTAATGGACCGATCTGTAAGTAACTGTGTAGTAAATTTGCAGATGACACTAAGGTCGCTGGAGTTGTGGATAGTGACGAAGAATGTTGTAGAATACAGAGAGATTTAGATAAGCTGCAGAGCTGGGCTGAGAGGTGGCAAATGGAGTTTAATGCGGACAAGTGTGGGGTGATCCACTTTGGTCGGAGTAACTGGAATGCAAAGTACTGGGCTAATGGTAAGATTCTTAGTAGTGTAGATGAGCAGAGAGATCTCAGTGTCCATGTACACAGATCCTTAAGAGTTGCCACCCAGGTTGACAGGGCTGTTAAGAAGGCATACAGTGTTTTAGGTTTTATTAATAGAGGGATCGAGTTCCGGAACCATGAGGTTATGCTGCAGCTGTACAAAACTCTGGTGCGGCCTCACTTGGAGTATTGCATACGGTTCTGGTCACCGCATTATAAGAAGGATGTGGAAGCTTTGGAAAGGGTGCAGAGGAGATTTACTAGGATGTTGCCTGGTATGGAGGGAAGGTCTTATGAGGAAAGGCTGAGGGACTTGAGGCTGTTTTCATTAGGGAGAAGAAGGTTGAGAGGTGACTTAATTGAGACATATAAAATAATCAGAGGGTTAGATAGGGTGGATAGGGAGAGCCTTTTTCCTCGAATGGTGACGGCGAGCATGAGGGGGCATAGCTTTACATTGAGAGGTGAAAGGTATAGGACAGATGTCAGAGGTAGCTTCTTTACTCAGAGAGTAGTAAGGGTATGGAACACTTTGCCTGCAACGGTAGTAGATTAGCCAACTTTAAGTACATTTAAGTCGTCATTGGACAAGCATATGGACATACATGGAATAGTGTAGGTTAGATGGGCTTCAGATTGGTATGACAGGTCGGCACAACATCGAGGGCCAAAGGGCCTGTACTGTGCTGTAATGTTCTATGTTCTAAGACTGGAGTTTGGTTTAAAACTAGACACTGAGTCAGATGTGGTAATGTGGATTAATTGTCAGCTGAAATTGTGACTGTCACAGAATTAAAATGTATAAATATCATGTGGTTGAACGGATAACAGTAACAGCATAAGTAAGCTTGTGGTCAATGTTTACTAACACCAAAAGATAAGATGATTTCCAAGAAAGAACAAGCAAGTCTTTATGAGTTAACTAATCAAACCAGCTGTGTAGATAACAGATTTGTGATATTTGGCAGCAGTCAAACTGATCATTTACTGGAGACAGGATAGTGTCAGAGTTTGAACACTGGAAAAATAAGAGTATCAGAAAGTTTTTTGACACGTGTATAGCTAGCTCAGGAGCTCAGTCAGATCATTGGTTGGAGGGTGGGATGAAGCAGGCTGATTACCTGTTTTGGTGTCATCCTTGGATAAATTCACATGAACATGCCTCTTTTGATTGTAAACAATGCATGGGTAAGTGTTTTTCCAGTATTTTTGTAAGTGTACTTTAATAAAGAACATTGGGCGTATTCCATTGATAGAACTATCTTGGGTCACTTATACCAAGAGTAAACCTAATGGACCAGAGAAAGTAGGAATAAAAGTCTACAGGCTATGAACTTATGGCTGAAAAGATAGTGCAGAGGGAGGGCTTTAGATTTTCAGGGCATTAGGAATGTTACTGGGGAGGTGGAGACCTGTACAAGACGGATGGGTTTCTGATCAGGAAAGGAACCAATATCTTTGGCAGGAGGTTTTCTCATGGTGGTGGGGCACATTTAAAATAGATAGATGGGGAAGTAGGTCAGCAGGGAGAGAACATGAGATAGAATTAGAAGTTGAAACAAAGGAAAGTAAGTCTGGAAGGCAGAAATTATTGAAAGACCTTTCTGTGAACTCTCATGCTTATTGCTCATTGGCTTACTCCACCTGGTTCAATGCACATATTTCTTTCTTCCAATCTTTCTAACACTGCCAGACTGTGTGATTTATACCCAGCGAAGAACGCATCCATGACTTCAGTCATAAAGGGCTTACACAACACTCAATACTGTGCTCTTTTTATTGAGAAATGTAAATAGCAGATACTGATTTCTCATGACTGGGGGATGATGACCTAGTATTATTATTGCTGAATTGCTAATCCAGAGAATGTTCTGCATTCGAATCCCACCACGGCAGATGCTGGAATTTGATTTCAATAAATAAAATCTGGAATTAAATGTCTACTGATGACCATGAATCCATCGTCGATTGTTGGGAAAAAACCCATCAGGTTCACTAATGTCCTTTAGTGAAGGAAATTGCCATTCTTACCTGGTCTGGCTGACATGTGATTCTAGACCCAGGCAATATAGTTGACTCTTAACTGCTCTCTGGGCAAGGAGGGATGGGCAATAAATGCATGCTGGTCAGTGACACCCTCATCATTTCAATGAATAAAAAAAATGAATCTGAGTGGACCATCTGTAGTTGGATGCTTCTGCCTTATTTCTCGAGATGTGGAACAAAAGTATTACTTTAGAGGTAGTCAAAATTTCAGAACACTCAATAAATGTAAAACTAATTATTCTTTATTTAGAGATATATGATCCTTTTTTTCTCAACAACCAACCAAAGTGAATATCATCAAAATAATCTTCAAGCAGTAATCTTTTACAATAGCACATCACACTGAATTTTATATAGTCTGTCTTTCTAATTAAGAATGTTATAATTTCAAAAGACCAATGAAAGTTCTTGAATTCACAGTGTTTTAATAATTTTGTGATTTAATATTCAACTTAACAAGTCTGTTCTTCATTTTGGCTAGACTAACTTGTCTATATAATTAAAGTCTGTATTCAGTTCTGCTTCATCTCATTACACTATCAAAGGCATCGCACTTGCAAATGGTGCACCTTCTAAGGTCAAAAATTAATTATGGTCTGAAATAATGATTTATTTATTAAAATATTGGTCAAACATGCAATTCACAGAACTGAAATGAATAAAAAAAATTGTTAGTGACTACCAGCAGAAAGCAAATAAGCAGAAAAACACTGAACAAAATAATTTTTCTGTTGCTTGAAATGCTACCAATCTAGAATTGTCAGCAAGTATGAATCAAGCATTCAAATTACTAGAATAATTTCTTGAATTGCTTTGAAGCACTATCTGGAAGTTCTTATCTGTAATTATAAAATGAACTGTCTTCATTTTGCAGAGAATAATTTGTAGAGACTTAACTTGTGTGACTTGTTTCACCCTTCCTCACTCTTCCTCATATTAAAGAACACAAATTAAAAATACCATGCCAAAAGATCATTTTCTGTCACAATTTATTTTATTTCAATGGTCCATTGGTTGTTTCTTCTTGTGTGTTTTTATAAAGCCCTTTTGAGACTTTGTATCTCCAGTCATCATGTATAAAAATATGAAATCTTTGAATCCATTGCCTTTACTATTTGTTCCTTTATTCTCCGTAACACTATCCATTTTCATAAGTAATTCTACTTTTCCTCAATTTTAATCAGACAAAATCACAAATTTCTGGAGAAACTCTGTAGATCTAGCAGCATCTGTGGAAGGAAAACAGAGTTATTGTAAAGTGTCCAGTGATCCTTCTTCCAAACTCCCCAAATAGTTACTCCCTTGAAAACAATCAAGCAAATTTATTGACACAATTTCATCCTTTTACAAAGCCATGCTGGCTATACTTGATTAATCCATGCCTTTCCAAATAGAGACTTATTCTGACCCTCAGAAATTTTACCAATGGTTTCCCTTCCAAAGACATCAGAATTGTGTCTGTCTCTTTAATTTTCCATCAACAGGTTTTATTTTTCTGGCTTGCTTGCATTGAACTTTAAGTATCTCTTTTAAGATCTCAAATGTTAGCAGAATTTCCTTAACAAGGGATTTATATTTATTTCTCGCTTTCTTACCTCCTCTGAAATGTTGCTGTCATTGTTCAAGTACCTGTATCTGTAATGCCCCAAATGAAATTGGCTGTCAATTCATAGAAAATCTGGATTTGGGATTTCCTACTTCCAAAAATATAATGCTGTAATCGTAAATAATGCACCTGGTTATAAGTCAAACATGGCTCCACATGTAACAACTTAATTAAGACATAGGTGTCAAAATTATCAAAAATACCATATCTCATAATACTATGGTTCATGAAATGTATTTATTAACTGTAAGAAATCACAGATGGTCCCTCATGCTCTGGAAACAATAAATCTTCAATTTTAATCAGAGATAATGGGAACTGCAGATGCTGGAGAACCCAAGATAACAAAGTGTGAAGCTGGATGAACACAGCAGGCCAAGCAGCATCTCAGGAGCACAAAAGCTGATGTTTCGGGCCTAGACCCTTCATCAGAGAGGGGGATGGGGAGAGGGTTCTGAAATAAATAGGGAGAGAGGGGGAGGCGGACCAAAGATGGATAGAGGAGGAGATAGGCGGAGATCCTCTCCAGCTATCTTCTCCTCTATCCATCTTCAGTCCTCCTCCCCCTCTCTCCCTATTTATTTCAGAACCCTTTCCCCATTCCCCTTTTCTGATGAAGGGTCTAGGCCCGAAACGTCAGCTTTTGTGCTCCTGAGATGCTGCTTGGCCTGCTGTGTTCATCCAGCTTCACACTTTGTTATCTTAAGCTTCAATTTTAACACTGATAAAGGAAAGGGTTAAGACTGTTCTTTGAGTCTTCTCATATCAGAAACTATTGATTTCTTTTTATATTGTGGTACACTCTCCATAATTTTTACCAGGTATCTTGTTCAAAAATTATTTGCTAATTGCATGGGATGGCTGTTATATCAGAAGTACTATATACATATTTTCATGGATGTCAGCAGCTTTATTGTTTATTGTATGTGGGCATTGCTGGACAGGCTAGTATTATTTTGCCCATCCCTATTGCACTTAACAAGATATCAGTGATCTACCGTGCTGAGCTGCTTCCTGTGGTGAGGTATAGGAGTAGAATTAGGTAGGGTGCTCCAACATTTTTGGCACACTGTGAAGAAACACAGTATAATTCCATGTCTGGATGGCAAGGAGGGTAGGTGGGGTGAGATGAGCTACTCATCACAAAGTTCCCAGCTTCTGACTTGCTTTTGTCATCACTTCTCATTCATTCTCATTCTTCCATACTTTAGTGAACACGGGTTCAATTGAACCAATCTCTCCTCTTGGGCAGTCCTGCCATCCTTACTACCAGCCTTGTGAACCTCCACTGCACTTCTTCCATTGCAAGTCTATCTTCTCTGAGGTACGGAGACTAGCAATACTCAAAGGTGTGGTCTCACCAAAGTCCTTGTAGCGGAATGATTAAAATGATATCTTCAGACCAAGCCATTAAGGGTTAATCATTAAGAGTTTATTGGACAAGACCACAAGCAATTGAAATAAAGTAGAAAAGTACATGGAAAACAGGCTGAATGTGAAAACAGCCTCTTTTGACTGAGAGGTAACCATGTGGCACTGAATTGTTTGTGAGAACTGACCTGTTGGGCCATCATACAGAATGACCTGGAGATATTTTTCTGTATGATGGAATGTCTGGGAAAGTACTGAAAGTACTACAAGATGGTGATACAGCATGTAATTTTAGACTCAGAATACTGTTAATATCAATGACTTTGCCTCATTCATTGGACATTACCTTGGGCTGGGATTTGAGACTATAAGAAGAGAATTAGATTTGTTGTCAACTTAACGCATGTGTCATTTGCTGCTGGACTTCACCTTGGACCAGGATTCGCGAACAGTACCAGAATCCTCAAGTTCTCTAAACCACCCAATGTAAAGCAGTGTCAACAATGGGCGAAAGGGCATAAGACTCATTATCAATACAGTTTGACTGCTTTATATATAAATTTACTATTTAATACATTTACTGCTTGATACCCACTTAATACCGCTAATAAATGGTTAATTTAGATCAATTAACCAGTAGAGTTATTCTGGGACATCCCACTGGATCCACTATTGAACCTTAGCAGCCCTCCCTAACTGCAGTAAGACATCCCTACTTCTGAACTCAAATCCTCTTACAATGAAGACCAATGTGCCATTTGCCTTCTTGATTGCTTGCTTTACTAGTCTGCCTACTTCCACTGACGGATGTACAAGGATTTCAACGTCACTTGGTGCACCCACAGTTCCTAATAAATTATCATTTAAATACATTCTTCCAATTTTTGTATACTAATGTGTATAACTTCACATTTAGACATGTTGTACTGCATCTGCCATGTATTTACCCATTCATTTAACTTATCTAAATCACCTTGAAGTCTCCTTGCATCCTCCTCACAACTCACAATTTCGTCCAGTTTTGTGTCATCAGCAACTTTCAAATGTTACATTTGAATTCTTCATTCAGGTCATTTTTGCATATCATGAAGCGCTGTGGCCCAAGTTTGATCCTTACGGTACCTCATGAATCACTACCTGTCACTTAAAAGACCCATGTATTCCACGCTCTGGTTCCCATCTGTCAACCATTTCTCAAAACATGCCCTTTATCCCATGTGCGTTAAATTTGTCCACTAACTTTTTATGAAGGACCTTATCAAAAACTTCCTAAAAATCCCAAAACAGCACATCCACTGGTTCCCCCATAACAATTCTGCTAGTTATATCCTGAAAAACTCCATTAGATTTCTTAAGCATGATTTGTCTTTCATAAACTCATGTTGGCTTGGTCTAAACATGTTAATACTTTCCAAATGTTCTATTGTCACATTTTTGAATATTTATTTCCAGCATTTTCTACATTGAATGTTAGGCCAAGTGGTTTGTTATTCTGTTTCTTTCGCTCCCTCCCTTTTAAATAGTGGGGTTTTCATTTACCACAGCCCAATTTGTTGGAATTGCTGCAGAGTCTAAAGAATTTTGGAAGATGTGTACCAATGCATCCAATATTTCCAGGGCCATTTCCTTTAGTGCTCTGGGGTGTAGATTATCAGGCGCTGGTGATTAATCAGCCTCTAACTTCATTAATTTTCCCAGCATCATTTCCTCACAAATATTGATTTCCTTCAGTTCTGTCTTCTGAACAGACTCTTGTATTTCTAATATTTCTGGAGGTTACTTGTGAAGACAGAACCAAAGTATCTGTTCAGTTATTCTGTCATTTACTAGTACCCTATTCTAATGTCCCCAGTTTCTGATTGTAAGATCCCTTAGGTAATCTTAGCAAAGGGCTGATTGGAGTTCTCCAATTTGCTTTGCCAGCCTTCGGCTAAACAATGAAAACTCAACTTGGGTACTCATCATCATTGATATTTATGATAGTGCAAGTATGCAAATTTGACAAAAATGGGGTTGGACAGGAATCTGATGATCTGCTCTTGAGCAACTAGCACAAACAGTGGTCACTAGAACAAGCCTGTGGAATTGTATTTTAGCATGAGAAAAAAAATTGCTGTGGTCAACATAATTTGAATTGTATGATTATGTAATAATTTCAAAACCTTATCCCAGTCCAAAGGAAAATAAATATGAGAGAGGAAGTCAAATAAATCTACATTGCTGAAATTATTTAAATATATAGAAAAACAAAATACAGAAATATACAACTGAACCATGGTGTTCCTGTCATGGATATCATGTTGACGTAACATGCAAGATTCCTGGTTTGAAACCAGTTAGAAACATCAAGGTTATTTCAGTATCCTGCATGAGGACAAGGTCAGTTGTTCCTGTTTGTTGGTAGAAAAGAATGGAATTTGCAACAGAGCCCATGGCAATGTCACTACCTCTGCGCCAGGAGGCCAGAGTTCAACTTCTACCTGCTGCAAAGGTATGTATGTTATAATATCTCTGAACCTGTTCACTTAAATATTCTATCCATAGCTGAACCATAAATCTTGAAAAGGAATTAATTTATCAGAAGCCACTAGGTCCTCCCCACATTAATCTTACCTTACATTTTAAGAAACTGTTGAATATTTGCAGCATTTGACATTTTAATTCACAGTTCCAGTGTTTGTGGTTTTGAAAAAAATCCAGTGCAGAACTCTAATAGTACATCAGCACCACGTGGAGGCATGATACGGTAGTACAGTTTGAGGAATCAAATTCCTAAAGCTACACATTCAGTTTAAGTGATAAAAATACAAAGACTGCATAAATTCAAGGATTTGCAGTATGACTTTTTCTAAACAAAGGTGAATGCAAATGGTTAATTATGATACTAAGCCATTTCTATTCTTGATAATAACAGTATTGAGTGGGTTGCAGCAACTACTGACTAGAGACAAAAACATACCAAAGTTACTTCATTTATTCAATTAAAAAAAACATAATAACACAAGAACTAGAAGAGAAGTAGGCAATTCAGCCCATTGAGCCTCCTCTGCCATTTGATACAATCATGGCTAATCTCATCTTGGCCTCAATTTCATATCCTGCCTGCTGTCCATCATCCTTAAACATATACTTAACTAAAAATCTGTCAGTCTCCTCCTTAAATGTACCCAATGTCCCAGTATCCACTAATTGCTGGGCACAAAATTCCACGGGTGCAGGTCTTTTGAGAGAATCTACTACCCTTGTCCAGAACTGTAGCCTTGTCTAGATTGCCCCACAAGAGGAAACATTCCCTGCGTGCCTATTTTGTCAATTCCCTTTAGCATCTTGCCAACGTCAATTGGAGCTTATCTCATTTTCCTAAACTCCAGAAAGCAGAGGTCTAACTGCCCTTGTCTCTCTTCATAAGACATATCCTTTATTTCTGGGATATAAACGATATGAATAAATATTCATATGATTGGATAAATATATCATGTTCTGATTAAAATATATGATTCCTGCACATAAATCATGTCACTAATATGAGCCAAAGCCAAGTGCCCGAATCCCAAGCAGTATTTTTAATATCCGATTGTTTAAACATATGAACTAGTACTGTCCTTTTCTTGAGTTCGGGAAGACTTCCATGAAGAACAAAAAAGGTCTAAACTCAAACTATCCACAATCTTAAAATACAATAACATCAACTTGTATTTATATAGCACATTTAATCCAGTGAACTGTCCCAGGCTGCCTCATTAGAATATTGAACTTCTGTTGGGGAATTCCTTGGGACCCTGTGCTAACATCTTCGATCCTGAGCTCACAATAGGGACCTGGGCTAGAAAGATGTAACTTACTTTAATGGTTAACTAGGAAATATTAGACAGTTTAAAACATGCTCTAATATTTGGGTAGAGATAGTAGGAACTGCTGATGGTGGAGTCTGAGATAACAAGATGTAAAGCTGGATGAACACAGCAGGCCAGGCAGCATCAGAGGAGCAGGAAAGCTGACGTTTTGGTTTCTGGACCCTTTCCTGCTCCTCTGATGCTGCCTGGCCTGCTGTGTTCATCCAGCTCTACACCTTGTTATCTAATATTTGGGTAACTTGGTAACTGAGCCCCAACAATAAATCCTTGCCCAAAACTCTTCTGACTACTTAACTATCCCCTGACCCTACGACTCATTCACCAACTTCAGCCATCTACTCACCTCACCCACCTAATTCATGACAGACTGGGAGAGAGTGTGAGAGACTGGGAAAGAGTGTGACAGAACACAAGAGCACAGAAGAGCAGGGTAGAGAGCATGAGAGGGCGGGAGACACTGATTCATTCATCCACTCAACCGTTAATTCATTCATTCATTGACCTATGTTCATTTGTTAAAAAATTGGACCTTGAATGCTTTTTTAAAAGGCTTAAAAAGGGAGCATGTCCTTTTCTTAATCCAACTCCACTCTGTTTGTTAATGTTTGATGGAAGATGTTGCACTGTTCATTCCTCCATCAGCAAGGAATGAAAACTTCCAGACAAAACAGGCAGTAGCAATGGCTAGAAGGCAGAAATGTCCACAGCAGTGTTACTGACCAGACCATTTGGGCCATTAAGTTTGGTGACCAGAGATTTGGTCAAAGAGGTCAGATTTAAGAATGATCTGAAAGAAGGAAAGCAGGTAGAAATGTAGGGAGCAAATTCTAGAACTTGAGGCTTAGTCAGTTGAAGACACTGTCTTCAAAGGTGGAACAATTATAGTTGAATTTGCACAAGAGACCACAAGTAGGGCAGCATAGTTATTCTGGAAGGTTGTGGGACTGGAGAAGATGACAGTGATAGGGAGGGGCAAGACATTCAGCAAGACTTGAAAAACAAGAATAGAAATGATAAAATGAATTGTGTGACTGGAAACCCAAGTACAGAGTGATAGGGGAACAAGACTTATTGCAAGTTAAGACGCAAAACTTTGGATAACCTCACATTCATGACATGTAGAATGTGGGAGACCAGCCACTGACATGGTTAAGTTTAGATGAAATAAAGATATGGATTGGAATTTCAGCAGTGGAACAGCTGAGACAGACGCAAAGTTGAGCAATGCTACAGAAAAAGAAACAGATGGTGTAAGAGATGGCACAGATACAAGGTTGCAAACAGACGAATTTAATCTCAGCTACGGCCACAAAAATGGAGTTGGTAACCAGAATGTTCGGAGTGTGGTCTTAAAACAATTGGTAGCAACCTACGCAATATTTAATTGGAGGAAAAATGATACAGAACTCTTAAACTGATAATGCTGGAATGAGAAAACCAAACCAGGAGTTAAGCAGTCGTTCCATAACACTTGCTCTATGTCTGATTGTCGAAAAACTCTTGTAAGGTAAATAGAAAAGCAAAGCTGAGACATGCAATTTTATGATACAGGAGGATATTGTCTAATCCATTGTGGCCATGCTAGCTGTTAAAGAGCCATCAATTTGTTCTGCATTTTTATGCCTGTACTTTTTTTCCTTTTCAAATAAATCTAACTTTTTTTGCAAGTTATTATTCTATATGCTTTTATTATCCTTTATATTTATGAAAGACATTTCTAAAAGCTTATAATTACTTGCAGAACAAATATGTAGAACAGAAAATACTCATAAGCTATAGGTATAATCAGATATAATTATAAATTAATAATGGTAATTCAGAGGTATTTAGTCTAATAATCTTATGTTGGCCATATATGCCAAAATATTCTTAATATTCAACTGTTGTTTGCCCTATATGATGAGTTTAATCATCTTGCAACTTGGAGAGGACATAGGGACTCTATCCCCCTCTGTACACATGTTTCCAGTCAGCTAGTCATAAAATGACATTCCAGACTATCTTTTCAGAAGTCCAGCTAACAAATGCCTTTGGTCTTCAAAATACTGATCCAGCAACATTATCTCAAATGACCTTTACTTGTACTTGTAGGAAATCTTTGAAGGTAAGAAAAATGTCTGAGTAGGAAGTCCCTTGTGTGTATATATGCAGCTCATTGAGCATGTATTCCAATCAGATTATGTTTTATGGTCCACTGGAGCTGTCACTTGTATGGAGACATTGTTAAATTGGACTGACAGGCTGGCGATAGTTTTAAGCCATGACATTCATGTTGAAATCATGAAGAAATCCATGGCCTTTTCACCTTTATTATTTGAAACAGACAATCTGAGAATGATAAATTATATTTGCATTTATATAGCATTCTAGAGTTGAAAACATCTGATAGTCTTCATTTCAGAGAATGATTTTCAGTACAATCTTTATTGTTAGGTAAGGCAACAGTCCTTGGAAAGTAACTGTTTAAGTGAAGAAAATGCTCATTTTGCAATCATTTGAGTTGGGGGCGGCTATTGAAACTGAAATGAGACATTTCACGAGATTTATAATGAAACCCTGGCAAAGTGGTAGTGTCACTGCTTTAGAAGATCCAGGCTAATGTCCTTGGGACATGAGTTAAATTCTCACCATGGTAGCTGGTGGAGTGTAAATTCATATTAATTAAAAACAAACCTACAGTTCAAGCTCTTCTTTGTAAAGGTGACAATAAAGCAATCATGTCATGTTGGAAAAACCCAGCTGGTTCACTAATGCCCTTTACGGAAGGTTATACATCATTCTCACTAAGCCTGTCCTAACGTGATGCCGGACCCACAGAAATGTTGTTCATTCTTCACTACCCTATGAAATATTTGCACTGCCAGTGATAGACAATCCCATGAAAGAATAAAAAAAACTGCATCTATATAGTGCATTAAATGAGTGCCCCATATTCATAAGAACTAATATAACTAATTTTATTTTTTGTGCAAATTAAAGGCTTTTCAAAGTAAAATCCCACGGGTTAAAATTTCCTTCCTTACTCAACTCCAGAAGTGCGCCTCTGTTTCAAAGTCAAGAAGAAACTCTTAATGCAGTACTGTACTATGGTATTTTGCTCTTCCTCACATAATATATTACTTTAGACAGTACATCATCAAATTAGGTGTGGTTTGTACTTTGAGCTAACATCCAAGAAGAACTGGATTGAGTTTCTAAATTAATTTTACACAAAGTGTTTAAAATTAACAGAGAAGCATTTTGTCTGAACAATTTAAACTCAAGTCTGAGACTGCATTTAATCTATCAAAATTCCCAGTGCCTTTCCATAACAGCAAAAGTAATGTAAAATAATTCCAACTTGCAGATGCATTTCCCCCAGTTAGTACATAACCATATCATGCAACTTAGATATAATTTTTATTTGCTTCATCATTACTAATGACTGAAAAGTAACATTTTTAAAATTTAATTGGAAAGACCCAGGTGAAAATAAACACTTGAGAAAATAAGTTGTAAATATTATTTATATTTTGTTTATTTTGTTATTGCATTACTAATACAAAACTAAAATAATGCAAAACATCTTTAATATTATTTTTCAGATTTTCAGATTCTATATCAAAACATTTTACTGAATGGTGTAAGATGCATACATTTGAATAATTCCTCCAGAAATATTCAAATATGCTGACCCAATTTTTAGGAAACTAGGACAGTGAAATGAATTGAAAAGTGTAAATTTTAGATACCATGGCTCCCCCTAGAGCACAAATGAATAATTTTCATTGTGCTCGTGAACCACATTCACAAGTTTTTGTCTGCTTCCAGTTACCTTGTAGTCTGTCAAATTAATCTGGCAGGATTGCTGGAGCAGTCTTGACAGAAACTTGGCAAACTCAACAGCAAGGAAGAGAAACAGAGGACTTATTCACCAATCAGCACATGGTAAAGTCCGGAGTATAAGATGGATTTGGATAACAAAATAAGTTGTTGCTTAAAAACTCAAATGCAAAGAAAGGCGACCTTCACCCAGAGGGAGTATCAAGTTGTAACTAGTTAGTAAATAAGCATTTCAGTTTGCTTTTACATTCTTCTTGTAAATTGTAATGCATTCCTACATTTCCAAAGCAAACCGAGATTAAAAGCCTCACAGATAACAAGGTAACAAAGTGTGAAGCTGGATGAACACAGCAGGCCAAGCAGCATCTCAGGAGCAGAAAAGCTGACATTTCGGGCCTAGACTCTTCATCAGAGAGCAGGGCCTAGGCCCGAAACGTCAGCTTTTGTGCTCCTGAGATGCTGCTTGTCCTACTGTGTTCATCCAGCTTCACACTTTGTTATCTTCGATTCTCCAGCATCTGCAGTTCCCATTATCACAGATAACAAGGTATACAGCTGGATGAACACAGCAGGCCAAGCAGCATCAGAGGAGCAGGAAGGCTGATGTTTCAGGCCTAGACCCGACCCTTTCTTCTCCACTGATGCTGTTTGGCCTGCTGTATTCATCTAGCTCTACACCTCGTTACCCCAGATTCTCCAGCATTGGCAGTTCCTGCTATCTCTTAGAAGTATCACTTTTTTTTTTGCAAACTCCTCATTCTGCCCATCACTAAGAGTTTGGAATTCTATTTGAATAATATCATCTCTCTTTATGCCCAAATTAGCAGAAATTTCCATCCAATCTGACATCATTTCTAAGCTCAACTTTCTCAATGGTTTTATCCCCAGATAGAAGTTACTAAACTATTCATCCATAGACATCATTTACAGCACTAAATTATTTTTTATTGTTATCCCCATTCTTATTGCCCTTCGCCAATACTTTCCCCTTCAGTACATTGATTTTTAAAAGAAATTAATTTTGTCTACATCTGTGTTTGTTTTTAGGGTTACTGGTTGAAATAGTATTTATTGCCCAAGCCTAAATGCCCTTGAAAAGATAGTGGTGAGCTTCCTTTTTGAAACATTGGGGTATAGCCTAACCCTGTGTGAGTCACTACAGAATAGCTTATAGACGGTACACGTTGCTACCATTGTGTGTCATGGTGAAGACAGTGCATGTTGAAAATTGTGCCAGTCAAGGATGATGTTGCTTTGTATCAGTTAGTGTTCAGTTTTTTTGAGCATTGTTTAAACTGTAGCCATCCAGGCAAATGGAATGTATTCCAACATACTCCTGACTTGTGCCTTGTCAGTGGACAGGCTTTGATGAGTGAGAATGGGAGGTAGTTACTGCAGAATTCTTAGAATTTCCCCTGCTCCTGAGGTTCTTATATATTAATAGCTAATCTACTCCAGTTTCTGGTAAATGGTAACGCCCATCATGTTGATAGTGGGAGGATTGAGAGATGGTAATGCTGTTGAACGTCAACATGCAAACAAGGAGCACAGAATAGACAGTTTGATTCAATGAGCCTTCTCCATGGTTTAATAAGATCATGACTGGTCTGATTCTAATCTAAAATGTATATTTCTGCCAATTCCTGACAATTCCTGAGGGGGAGATTTTGAACCTTGTGAAGTCCACATTGATACCATTGGGCTGCAGGGTTCCCAAGTGGAATATGAGTTGCTGTTCGGGTGGCATCATTGTGGCACTGCAGGAGGCCCATGATGGACATGTCGTCTGAGGAATGGGAGGGGGAGTTAAAATGGTTTGTGACTGGGAGGTGCAGTTGTTTATTGCGGACCAAGTGTACGTGTTCTGCAAAGCAGTCCCCAAGCCTCTGCTTGGTTTCCCCAATGTAGAGGAAGCCACACCGGGTACAGTGGATACAGTATACTACACTGGCAGATGTGCAGGTGAACATCTGCTTAATATGGAAAGTCATCTTGGGGCCTGGGATGGGGGTGAGGGAGGAGGTGTGGGGGCAAGTGTAGCACTTCCTGCTGTTGCAGGGGAAGGTGCCGGGTGTGGTGGGGTTGGAGGGGAGTGTGGAGCGGACAAGGGAGTCATGGAGAGTGTTGTCCCTCCGGAAGGCAGACAAGGACTGACCTATCCCCTCCCCACCTCCCCACCTATACTGTCCTCTCCACCTATCTTCTCCTCTATCCATCTTCGGTCTGCCTCCCCTCTCTCCCTATTTATTTCAGAACCCTCTCCCCGTGCCCCTCTCTGATGAAGGGTTTCGGCCCAAAACGTCAGCTTTTGTGCTCCTGAGATGCTGCTTGGCCTGCTGTGTTCATCCAGCTTCACACTTTGTTATCTCAGGATAACAGATGTTTTTTAGAGTTGTAGAATGGCCAGTTAGAAGGGTCACATAGATAGTACGTCCTGCAGTATGTGAGAAATCATGGACATGTGTTCCAGGCAAACGCATCTATAGGAAGTGTTACCAGCTTTTACAGTCAGTTTATATTTTTCTTTTGCTGGAAATGCATTCATAACCTATGCTTCCTTTTCTGGCGTCACTGTTTTATCCAGAAGACTGAGAACTACATTTGTAGCACACATAGAGAGGAGGTCACACCTCAGATTAAAAGTGTACCAGTGGAGAGGGAATGGGGGACTATTAGGCAGCCTAAGAAAACAAGGCATGCAATGGAAGAGTTGCCTGAGTCTATCTTGGTTGTTATTTGATTTTCCATTTTGTAAACTGGTGAATTTGCTATTTAACAAGGTGCAGAGCTGGATGAACACAGCAGGCCAAGCAGCAACAGAGGAGCAGGAAAGCTGACGCTTCGGCCTAGACCCTTCCGCAGAAATTTCTTCAGGAGAAGGGTCTAGGCCCGAAATGTCAGCCTTCCTCCTCCTCTGATGCAGTTTGGCCTGCTGTGTTCATCCAGCTCTGCACCTTGTTATCTCAGAATCTCCAGCATCTGCAGTTCCTACCGTCTCTGAAGTTGGTGGCTTGTTAGGGGAGTGCAGTGTGAGCTAAGCCATGACACATGGGTAACTCAGCTGTAAGGGGTGGAGGAACAAGGATGGAAAAGAAATAGTTCTATGTGATTCCACAGCCAGAGAATCAGACAGATGTTTCTGTGGCATGAAATGGGCACCAGGATAGTGTGTTACCTCTCTGCTACTGGTGTCAAGGATATCATTGAGCAGCTTTCCTCAGGGGAAAGTGGATAAGTCAGAAGTTGTGTCCACATTGATACTAGTGACATAAGTAGGAACAGCAATGAAGTACCAAAGGCAGATCTTTGGAAGTTATGAAAAATATTAAAAAGCAGGACCTCAAGAGCAGTAATCTCAGGATTTCTTCCAGTGTCATGTTTTGGCGAACATCCGAACAGGAAGTTTGCCCAATTGAATACGTGGCTGGTATAGAAGGGAAGGCATCAGATTTCCAAGGAATTGGGACCAGATCTGGGACAAATATGACATGTATGATCTGGGCTGATTACACTTCAACAGAGTGGGACTGATAGCCTCTCAGTGTGATTTGCTGTTGGAGATGGTATAAACTAACTTGTCAGGAGGGTGGGAACATAAGGGATAACCCAAATTGGTAGAAAGCAAAACCAGTAAACAGGAAGCCAAAGTGATGTTTGGAAGACTAGAAGACAAGAGAGACAAAGCTGAATATTGAGTATGCTTCAAAGGTAGAACAATGTCAAATGTTAAGGGCACTCTATTTGAAGGCATGCAGTATTCCCAGCAAGTTAGAAATCTAAAGGTGCATATAGAGACATATGATATGATCTAATGGCTACAGGTCAGTGAAATGAATGTTTAGTAAATACAGATAAGGAGAAAAAGGAAATGGAGTTTCACTGATAACAGGGGATGGGATCAGTACATCAATTAGGGAAGATCTCACATTGGAAGAACAATGTGTGAAATCTCTGTAGGTGGAGCTAAGAAACAGCAAGAAGCAGAAGACATTGGTTAGGAATTACTTATTAGCCACCAAATAGTAATGGTAGTGCAGATATTGTATTATTCAGGAGCTGAGAGATTCATGTGGCACGGGCAACATAGAAATCATGATGACTTTAATCTGCTTATAGTTTAGGTAGACCAACTGAGCACTAAGGCTGTGCAGGTCAAGTTTCTAGGGTGTGTCAGGAATGGATTTCTAATGCAGTATATAAAAGAGTGAAGTAATAGCCATGTTATTTCAGAACGAGTATCATGTCATGAAAGAGGGCTGACTGACAAACTTGCTGTAAGGAACCTTTTCTGACGAGTTACAACAATATGAAAAATTTTCCAGTATGTTTGAAAGTGAAGATAGTTCATTCTGAAGCAAAAGTGTTAAATGTAAATAAGGGAAACCATGAAGGTATGAGGCACAGATGGGGTGAAGTGGGAAAATACGTTAAAGGCATGACTCTACATAGGCATAGGACGGTCTTTAAAGAACTATTTACATGTCATAGTGGAAATATTTATTCTTTGAAGATGAAAAATCTAAACAGGTTTGTCAACTGTGAATGACAAAGGAATTCCAAGATTGTATAAGATTAAAAGAAAAAAATCATAAAGTTGCCAAAAATAGTAATAATTGTGAGGATTCGGAGGCTTTCCGAATATAGCAAAGGAGGACCAAGAAGCTGAAGAGAAAAGGTTAATTAGAATATGAATGTGATTCTGCATTAAAAAATACTGATTGTTAAAGCATCTATAAATACTTAAAAGGAGGCAGTTTGCTAAAACAAATATTTGTCAATTACAAGCAAAGTCAGAAGAATTTATAGTGGGGAAAACAGAAATGGCAGGGAAGCTAAGTGATTACTTTGTATCTGTTTCCACTGAAGAATATACTAGTTAACTCCCAGAACTAGAGATCCACGTGGCTGGAGAGAATTAGGAGCTGAAGGAAACTAACACTAGTAAGAAGATTGTACTGGAGAAATTAATGTGGTTGGGAGTTGGTAAATCCTGAGAACCAAATAATCTCGAACCCAGAGTGTTGAAGGAGGTGCCTATAGTGATAGTTGACGCATTGGTGACTATCTTCCAAACTTTGAAGGTAGCAAGAGAGGAAACATGGTGTATAGATATGTTAGCCTTATATTGATACTAAGAAAAATGCTACAATCTATTATAAAGGATGAGTTAAATAGACATTTAGGTGATAATGATCTAATTGGGTAAAGTCACCATCGATTTGCGAATGGAAAATGATGTTCAATGAACTTACTGGAATTTTTTTTGAAGATATTACAATCAAAATTGATAAAGGACAGCTGATAAACATAACACACTATATACACCACGAAGGCATGAGGCACAGATTGGCTGGCGTGGAGTGCGAAAATACATTAAAGGGCATGATTCTACTTACACTTAATGAGATTTTCAGTAGACTTTTGACAAAGTTCCCACAGGAGGCTGGTTAGAAAAATTAAATCACACAAAATGTGAGATAACGTGCTGGCATGGATTAATGTTTGGCAAACACATAGAAAACAGACAGTGGTAAAAAATTTTCATGTTGGAAGGCTGTGACTAATGGGGCATCACAAGGATCATTACTGGGTCCCATCTTCTCACAACATATATCAATGGTTTGGAGGTTGGGACCAAACATAATGCTTCCAAATCTGTGGTTGATACAAGTGGGGATGTATCATGTGAAGAAATGGCTTCAGCAAGATTTGGACAGGCTTAGTGATTGGGCAAGAACATAACAGATAGAAAATAATGTGGAAAATGTGTGCTTACCCACTTTGATAGGAGGAACACGCACACAGTCTATGTTAAAGAAATTGTTAAAAAGTTTGGAAGTGTAAATGTAGAAAGAGTCATAGGTGTTGATAAGTCACTGAAGGATAAAATGCTATAGGATGGGTAGCAAGCTATAAGGAAAGCTAACAGAAGTTTAGACATTACTGCAAGAGAATTTGAATACAGGAGTAGTTAAGTCTTGCTTCAATTGTGTAGGAGTTTGATTGGACTACACCTGTAGTATTGTGTGCCATTTTGGTCTCATCTCTGGAAAGATTAATGGAGTCCAGTGAAAGTCCACTAGATTTGATGTTGAAACTACACTATGCAGAGAGATTGGGCAAATTGTGTTTGTATTCTCTGGATTGGAAGAATGAAAGGTTCTCTCATTGAAACTTACAAAATACTTAAATCGACAGAAGAACATAAGAAAATAAGAACATAAGAACTAGGAGCAGGAGTAGGCCATCCGGCCCCTCGAGCCTGCCCGGCCATTTAATAAGATCATGGCTGATTTCTTGAGACTCAGCTCCACTTACCTGCCTACTCACCATAATCCTTAATTCTTTTACTGTTCAAAAATTTATCTAGCCTGGCCTTAAACACATTCAGCATGGTAGCTACAACTGCTTCACTGGGCAGGGAATTCCACAGATTCACAACCCTTTGGGTGAAGAAGTTCCTCCTGACCTCAGTCCTACATCTGTAATACCACACAACGTTATCTTATGTAGCAGCCTTTGGTGTGGCATCTCGTCAAATGACTTCTGGAAATCCAGATACACCACATCCACAGGTTTCCCATTGTCCACCATGCAAGTAATATCCTCAAAGAACTCCACCAAGTTAGTTAAACATGACCTACTGTTCATGAACCTATGCAGGGTATTCCCAATAGGAGAATTTATATCCCAATGTCTTGCTATTTCTTCCCTAATGATAGATTCAAGCATTTTCCCCACTACTGAAGTTAGTTAAGTTAACTGGCCTGTGGCTTCCTGCTTTTTGACTACTTCCTTTTTTAAACAGTGCATCACACTGGCTGTTTTCCAATCTCCGGGCGCCACACCAGAGTCCAGTGAATTTTGGGAAATAACTACTAGTGCATTTGCTATTTCCCCCATTACCTCTTCTAGTACCCTGGGATGCATTTCATCAGGGCCAGGAGACTTGTCTACCTTTAGCCCCATTAACTTGCCCAGCACTGCCTCCTTAGTGATAATGAGTTTCTAGGTCCTCACCTGCTATAACATTTTTGCCATTAGTTTTTGGCATGTTATTTGTGTCTTCCACTGTGAAGACCAACACGAAATAATTGTTTAATGCCTCGGCTATTTCCTCATTCCCAATTATTAAATTGGCCTTCTCATCCTCTAAAGGACCAATGTTTACCTTCGCCACCCTTTTATGATTTACATATTTAGAGAAACTTTTGTTGCCTGTTTTTATATTCTGAGCTAGTTTACTCTCATAATCTATCTTACTTTTCTTTATAACTTTTTTTGTGGCTTTCTGTTGGCCTTTAAAGATTTCCCAGTCTACTAGTTTCCCACCTCTCTTTGCTTTTTCGTATGTGTTTTTTTTCAATCTGATACTTCCCTTTATTTCGTTAGACATCCATGGCTGGCTCTCTCTTTTCCTACAGTTCTTCCTTATCACTGGAATATACTTCTGCTGAGCACTGTGAAAAATTGTTTTGAAAGTCCCCCACTGTTCCTCAATTGACTCACCATAAAGTTTTTGCTCTCATTCTACATTAGCTAACTCCTGCCTCATCCCGTCATAGTCTCCTTTGTTTAAGCACAGGACGTAGGTACTGGCTTTAACCTTCTCATGCTCCATCTGTATTTTAAATTCGACCATACTGTGAACGCTCCTTCCGAGAGGATCCCTAATTATGAGATCATTAATTATTTCTGTCTCATTACACAGGAGTAGATCTAGGATAGCTTGTTCCCTCAGAGGTTCCATTACATATTGTTCAAGGAAATTATTGTGGATGCATTTTATGAATCCCTCCTCAAGGCTGCCATGACCGACCTGGTTTGACCAATCAGTATGTAGATTAAAATTCCCCATGGTAATTGCTGTACCATTTTTACATGCATTAGCTATTTCTATGTTTATTGCCCGCCCCAACACGATATCATTATTTGGTGGCCTATAGCCCACATCTAGCAGTGACTTCTTCTCCCTGCTATTCCTAATTTCCACCCAAATGGATTCAACATCTCTCACTACCGCCCTGATATCATCCTTAAAAATCAGAGCAACACCACCTCCCTTACCTTCCTGTTTGTTCTTCCAAACAGTTTGATACCCCTGGATATTTAACTCCTAGTCATGACCATCCTGTAACCATGCCGTCTGTAATGGCAACTAAATTATATCCATTTGCCACGATTTGCACCGTCAACTCATTCACCTTGTTTTGAATGCTCTGAGCATTCAGATAAAGTGCCCTTATACCAGTTTTTGCACCTTCTTTTTGGGTCCTATTACCTCCATTACTAACAGCTCTTGAGTCCTCATTCCCTTTAACTTTTTTCCTAATTTTTCAATGGAGTTGAAGCTTCCTCATCACCTGCTAACGTGCTGCTTTGCCTTACATTAATTGTTATTCTCCCTCTACGCTCACTTCTCCCTTTCCTCCTACTTACTAGTTTAAAGTCCTATTTGCCACCCTATTTACCTTTTTCACCAGAACACTGGACCTGGCCCTGTTGAGGTGGAGTCCATCCCAGCGGTATAGATCCCTCCTGTCCCAGAACTGAAGCCAGTGCCCCATGAAACCACTCTTTTAGACACATGTTTACTTCCCTGATCCTTGCCTCCGTATGCCAATTTACTCGTGGTTTGGGCAGCAATTCAGAGATTATGACCCTTGAAGGTCTGTTTTTTAATTTTGTTCCTAGCTTTTCATAATCCTGAAACAAGTCTTTTCCCCTAGTCCTGCCTATGCTGTTGGTACCTACATGAACCACAACATCTGGATCCTCCCCCTCCCTCTCTAGTATGCTCTCAAGCCAAACAGAGACGTCTCTCACCCTGGCACCGGGCAGGCAATACACGCTGTGGGATTCTCTATCCTGCTCGCAGAGGATACTGTCCATCCACCTGATGATGGAATCCCCTACAACTACAATCTGTCCTTTAGCTGCCCCCTCTTGAATGGCCTCCTGGTCCATGGTGCCATGGTCAGTTGACTCACCCTTCCTGCATCGTGTTCATCATCCACACAAGGAGCAAGTCCCTTATACCTGTGGGACAATGTGAAGGGCTGTGGCTCCTGTGTTCCTGTCTGCAGGGTCCCTCTATCTGCCTCACTCGCAGTCACACACTGCTGTCCCTGTCCGCCAATCGAATTAACATTAGTTAATCTACCAGGTGTGACTGCCTCCTGGAACATGGCATCCAGGTATTTCTCCCTCCTCCTGGATGTGCTGCAGTATTTGGAGTTCGGATTCCGAACTTTGAGCCAAAGCTCCTCAAACAGCCAACACTTGCTACAGATGTGGTCACTGTCGTTCTCAATGGGATCGGCTAGCTCCCACCCAGAAGGGTGGTTGCAGGTTAAGATGTTTCCCCTGGATGGGGAGTTTAGAATCAAGGAGAGAAATTTAAGAATAAGGTGGATAAGACATACATCCAAAATGAGGAGAAACATTGTGAAACCTTGCAATTCTCTACTACAGAGGGCTGTGGAAGTTCAATCTTTGAGTATGCTTTAGGTAGATCTTGATTGATTTCTGATTGCCTGTGATACAGGCACATGAGGCTGGGATGGATAAAATCATTGAAGGGTTTGATCAGCCATAATTGTTTTGAATGGCAGGTCAGGGTCACAGGGCTGAATAGCCTACCCCAGTCCCTATGTTTCTAATTACTATATTTTGGGATTTGGATTTCAAAACAGAGGGAGATGACTATGCAACAGTTCTTTGCTGGTTTTCTTTTTAAAGATCAGTAAGTCAATTTGAAATGTGACTTACTACATCAGTTCCAAGAAAGCACATGACTGCAGCAGAGTGTTTGCGAGAACCCCTGTAGTGTTAACGGATAAAATGATTTTACTGTTGTGTTTATGACTGGCCAAGTTAAAACATATAGTTCGATGTCAGATTAGAAGGTTTAAACTTTTAGTAGGGAAGAGCTTGGAATTTAGTTCAGAAGAGAATAATTTTTCTCTTCGTAGGAGAACCAAGCTTTTTCCTCTTCATGTCATGGGAACCATTCACTTCAGCAGATGTATTTGCTAGGCAAAGCAGCATCCAAGCGAGGAGGGTTTGGATACAATTCTTCAAGTTGTTGGAACTGTGAATGTTTAGATTTCTGAATTGTGAGAAGTTTATCTCAGTGGAATCAGAAAGGCATCATGAAAATTTGACACTACAGCTCAAGAAAAGCAATGAATCATAATTCCTACAGTGTGGAAACAGGCCCTTCAGCCCAACAAGTCCACAATGACCCTTGAAGCATCGCACCCAGACCTATCCCCATCGCCCTACAACCCACATCACTGAATGCTGTGGGCAATTTAGCATGGCCAATCCACCCTAACCTACACATCTTTTGACTGTGGGAAAAAATTGGAACACCTGAAGGAAACCCACGCAGACACGGGGAGAATGTGCAAACTCCACACAGGCAGTCGCCAGAGGGTGGAATTGAACCTTGGTCCCTGGTGCTGTGAGGTAGTAGCTCTAACCACTGAGCCACTGTGCCGCCCCAATGGTTAAATAAATATTTTATGAAAACTAATTAGGACTGATATTTCTCCTAGACTGTGGATTTTTAACAGATTAGTGTTGAGAAACAGGTTAGACCTTTGTTTCTGTTTCCAACAAACAGGACATAATTAGAATATCTAATTGTCTTCTATATATTAAGCTTTGTTTATTTCATCTTATGTGTCATACATTTAGCTACTGTTGGTAAAGAAAATCTGCAGTCTCACATGAATATGTTTAAGCAACTAACCACCATATTAGCCAAAGAAAAAATCTAAAAAATGATCAAGCCAGGTTTTATTACGCAATCCGACAGTTCAGTATTACCATCAGCTGAACTACAATCCTCCTAATATTTTTCACCTCATGGATATCAGAGGCCCACTTGTGGTAGTAACATATGCATATGGAAGTCAATGTGTCAGCACACCAGTTAGGGTGTATTGGACGTCAGAATGGCGAGACGGGCATACAGTTTAGAGGTTACAGCTGGCATCTTAACCTTTGCCTTTAGCGGCTTGTCTGAATGTTGTCCAGGACTTTTTGAATTTGGACATCGACTGCTTCAAAACCTAAGGCAGTATGAACAGTATTAAAAAATGGGCAGTCATCAGTGAATATCACCCCTTCTGACTTTATGTTTAAGAGAGCATCATATGTGAAGCAGTTGAAGATAGCTGAGTCTAGGTCACTGCCCTAAGCAAATCTTGCAGCAACACCTTGTGGCTGAGACGACTTCCAACAAAAGCCTCCAATCTTCCTTTGTGCTAAGAATGATTCCACAAGTCGGGAGTGTGAAAACTCCTCATTGCCTGGATGGGATAGCCCCAACAACATTCAAGCAGCTTGATACCATCCAGAACAAAGCAGCCTGCATTATTTGCATCACATCCACATTGACTCCTTCAACCACTAACATTCAGCAGCAGCAGTGTTACTATTTTACAAAATACACTGCAGAAATTCACCAAACAGTACTTTCCAAACACATGACCACATCCATCAGGAAGGATAAAAGCAGGAGATCTATGGTAACACCACCAGCTGCAAGTTCCTGTCAAAGTCACTCCCATTCTGACTTTGAAATATATTACTGTTCCTTCAGCGTTGCTGGGTCAAAATCCTAGAATTTCTTCCCTCAAGGCAGTGTTGGTCCATCTACAGCACATGCTTTGCAGTAGCTCAAGAAGGCTGCTCACCACTACCTATTCATGGGGCAACTATGGATAGTCAATAAATGCTGCTCATGTCCCATGAGTAAATAAGAAAATCTGGCAGAAAGTCATTCCCCAATTTCCACTCTCTCCAGTTTTGCATGGGCTTCTTGATGCCATATTTGTCAAATGCTGCCTTGATGTGAGGGCCCATGGTGTTTGAGGTGAGCTACTGGCTTGGATTGAGGATTGGCTGTCTGACAGAAGGCAGAGAGTTGGGATAAAAGGCTCTTTCTGGGAATGGCAACCGGTGACGAATGGTGTCCCGCAGGGTTCAGTGTTGGGGCCACAGCTGTTCACCTTATATATTAATGATCTGGATGAAGGGACTGGGGGCATTCTGGCGAAGTTTGCCGATGATACGAAGATAGGTGGACAGGCAGGTGGTAGTGAGGAGGTGGAGAAGCTGCAGAAAGATTTAGACAGTTTAGGAGAGTGGTCCAGGAAATGGCTGATGAAATTCAATGCGAGTAAATGTGAGGTTTTGCACTTTGGAAAAAAGAATACAGGCATGGACTATTTTCTAAACGGTGAGAAAATTCTCAAATCAGAAGTGCAAAGGGATCTGGGAATGTTGGACCAGGATTCTCTAAAGGTTAACTTGCAGGGAGAGTCCGTAATTAAGAAAGTGAATGTAATGTTATCATTTATCTCAAGACGGTTGGAATATAAAAGCAGCGATGTGCTTCTGAGGCTTTATAAGGCTCTAGTTAGGCCCCATTTAGAATACTTTGTCCAATTTTGGGCCCCACACCTCAGGAAGGACATACTAGCCCTGGAGCGTGTCCAGGGGAGATTCACACAGATGATCCCTGGAATGGTAGGTTTAACGTATGATGAACGGCTAAGGATCCTGGGATTGTACTCATTAGAGTTTAGAAGGTTG
This sequence comes from Stegostoma tigrinum, assembly GCF_030684315.1. Taxonomy (NCBI): domain Eukaryota; kingdom Metazoa; phylum Chordata; class Chondrichthyes; order Orectolobiformes; family Stegostomatidae; genus Stegostoma; species Stegostoma tigrinum. Next base: position 49,802,076 of record NC_081354.1, on the reverse strand, counting down.
GGGGAGATCTAATAGAAACTTACAAGATAATGTATGGTTTAGAAGGGGTGGACGCTAGGATGTTGTTTCCATTAGACGGGGAGACTAGGGCCCATGGGCTCAGCCTTAAAATTAGAGAGGGTAAATTTAAAACTGAAATGAGATGACATTTCTTCAGCCAGAGAGTGGTGGGCTTGTGGAATTCATTGCCACAGAGTGCAGCGGAGGCCGGGACGTTGGATGTCTTCAAGGCAGAGATCGACAAATTGTTGATCTCTAAAGGAATCAAGGGCTCCGGAGGGAGTGCAGGGAAGTGGTGTTGAAATGCCCATCAGCCATGATTTAAATGGCGGGGTGGACTTGATGGGCCGAATGGCTTTCCTTCCACTCCTATGTCTTATGGTCTTATGGTCTTATGATGTCAAGAGCAAGTCAATCCTTCTTGAATTCAGCACTTTTGTCCATATTTGGACCAAGGATAAAGCTAGATGGGTCTGGCAAAGTAGAAACTGAGCAAGTTATTATTGAATAAGTGCTGATTGATAGTTATATTGACAACATCCATCTGTCACTGTGTTAATGCTTAGAAGTAGGCTGTTGCAGAGGATAGGGGTTTGGTAATTGGCTATGTTGGATTTGTTCTGTTTCTTAAGGACAAGACATGACTGGGTAAGTTTCTACAATAACAAAGTGTGGAGCTGGATGAACACAGCAGGCCAAGCAGCATCTTAGGAGCCCAAAAGCTGACGCTTCCGGCCTAGAACTTTCATCAGAAAAAGCTGATGAAGGGTCTAGGCCCAAAACGTCAGCTTTTGTGCTCTTAAGATGCTGCTTGGCCTGCTGTGTTCATCCTTCTCCACACTTTGTTATTCTCGGATTCTCCGGCATCTGCAGTTCCCACTATCTCTAAATTTCCACAATGTTGGATAGATGGCAGCTGGAACAGCTTGGCTAGGAGTCCAACCCCTTCTAGAGTAGTTTTAATGTTTGTGAATGGATGAGTGAAAGTGTGAGTGCATGAATGATTTAGTGTGTGGGTGATGAATAGGTGGGTAGGTAAGGTGGTTGAGGTGGGCAAGTAAGTAGGTAAGTGGGTATGTGAATATAGGTAAGTGGTTGAGGGGGGTAAGTGGGTTGGGTGGTGAGATAGGTAGACTGGTGAAATGGTGAGGGTGATAAGTAGGCGAGGTGAAAATTGTAGGTACAAAGGTAGGTAAATAGGCAGTGTGTGTAAGTGGATTAGATAGATGTATGGGAAGTCAGATCAGATGCTGAAGTATTTGGTTTGAGTTGCGTGAGGAGACCAGTTGTGAGGGGTAGTCAGGCCATTTGTGGCTAGGAGGATAATGGGGGGGGGGGGTTGTCAGAAGGGGTAGTCAGATGGTCAGGTGGAGTCAGTTATTTAGCTAACTTGGTGGCAGACTAGGTTTTAATCTGTTTTACATTTCACGGGTAATCACCCTATGAAAGTATCAGGGCCTCTTCTAGGTGTCTGATTCCAGCTCACTGTCAGAGAAGTTCACAGCAGGTCCAACAGAACATGAGAATTGCCCATTGGAAGTTGAAATTCTCCTGGTAATTCCCATGTAGGTTCATTGGTCAGCATGTCCTGATCCACATCTTCTATCATATGTCCAGTCTCCTTTGTGCAGAATGTGTATGGGGGTGGAGTGGGGAGTAGAAGGTTGGAGAATGGGAGGGGGTAGGTTTGGAGGAGGAGGGATAAGGTTAGAGAAGGAGACTAAGTTTAGAAACAGAGGGAGGAAGGGGTGAAGATGAAGGAGGGGAGGGTTAATGGGAGAAATGTGAATGAAGGAGGAGAAAATAAGGTTGGAGGCAGACAGAAAGAAGGAGTGAGGATGAAGGAAGAGAGGGTTTGAGGATGAAGGAGGAGAGAGGTAAGAGATAAGGTTTGAGGCAGAGCGCGAAATGTTGTTTAGGATGAGTGAGGAGAGAGGGGTAAGGGAGAGAGGGGGGGGGTAGGGAGATTTGTGCATGGACACATAACGGTTGCTACGCGATGCTGTGCGCACACAATGGATGTAGAACACCACGTGAGGGACGCCGGCTGTCGCGCGGCCTGGCTGGGATAGGACAACATCATCTTTTCCTCAATTTATGTGAGACGGCCATACTCGCTACATCATCTTTGCCAGACCCAAATTCCAACCGAATCCATTACAACAGGTAACCACAGGACCTCATGTAAAAGTCAAATCTTGTAATCTCAATGCACTTCCTTTCCGTATAAAAATTCTAAAAGTGTACCTGCTTTAACTGCGCCTGAGCTCATTCCTTTTGTTTCCAAGATTGGCAAGTACTGGCAATGTTCATCAGTTCAGGCAACGTCTGTGAAGAGGAAGAGCTAACGTCTCAGAACCATGGCCGTTAGTTAGAACGGGGAAAAGTGAGCAATTTCGCAAATACAGAGGCAGGACAAAAAAGGAAGTTTTGTGATAAGGTGAAAAGCAAATGTTTTACGGATACAGAAATGTGAAGGAAGAAAGGAGAGAGATCACGTTTAGCTGCAAATTCACTTTCACATACAAAGTTTTTCTCTCTCTCGCCTGAACTCACGCTCAGGATGAGGCGCAAGTTTCTGCGAATCATCGGGAAGGATTTTTTTTTTCTGGATAGTACACTTTAGGAGAAAATCATCCCCTCTCGGGCAGTAAGAAATCAGGATTCAAGGTGGGTGGCCAGTGGGGGGAGAAACCGAAGAACAGGAACCACAGAGGTCTTCAAGTTGCGTGTTACTCTCAAACCCTGCACCAGAGTGCAATCCAGACCATGGCACCAATGGCCAAAGAACTGCACAGGAGCAAATGTGAAGAGTAGAAATCCTGTTGTTGTGGGAGATGCATAGTTACAAAAATGGACAGATATTTCTGTAGTTGATATTGGGTTAGAATATGAGACAGCGTTCAGATGGAATCATTCCAAATTAGTAAGTTATTAATGTACAGACAAAGGTAATTAAGTCTAAATTAGATTACTGTGTATGTTTTTAAATGTGTGGACGAAAGTGAAAAATTGGGCATTGATTTAAGAGTAATATTGAAAGAGTGAATATGCCAAATAGCTAAGGGACAAAGTTTATTTGGCTGGCACTAAGGAATAAGAAAGGTGCAGTTAATTTCCCAGTGTATTCCACTGGCTGCCAAGATTGAAGGGCAGAGATGGACAAATTTGCAAGGAAATAGGAGATGCAACAATCTAGATTAGTTATAACAGAGGATTTTATCCAAATACAGACTAATATAGTTGCCATGTGAAGGGCAGTGAAGGGATTGAGCTCCTCTTCTCTTTATTCGGGAAAACATACTATAATAGCATGTTTCCACCTTAATGAGCGAGGGAGCATTTATAAGATTTTGGAGTAGATTTGTAGCTCAGGTTGTGGATGTTGTGGTTCGTTGGTTCGCCGAGCTGGTTTGTTGTTGTTCTGCAGTGGTTTCATTACCTTGCTTGTTAACATCATCGGTGCAGCCTCCGATGAAGTGCTGTTGCATTTTCCTGCCTGGTTTTTAAACTCTGGAGTCCGTTGAGCTGGATTACTTCACTTCTGGTTTCCCTTCGCTGTGGAGTGTATATGGGGTCGAGTTCTATGTGTTTGTTGAAGGCTTTCTTCGTGGAGTAACCAGGTTTCTAGGAACTCCCGTGCCTGTCCCTGCTTTGCTTGTCCAGGATCTTGGTATTGTCCCAATCGAGTTGGTGGTTCTCCTTGTCCATGTGGATAGAGATGAGTGAGTATTGGTCTTGTCTTTTTGTAGACAGCTGGTGTACGTATACCTTTGTTATTAATTTCCTTCCTGTTTATCCGATGTAGTCTGTGTCACAGTCTCTGCAGGGAATCTTATATATGGCATTGGCCCCGTCCAAAGTGGGTAGTGGGTCTTTGGTTCAGGTGAGCAATTGTCGTAGAGTTGATGTGGGTTTGTGTGCCACTCTGATTCCCAGTGGTTGTAGGAATCTTGTGGTTAGTTCTGATGTTTCTGATGTAAGGTAGCGTGATGAGTGTGTTGGGGTGTGTGTGGTATCTTCCTGGTGTTGTTCGTGTTGGCATCTTCTGACGCATTTTTTTTGGATATCCATTATCTTTGAAAACCTACAAGAGGTATTCTTCCTCTTGGTGTAGTACTGTGCTGCTACAGTGTGTTGTTGCCCATTTAAATAGTGTTTACTTTGTTTGTGAGGGAGCATTGCTTGACCTGGTTTGCAGGAGTGAAGTACAGGAATATTTGGAGGCACTAATCATTGTATTGTAAAATTTAGATTGGTCATAGAAAAGAACAAGGAGCTATTCAGAACAAGAATAACTAATTGGGGAAGTCCTACTTCAGTGGATTGAGACTGGATCTGGCTCAGATGAATTGGAATCAAAGGTCGGCAGACAAAATGCTATCTGAACAATGGGATATGTTTAGAGAAGAGAGCAACCAGGTCCAGTCAAAGTGTAGTCTCATTGAGAGGAAGGCCAGGGCAAACAAATCTAAATCCGACAATTAAGATGAAGAAGAAGAGATAGTAAGAACTGCTGATGCTGGAGTCAGAAACAGCACAGTGTGGAGCTGGAGTGACACTGCAGGCCAGGCAGTATCAAAGGAGTAAGAAAGTTGACATTTTGGGTTGGGACCCTTCTTCAGAAATGGGCAAGAGGGAAGGGAGCTCAGAAATAAATATAGAGAGGAGGAGTGGGGCTGGGGAAGGTAAATGGGATGGTGATAAGTGAGTACAGGTAGGCAGTGTGGCATCTGGTCATTGAGGTGGGAGGATTGGATAGGTGGGAGAGAAGATGGACAGGTTCTGTCAGGCCCAGGAGACGTGGATGAAAGGGAGGGTTAGTCATGGGATGAGGCTGGGGGTGGGGAGATTTTGAAACTGGGAAAGTCCATGTTTATGCCATTGGGCTGCAGGCTCCCAAGGCGGAAAAGGAGGTGCTGCTATTCCAGTTTCTGAGTGGTGTCATTGTGACACTGGAGGAGACCCAGGATGGACATGTCACCCAGGGAATGGAAAGGGGAGTTTAAATGGTTCGTGAACATAAGGTGTTGTCTTTTGTTGTGAACAGAGTGCAGGTGCTGTACAAAGTGGTCCCCAAGACTCCACTTGGTCTTACTGATGCAGAGGAGGCCATGTCGGGAGCAGCAGATGCAGTAGTCCACATTGACAGATGTGCAGGTGAACCTCTGTTTGATTTGAAAGTTTTGTTTGGTGCCTTGAATGGAGATGTGGGAGGGGTGCCGGGGAAGTGTAGGGGCAAGTGTAGCACTTTCTGCGGTTGCAGGGAAAGGTGCCGGGGAGGTGGGGCTAGTAGGGACTCTGGAGCGGATGAGGGAGTCACTGAGAGAGCGGTCCCAATGAAAGGCACATGGGGTGGGGAGGGAAATATATCTTTGCTTGTGGGGTTGGATTGTACGTGGGAGAAGTGGTGGCGAGTGATACGTTGGATTTGGAGGCTATTGGGGTGAGATGTGAGGACAAGGGGGATTCTGTCTTTGTTTTTGTTGGAGGGAGGGACTGTGAGGGCAGAGATGTGGGAAACACAAGAATTGCTATTGAGAGCATTTTCAACCACTGAAGAGGGGAAGTTGTGGTCCTTGAAATAAGAGGACACCTAACATATTTGCGATTGGAACACCCCATCTTGGGACAAGATGTGGCTGAGATGAAGGAATTAAGAGCTGGGGATCGCATTATTGAAGGAAGGTAAGTAAGGGGAGGTGTTGTCTAGGTAGCTGTGGGAGTCGGTGGTCTTGAAATAGATGTCAATTTTGAGGTGGCTGCCAGAAATGGAGAGGTCCAGGAAGGACAGAGAGGAATTAGAGATGGTCCAGGTGAATTTGAGTATGGGATGAAAAGTGTTAGTAAAGTTGCTGAACTGTTCAAGCTCCTCGTGGGAGCAAGAGGCAGTGCCGATACAGCCATCAATGTACTGGAGGAAGAAGTGGGGGATTGTGCCAGTGTAGCAGCAGTGTAACCATAGAGTAAAACAAAATCTACATTGTGCTGTGAAGTAAAGAAAAAGTAGGTGTTCATTAGTTTAGTTGCAAGGGGTTGAGATGCATTTGGAAGTTGTACAGATACAGGGGGATAAACCAGAGAGAATCAGAGGTAGACGGCTTTGAGTAAATTTGGTTCGATTGGCAAAGGAGAAGGGCATGAGAAACAGTGGTGACTGCTGCATCAGTCATCTCTCTCTCAATGAATAAAACATTCCTGAGCTCCAAGTCTTTGTTGTTCGAGATGAGAGCATGAAAGAGGAATTTAAGCAGGTGTTAGCTACTGTAGCTAAGAAGTCAGTGGTTGTCTTTGTACTCCAGATTATCCGAGAATAGTGAGTAATTTTGCAAAAGGAGTGTGAACTCCAGGAGAACTTGGTATGGTCTAATTGGACCTGTTGGCTAAGATTTTTTGTATCAGATATTGTAACGATTAAATTCTTAAATTGACACTAACAATACTGGAATAGGCATGGTGAAGGTTTTGTTGGAATCAGAGTTAAAGATGTGGGAATGGTGGAACAAATTAATAATGGCAGATGTATCATAATGAATTGTATGCCAAAAGTTTGAAGTTTGAAGCCAGAAGTTTCAAAGTATGGTTATAAGAAATTTGAGGGAGAGATAACCTTGGAGGGAAAAATAAAATCAATTGCATTTATACAGCGCGTTTCATGGCCTTGATGTTCCAAATTGCTTTATAACCAATGAAGTACCTCTTAAATGTAGAGATCATTGCCATCAATTCGAGCACAGCAAAGCCCATAAACATCAATATGATAATTAGATAACCATTGCAAGGACACTAGGGCCATTGGATCTTTTATGTCCAGCTGAGAGAGCAGTATTTATTACAGATAAACATTATTATGTTCAAAGAATGAAAGTCTTTTCAACTATTTATGAGAAATAAACTGTGGCATTGCCATATGGTTCAATAAGTTTATTTCCTTACTTTTTTTATATCTATGTTATTTAAGCTTGGAGAAGTTATATATTTTTAATTGTATTTGCTTGTGAAGAAAACCTAGCTCTATCCTTAAGCCATCTATCCTTAAAGAGTAGACTTGATTCAGAAGTGGCTTGACAAATTAGATGCAGAAATAATTCCTGTCATCAGGGAATTGAAAACTTGGAGAGCACAGGTTAAAAACAAACAGCTCTTGTTTAAGAAAGGCATAAGGAAGAATTTCTGCTGAAGTTTACTAATTTTTGACATTCTCTGCCTCATTGACTGTATTAGACGCTGAGTTAATTTGAAGGTTATGCAGGCTCCAGAGGCCAAATGGCCTGTTCCCATTCCTTATGTTTTTATTCAGCTCCGTGTAGCACTCAGAACATCTAAGTGTTTTATATTCTTTGGAACATGAAGCTGACGCTGCAACAAAATGTTGCCCCAGCACATTATAAATTTAAAATGTAAGCTCCTGTCTCCCTGATATGAAATCTTTTAAGATATATGTCACAACCCTGCCTAACTCACCGTTGTGTACGTGATAGCTATAATATTGTGTAATTGAACAGACTGCTATGGATATTCAGTTTGGCTTCAAGTCCGGGCCTTCTGCAGTTTCTGACAACCTTGACCAGTGAAATTTCTGTCAAGCAAACACATTGTGGGATGTGTGGAGTGGTGACAGACGTTGCAATATTTTCCTTAGTTAATATTGAATGTTTAAAATCTTCCTCTGCAGTCTCACTGATTTACCAGTTAAAAGCTAAATTTTGCCATCTCGATGCCATGAAGTTTCTGTTTGTAGTGTTTTCCTAAGTGGTAATCTTATTGCAGGTGTATATTCCTGTCTGTGAATTATGAGTCTGCCTTGTTGAACAAGGGAATTTCTTCAGGCCATTTATACACAAGACTCTGAGCCACGTGTGTGCCTCATTTGGAATTATGTGTGCACTTGACCAATCCTGAACATTTTGTCCAAATGCATATCTTAGTTGAACTTATCCATGCATGTGAGCAATTCCGAATGCTTCGTCCAAATGTATGACTTATCTGGTAGAGACAGGAATTCCTGATTTCCTGCTGTTTTAATTCTTAGCAGACCTGACTGACTAGCATAATCCCATTCACATAACAGCCCATTGTTAAGCTTCTTATCAGTTCCTCTCATTCCCTGTAATCTTCAGCCTTATCCAACATCTCCCTCCATTTGATCCAAAGATTTATCTGAGGATCATCTCTACTGGGTATTGCCATAATCATCAGGATACCTCCAGACAGTGGTGAGTATTCCTTCCTTACAGCGATGTATTCTCAACAAAGCATTACTTCAGATGTGTTCTCTGAAATGCCATTTAGGTCATTGTACTTATCAAAACTATAGTCATAAACATAAAAAAAGTTACAAATCAGTCTCATTCTGTTGCAAATACATCGTTGTACACTTTTCGCATATGGTAAGATACACATAATATCAATATGAATGGCAAATGAACGAATAATAAGAAATACTATGAACTAGCTATGTTTACATTATTGGTTCCCTATAATAAGTCATAACAAAACCTCTTCCATACAAACTTTCTCTTGGCATCTGAGATCAATCCCTGTTGTCAGTCCCTTCAGTTTCTTAACTTTTCATTTTAACAAACAAAATAAGACTATTACAACAATAAGTATAACAAATTGTAGTGCGAAAATCACGAGGCACAATTCTGATCCACGGATGCACCTGAGTTTCAGTCCCCAATTACAAATTTTACTTAAGAATGTTGAAGTCTGCACGTTTCTATTTGCCTCTTCTTCTTGAGTTTTAATCAACTTACCGTGCATCGCCCATTTATGGATAACTTCTTTTGCCACTGCTTTGAAGGATGGACTAGGTTTAGTACTGTAGCTAATAATTGGCTCAAATCGTCATCTGTAGCATTTGGCTGGACGGATAGTGTTATACATAATTCCTCATTGGGTTTTAGCTTAAACAAAATTTTGTTAATGGTTAATGGTTAAGTCAGAAGAGACATTGCTGATTGTCACATTCTATTCACAAGGTGCACCATGTCCTTCCTTTTTGTATCATTAGGCTGCCATGGCCATATTGTCATTTCTTCTACTAAGGCCAACTTAAGAAAAGTTTGCTTATTCGCTGGCATGATAGACAATGCACAGTTCCCATAATGGGCAAAACCACAATGAGTTAGCTCTTTGATGATTTCTTTTGGACGTGCTCAAATGTTTCCCAGTTGATAGCACTGGGACAAATCCAAACCCTTTTTAGATCCCTCTACAACTGTGGTTTAGGTTGGTGGTTTATTTAATGATGTCCAAGTTCCTTTACAGTGTTTACCCACATTATGAACTCGCCTTAGGGCATGCATCAGATTGTACTCATATTTGGATATATGAAGCACGGCATAATGTAAAGCTGACCTTTATTATCATCACAGGTGCTTAAGATCTGGTTGATGAGAGTGAGACTTCTGAGGTGACATGGGGCATCTTCTCCCCCACCCATGTCTTCAGCTGCTCATCTGGCACTCAGTCTGGTACTGTATAAGCATCTAATTTCAACATATTTGTACTGACCATAGACAGAAGCCAGCAAAATATGTTGAACAAAATGTTGCTTTGTTATTACGAGTTGCTTCCTAAGCCATTCTGATTGTCATCTCATTAGTAATATTCTGAAGACCTCTTAATATAGGTCACTTGCCGTCCTATCCTACCCTTTTCTTGATCCCAATATTCCAGATCTACTGTTAATCCTCATCTTTTCCTGGAGAGAACTTATTGGAGTCTTCAGATCTGCTATGTCAAGGGTTTTAACAGTTACTACCCAGACACATAGCCTGCTCCTGCTAACTCTCTATCAACCCTGCCTTCCTCCTGTTTTTTTCAGATGCGAATTCACTATGACTAAGTTATCTTTAGAGTAGGTGATCAAAGAGCTGCTGGATTGTGCTGCCATACCAGGACAGCAGCTATGTATCCATCAGGTTAAACAGTACCTGTACGTATCCATATCCTGGTATTAGAGTAACTATATCTTCTGTTTCTTCCAGAACTAATCCTACTCCCCTGTATCTCATAGCTCTGAGGTAGTTCCAGTGGTTATTGTGATAGTGAGTTCAGCTGTATAGTAGTGGGCGGATCATCCCTGTAAAGTATAAAAGATGATCTTGTTGCTGAACACATACCTAAATTTTGCTCAATCTGTCTGACCTTTGGGATAATCCCAGATTTACATTCCACCATGAATAAATCTACCAGACTCCTAATTACACACAATTTCAGACCTTTAGGAAATTTTACCTTGAAGCATGCAAGTCCCTTAAGGATAATTTTGTTGCAGACCATATAACGGATAATTCTGCTTTCTTGGCCACTGGGGCAAACATTGGAAAGAAGGGTTGGAACTGTCCAGAGACAGGCCACGACGACCCAAAAACCCACATTTCTTCCCGACACAGGACCATTACTGTGACATTTGTTTGAACATGTAATAAGCATCGCTAGCAATCAACCAATGTTATTCTGTCTCCTTCACAAAAGATACCAGTCAAAGTGTTCACTGCAGAAGGAACCCCCATTCCAAGAAAAATGATGATAATGATCTTCCGTGTTCTCATGATTATTCTTCTTCCTACAAAACAAATGTAGTTTCTGTTCTGATCTGATTTTATTCCTTTTATTGTACTTATAGTGCTAATCTCTTCACCTCCACAGCCAATTCATGTATATCAAGGGCTGGTTGCAGGCTTCCTTCCCATCCTTTCTTTCAGTTCTGTTGGAGAGTGGATTTTTCATCCATTTGTTCCCCTTTATCTTTTTCCTTTGTTTTCATTTCCATTGGTGAGCCTGAAGAGTCCATCTGACCCCTAAGGAGTTAGGAGATATTGGTGCATCTGCCAGATCTCCATTTTGTTCATGTTGCTCTGGTTGCACAATCTCCTGGTCTGTGTTCCAAAATCAGTGCCCCTCTAAGTTTCCTAACTCTGGGGTAAAACCTCTCCCAACATTTATGTGTAAATGATGATAATTATCCTGGCGCCCTCCAAATGGTTCCAGTTGGTTAGTATGATATCAACCAGTCTTGTTAGAGGCTGTTAGCAGCTTGCAAATTGATGGACTTGCTTTGTCTATCACTTCATATGGTCCTGCAAAACTAGGGGCCAAAAAGGGTGTTTTCTTGAGGTACAGGTGTGCCTGTTGCCCCACCTGCAGCTCCATTGGCTTTGTCTTGGAGTCAGAGTGGGCCTTACTTTGTTGTTCCTATGTGGCTATTTGCAGCCACATAGTTCGCTTCTTTTACACTGTGAACCAGCTGCTGTACCGATTTATTTTTCATTTCTCAGTCTACTTCTGGCTCGGAATTGGTTTAAACCTAGCAGTGACTCCAGCTCACGCACCTCTTGACCCGTCATCAACCTATAAGAGGTAAATCCTGTAAAGAAAGCTACTGCACTGCTTATTATCATCAAGACCAAACGGAGCACCGTCAGCCAAGTGGTCTGGTGTTGCTGCACCATTTTAGCCAACATATTTTCCAAAGTTCATTCATTTTTTTGACTATCCCACTGGATTGGGGCCTATTGGATGTATGCAACCTTTCTTTTATCCCTTGCAGTGTTATGACATCTTGCAATACCTGGACTGTAAAATGTGGCCCTTGATCTGATTCAGTACTCCTTGGTAAACCCTGATGAGTAAAAACCTTTTCTAACAGGACCTTCGCTGTGATTTTAGCAGTATCAGTTTGACTGGGAAATGCCTGTACCCATTTTGTGAAGTTATCTACTATCACCAGGATTTACTTATATTCTCTTGCAGTTGGTGTAGGGGATCCACAAAGTCAATTTGTTGATTTGTAGTGGGCCGCTTTACTGGACATGTGTGTCTAAGTGCTCCCTTCACATTTTTTTCGGGGTTACTTTGGGCAGATATCAAACAATTTTCCACATAATGTTCCACAACCCCTTTCATTGTGGCCACTCTTTCAACCTTTCCAAGGTGTCTTCCAAACTTTATTGTCTGTAAATATCATGGTACCAGTTGATCACCTGATTCCTTTCTCAGTATAGTACTACAAATTTCCCTTCACACAGTAGCACACCTTCTTCATGTGTAACCCTTTTCGTTTCTTATAGTCCTCTGACTCCCTCCATTGTGATACTTCTTGTAATTCTTTATCCTTTCTTTGTTCTGCTGCTAAGTCGATTGGTCCACTTCTTTCTCTTTCTGCACTCTTGTTTCCTCGATCTGTGGCTGCCATTCTTCTCCTGCTATCACCCCCCATTTGGCGAATTCACCTGCCTTTCTATTTCTCTTTGGTGATAACTTAGAATGAGCTTTCACGTTCATCACTCCATATTCTTTCCCTTTTGCCTTCTCAAAGATGTACCTCCGCAATGGGGCAGATGGGAGGACCTTCCCATCTGCTGACAGAAAGCTTCCCACCTCCCGTATGGGTAGGTATTCGTCAGACTGTTGCACACATACATACTGTCTGAATAGATAGTAGATCCTGGGGGCTACTTATCTGAGTAGTTCACCATATATGCCACTGCTGCCAGCTCAGCTGCGTGAGCACTCCTGGTCTTAGGCAGCTTCAGGACTATGATGTCTACTACTCGTCTTTGCTCATCTTCTATATAGATCCCACGGTGAGTGCTTCATTCTCTATCCTGTACAGATAAAGAGCCATCAACTAAAATTTTTAAGGGTAATTTGGCATTCCCTTGCTGTTCTCATGTTTTTGTCTTTGCCTGTGCCTTGTCTTGGATATTCCTTGTATTCCCTTTTCCAGCATTGCCTCCTTTTGGTATTGATACACATTGTCCCGTGGGATCATTTACTTTCACCACTTGACACTCATGAGGTTTCCCCTGGTAAATTAAGTTATCTGCTAACATGGTAGTACATTTAGTCCTTTTTACCTCTATGTTTCTCCCTTGTATTAACAGCATCCATCTAGCAATTCTATTTTGGCTGACTGTGCCATCATTAATATGTCCATCCAGTACATCTGAATGGGATAACACAGTGTGGAGCTGGAGGAGCACAGCAGGCCAGGCAACATCAGAGGGGCAGGAAAGTCGGTGTTTCGTGTTGGGACCCTTGTTCCACCAAAATTGTCAATGGCTTCAAACCTACAATGTAGATAAAATGTTGTATCACCCAAAATACTGCTAGTAAATACCTTTCACATGCCATGTACCCCTGCTGTACATAGAGTGAGCACACGTGAAGCGTAGGCTATTGGTCTCAACTGACCATGCACCTCTTGCAATGAGACCATTGATATTGTGGAGTCTGTTGCAGCCACCTCCATGGAGAAAGGTTCAGCTGGGTTTGGGATTTTTAGGACAGAAGCACTCGCCAAACCCTATTTTGAAGCTATTATTGCTGACATGTGTTCTGGCTTCTATTCCATCGGGTATTTTCCTTCAGTAACATCATTAGTAGTGCTGCCTTTGTGGCATCAATATGGTCTCTGCAATATCCTATCACCCCCAACAACAATCTTAATCCCTTCACATCTGTTGGTATAGGAAATCTAGCTGCTGTTTCAATTCTTTGTTTGTCTACCTCTCTTCTTCCTGGTGTTAACACTGCTCTTAAGTAACTCACTTCCTGCCTCATTATCGGAGCCTTTTTTGGATTCACTTTTAACCCACACTCCTTGGACAAAGAGATTGGCCAAAATCCATTATTTATATCCAGCACCATAAACCACTGTGCAGATTCACTCTGTTTTATCACGGTTTTGGGGCTAGTAGCCACTGTAGATGCTGTTAAGGATGTTACTTTATTTAGTTCTTGATAATCAATAGTCGGCCGCCAACTCTTGTCCAGGTTCTTTACCAGCCAAATTGGTGAATTATTCATTGAGGCGACTTGCCTTAACACCTGTTGTGTTACGAGACTTTGCACTACCTTTTTTATATCACCATCTGCCTGCTTGCAGAATCTGTACCGCTTTTGATGCTTTGGATCTGGGCCCATGCATCTGTCCACAGTCATGCTAATGTTTGGCAAACACTTCCAGTTTTGTTCAATAATTCCTTGCACTGTCACATCCTCACTCATGTCAGTAGGGTTGATCCACATTTCTCCCACCATACACACTCTCTGCTTATACTGTCTTGCAGGGATTTCAGCAAAAAAAATTGCTACTCATTTATTCCTAGCATCTGCCATATTGTACAGTTAACTGGATCAGAGCACATGCCAGCTCTGGCCATGTAATCATTTCCCAGGATATACTCTTGATTTGCTGAGATCTTTGTTAATACACTCAGATGCATCAACTCTCCCACTCCAATTTGTATAAAGGGCTAGTCACTTTCCTACCTGAGACTGTCCCATTAAACCACTCAAGATGTTGTCTGTTTCTATTTTCCAGTCGTTTCTATTTACAATAGATGTGTTCAGACGTGGTACCAACTGTGGGATCCTCTTGGGGCAAGGGTAGGATCCGCATCTGATTTGCCCTGCCTATTGGGGTTTGGACAATCTCTGGCATAGTGCCCTTCTTTGCTACAATTAAAACATTTCCATGAGCACCCAGGGGTCCTACCACCTCCTGTGGCTGCAGGCAGGCTCCTAATCTGCACCCACGTCCACTTCCTACCATTTAATAGGACGTTGGTGGTCCCTTTGAGACTGGTCCCTTTCCCTCATTTCTCGATGTTGCCCTTTGCTCTCTAAGAGGTACCATTCATCCTCCGTGAGGCCCATGTCCTCTCGTCTCCTTCTGCCAAGCTCTGACCATTTTCCTCAACATTCGTGCCTCAGTGTGTGTGTTGTAGGAGGTGTCAAACATATCATACTCCTTTTGCGACTCCTGTGTCCCATGAGACACCAGTGAATGGACGCATCTCAAAAGGTACAGCTAAATTTTGCTGATCTAACCCTGGGCTGTATACACTTTGGAACACTAGCCAGAGCCTTGCGACAAACGCAGTTGGGTGCTCGCCTTTCCTCTGTCAGCACTTATTCAGTTCTTCTACTGGGTCTCCACTAATAGCTGCCATCACCATCAGTACATCCTGCTTTAATTCCTGTAATGTTCCCCTCCTGAATTTTATGGCTTGGGAAAATCTGAATGTATAGTAGGATGGAGACACATCAGTATTAGATTTTTCCCCTCCTCATTATCTAATGTGTATGGTTCGCTGCTTGTGGGTAGGTTATAACAGGCTGACAATCCCTATACACTTGGCTATATCTCTTCGCTGTTGAGCATCTTAAGTGATGGTGTATGTAATATTGTGGGGTGGCTGTTGCCCTCGTAGCATTGCTGGCTGTTGTCTCCTAGTGATCGAGGGGCCATAGGAACATTGACCCTTTCTCTGCCCCTTCCTCCAGAGGGGGACTCGATTTCCCCATGTCCTCCTTCCTGTCCATATTTGGCTGCTTTATCTACTAGCCCTCCCCAGTTGACGTCACCGTCTTCCTCCCATCCCTTCTCAAAGAGTGGGGTCACAAACAAACATATTATCCCTTTGTGCAGGTATCTGACTCTGCAACTTCTCTATGTTCATTCATTTTTTATGATCACCTGATGTCCCCTTTCAATTCTGTGCTGACTTATGCATTATATTCATAGCTGTTTTCAAATTGCGTCACTGTCTTTAACTCTTCTGTCTGCGTGTGAGCCCTTATAGTTTCTTCTTCACTTTTTTCCTTTTCCCTTATCAATTTCTCACATTGCATTTAATGCATGTTCATGTGCATGAGGTCTACATCTCTGCCTTTGTAAATTCCTGATCTTCCCAGTGAGTTTCTTTGGGGCGGCATGGTGGCTCAGTGGTTAGCACTGCAGCCTCACAGCACCAGGGACCCAGGTTCAATTCCAACCTCAGGTGACTGTCTGTGTGGAGTTTACGCATTCTCCCCATGTCTGCATGGGTTTCATCCAGATTGTCTGGTTTCCTCCCACAGTCCAAAGATGTGCAGGCTAGGTGGATTGGCCATGCAAAATTGCCCGTAGTGTTCAGGGGTGTGTGGGTTATAGGGGGATGGGTCTGGGTGGGATGCTTCAAGGGGCAGTGTGGATTTGTTGGGCCAAAGGGCCTGTTTCCACACTGTAGGGAATCTAAACTAATCACTTTAAGTTAGGCTACCTCTGTTCACAGATTCAGCTCTCGCCACTGCTTTTCTGCCCTGTCTTCTAACATACAACCTATTGCTACAGCTTTCTGCACTTTCCCAAAGTGCCCTTTTCCATACTATCTTTTGTTATACTCTGGAGAGTATTGCGTTGCTCTCCTGTTTCCATCAGTATACTTATAATACTTCGGCTATTTCCCAGCCACATATTGTTGGAGAAATCGCCTCCAGTCTGAGTCTCCTGGACCCACGATTCTCTGTTAGCCCTAACTTTCTTTGTATGTGTGCTGTTTTGTTTTTGTCTTTCTCACTGCCAAATTTCCACCTCCTACTTCCCGGCACCCGGCACTTAATCCTGGTCGTAATGTGGTACGACTACCCGCTTACTTTCCGGCTGAGGCAGGGTTTTGGAAAATTAAGAGGTTACCCTGTCCAACGTTGGAGTAACTTAAAGTTATTTCTTGTTGATGCCCACCCAGTTACGCCACTGTTATGTTGCCTGTCTCTGGGAGACAACAATACAAAGACGAAGATACAGCAGAGATACTCTGAGCTCTGCAAAACAACAATTTATTTATTAAGTACTTAAACGAGTAGCACACACGTTTAACTACTAGAGATATCCCAATCATTGTCTTTCACTACCCTGATTTCTGTAACTAAACCCAAATGTTATTAGAGATAATGGGAACTGCTACCTGGGTGAGATCGCAGGTGGCCAGGCTGAAACTCTGTTCGATGTCTTCGCCATACCTCCTGACACAGGGTACTTCTTAGACAAAGTGAATCTTTGAAGTATTGTGGAACAAAGGGATTTCCTCAGGCTGTTTATACACAAGTCTCTGTGCCAAGTGTGTGCCTAATTTGGAATTATGTGTGCACTTGACCATTCCTGAACGTTTTGTCCAAATGCATATCTTATTTTGACTTAACCATGCATGTGAGCAATCCTGAATGTTTTGTCCAAATGTATGTCTTATCTGGTAGAGACAGCAGTTCCTGGTTTGCTGCTATTTTAACTCTTAGCAGACCTGACTGATTCAGAGTAATTCCATTTATATACCAGCCCATTGTTAAGCTTTTCATGAGTTCCTTTCAATTCCTGTTATGTTCAGCCTTTTCCATCAATCCCCCTCACTATACTTTCTCCTATTACCATTATATTCTTTCTACCCCCTCCCGACCACACTTGAAAACTAAACATCTGGGATAAAGTCTCATATGGCTAAGGTGTGCATTTCGAAAGATGCAAAAATGCGTAGGTCAGTTTTACAGAAGTCTCTGCAAAAATCCAGCGGGTTCTCTGTTCTCTGTTTAGTGTTTTATCACAGTTCAGCACTAGCTCAGTCCCATGTAAAGGGCTGCAGTGTTAGACTAGTTTCTGCGGTCATGACTGTGGAGTTGGATGTCTCTACCAGAAAAGAGATACATTGGACATCTTAGATGAGAGGACTACCAATTAAGCTCTGACCTTTAAAGTTGACCAAGTGCAGAACCAAGGAGGATTGATAAGGTTGTTTACAGTCAGGTCAGACTGTGAGCAATGGGCTTGGGGTGTGAGCTACACATTCTGAAGTCAAATGAAAATTTGAGACTGGCTGAATCAGCTCCTAACTATTTCATACTTTATGCCACGGCTTCATGCGTTAAAAAGTGTAGCATATGAATAAAAAAGGTCCATGACATTGTCTGGAATCTCCCAAGCACCCTGATCCTGCAGTGCCAGCTTGCCCTCCTTCAGGCTGCCAAAGTGGTAGACTCCAGGATCAGGACATTTCTTCCTCAACAGATCCTGTGATGGCAATGAAGTTGGAAGCAGAAGAGATGAAATCAAACAGAAATCATATTCTTCTAACAGGATTCCAAAGTCAGTCGCAGTTCCAGGTGAGGGAAATGATGCAGCACTGTTGAAGATTCAGTAATTCCTGATATATTTGACTCATCTGCTTGCTGTACCTTCCATATCTTATTTGGACTTATCCATGCATGTGAACAATCCTGAATATTTTGTCCAAATGTATCTCTTATCTGGTAGAGACAGCATTTTGATGTAAGAGTTGTTATGAATACCTTGGGTGCCCCTAGTTTCCAAGTTAAAATTATATGTTGGAGTGACTCCTCTGTCTTCCTCATTAAAAAAAAATCCAGTTATTGCAAAATTATCTCATTCTTTTCTGAAGATATTTTTGTTGGGAGTACTGTTCATGTTAAGAGATGCATTGGAAAGTTGCAGAGATAGACACTCAGAAAGAAGCTTTGTTCTCTAATGCTAGAGTACTCCTTTTTAACGTTAGATTTGGTAATGTCCTCAAATTAAAAAGAACAATTAAATGTATACCTTAAATATTCTATAGGGATGGAGTCAAACAAATAAATTTTCAGATTAGTCATTACTTTGAGATTTATCTTGAAATCCCTTTTTAAAGGTGAATGCTTCAGTATTTGCCATTATATAGCTCAAGTTGAATGATAATTAGTTCTAATAACAGCATTTGATTACTACATCAAGTTAAATCTAATACAGGAAAATTAGATAGCAGATGTCACAATGACCATCTGAGAAAGGAGGATAATAGAAAAAAAAATGCCAGCTCTGGTTACTTTTCACCTCCATAAAGACTAGTAATATTGAAACACTTTGGCAGGAAAGTAGAAAGTGGAAAATTATTTAAATAGAGAGAGACTACAGAATGCTGTGGTACAAATAGACCTGAGTGTTTTGCACGTGAACATAATTACTGCTCCACGGGTTTTGAATCTGTGGAATTCTTATTGAAGAGATCTGGGTCTTTAAGCATATTCGAAGCTGAGATCTGTCAGGGAATCAAGGATTATGGGGGAAAGGCAGGAAAGTGGAGTTGAGCAATATCACATCAGCTATAATCTGTGTGGGGCAAACACAGTGGGCTGAATGGCTGACTTCTCCTCCCACTTCTTTTGGCTTTATAGTATAAAAGTAGGAAAGTTTTGCTGCAACCAGAGAGGGCATTGGTGAAACCACATAGAGTGCTGTACAGTTTTGGTCACCTTATTTATGAGAGACATAGTTGAATTAGAAGCAGTTCAGCAAAAAATTCACTAGGCTGATTCCAGTCATACAGGAGTTTGTGTTATGACCAACAGTTGAGCAGCTGGGCCAATGCTCATTGGCGTTTAGAAAATGGATGGTGAGCTTATTGAAACATATAAGACTTTGAGGGGGCTTAATGCTGTAGATGTTGACAGTACATTCCCTTAGGAACTGGGGGATGATCATGGGGTGGGGGAAGTGCTATGGCATTTAGAAGCAGGGAAAACAGTTTCAAAATCAGGTTTATTCTATTTGAGATGGAGATATCAAGGAATTTCTTCTCTCAGAAAGTCATTAATATTTGAAGTTCTCTATCCAAAGAGCAGTTGAGATTGGATTATTAAATATTCTCAAGGTTGAGTTAGACAGATTTTTGCTTGACAGCAGAGTTGAGGGTCATTCTGGGGATGGTAGACTGGAAGGTGGAGTTAAATTCACAATAATATCAACTAGAATCTTATTCTATGGTGGAGCAGGCTCAAAGAGTTGACTGGTATATTCATGCTTTTTTATGTGGCTGTGTTTTGAAATAGTTTTAAATTTATTGGCTAAAGGAATGACATGGCAAAATCGCTTGTATTAAAACTTCTGCTGTAATAAATGGCGATCAATGACAAAGCACTTTTGGTTTTCATCAATAAGGGGAGGCAATAGCCTAGTGGTATTAATCCAGAGACCGAACTAATGTTCTGGACACCCAGGTTTGAATACTGCCAAAGCAGATAGTGGAATTGAGTTCAATAACAAATTACAATGATAACCTTAAAACCACTGTCCAGTGTCGAGGAAAAAAAATCTAGTTCACTGATTTCCTTTAGGGAAGGTGTCAAGTTCATTTTTGGAGACCCTCACGGACTTGCTGCAATAACAAGACACTGACCTGTTTAGAAAAACACAAATCCTTTTACTACCAAGCAAGTACAAGCTGTGGAGAATCACTGTACTTAACCCGGTACAGAGCGCAGAGTCTTGCAAGTAATTCTTCCCAAGCAGCGGACAGTCCCCGCTTTTTGTACTTTACAAAGTACATGATACGTAAAACAATTTCACATTTTACAATGACATGATACATGAAACAATTATTACAAGGATACCAAACAATTATTACATCAAGAGCATAAAAGACCAGGATATAGTATCGATTGCTAGTGAAGTGGCTGCTAATGGCAGGAGGCAATTTCATGTTGTAATCAGGATAGATTGTGATTTCAAGTTGCCAGTGTGTCTGGCTAGAACAAAGTCAGTGCCCTGGCCTCTTTGTCAGCGACAGAAGTTACATGCCTTAGAAGTCTCACACCTTTACAAATGTTCCTTACTAAACCTTATTTGAAACAGTTTAATTCTAATTTTATTCAGTCAGGAAGCTTAAGACAGTGTCTGCATACCGATGTGTGGGAAGATAAGCAGTTACAAAAGTTTTACACTGAATTCCTAGCTGGGCAGGAAGCTTCAGGGCAGTGCCTGCATACCTATGTATAGGCAGATAAAAGATTTTAATTTATAGAAGTTTGGAAATCAAAGGCAGATAAAAGACTTTAATTTATAGAATTATAGAAATCAATGGGATGTTATCCCATTAACATCTCAAAGGAAACTACCATTCTTATCTGATTGGGCCTATATGAGAGTCCAAAACCCCAGCAATTTTGCTGACTCTTAACTGCCCTCTTGTCCTGAGGACTCCTCCTTTTTTGATCATACTTCAGGAGATCTGGGATCCACTGTAGGGTAAAGGATGCATGACTTGAGCTAGAGACCGTGTCCTTCTTGCACCAGTCAACCCTATTCTCTGCGGGTTGCACAGAACTTTTGAAGCCTGTTTGGGATATTCATTTCGGGAAGCCTGTAGTCTGATCTCAGAAAGGTTTTCTCTTTGTCTTTTGCATGGCAGTGTGAAGCACATTAACTTTACATCCAGGTATAAATACTAATTAGCCGTCTTCGATCACCTTTCACCTTAGAAGTAAACAAATAGGTTACAGTAGAAAGTTTACAATCCAATGGAACTTTGGGAGACTTGCGACTCAGTGCAAAGTCACATTGCTTGCAGCCAGCTTCTCTTCCCCTACTTGTCCCTGGAGCGACCTTCTTCCTCATCCATTACAGCTAATTCCTCCTCACCCCACTCCACTTAAGAGATGCCTGCTGCTTGCCTATTCCTCTCAGAGCTTCCTTCCTGTCTCCTATTCTCCATGCCCCTCAAAGGTGTCCTGACTTAGGGGTCCCTATGCCACTGGCAATAGCCTTTTAGCCTCCAGCATGACAGCTGGCATATTGTGTGCCTCACTGTTTTTACTTAACTAACTCCTTGTTACTCTTTCAATTACAGGCTGTGTCTCTCCACATTTACTGTAGAAAGTTTCAATGTGAGAGGGAACCAGACTGCGATTGGAGTAGCAGCTCCCTACCAGTTCTGTCCCTTCCTCTTACAAGGGTGACTTTTCTCAATTCAGAGATTTGCCATTTGGAAGAACACAATTGTACAAGTGTGTTATATAGAGTTATAAACATATTCTGAAAAAGCATGACATAGTAGATTGCATCTCACCAATAAAAATCAACTATTAATGTTGTGCCACGTGATTCTAGAAATGAGAAAACATACCATAATTCAGTACTTAGTAACTATTCCTTTAAAAATGTAACTACACAGGAAAAAAGCTGTTCTAGTGAATAAAACATGTAATGTAATGCACATAATTAGTATTTAATGTTTGTTTCTTTTAGCATGAGTGGAAAAATGAATGCAACAGACAGAAAAATAAAAGCTTTACTAACATCACAGGTAAGAAATTGCTGCCTTCTAGTTACATTTAAAAGGGTGTCAAATGTATTTGTTGTCAGGCAACTGCCTTTATACAATAACAGAGTATACAACAGACTGGTCATTCCACCCACAAATCCATATAACTTCGCCTGACTGCTGTACACTTTCCCCGTGTCTTGTAAGGTAAATTACTTGTGACAGTAAAAGTTTCTTTATGTTGCTGCAGATCTTCCAATTTGTGCCTGTTAATCATCAGTTATTGGGTTTAACTGTGGGATTACAGCAGAGTGAGATGAAGGCTGAGTGAGTCATTGACTATACTGTTGGAAATTTGGTTCAAAGTGGAAATTCAGTGCAAAGGGGAATAGAGGTATTTTAACTGGGGTTTACTGCAAGAAGTGAACTCACCAGAATGACAGGGAAGTGGGAGAGGATAAAAGATGTGGATTGAGATGCTGACCTGCAGTGAGACCAGTGTCAGAGTGATGTCACAAACAGTGTGATATGAGTTCAGGGAAAGAAGCTAGTTAGTGCGTGGGAGCAAATTACTGCAGATCCTAGAATCTGTACCGGAAACAACAAATGCTGGATGCAGAGATAATGGGAACTGCAGATGCTGGAGATTCCAAGATAATAAAATGTGAGGCTGGATGAACACAGCAGGCCAAGCAGCATCTCAGGAGCACAAAAGCTGACGTTTCGGGCCTAGACCCTTCATCAGAGAGGGGGATGGGGGGAGGGAACTGGAATAAATAGGGAGAGAGGGGGAGGCGGACCGAAGATGGAGAGTAAAGAAGATAGGTGGAGAAGGTGTGGGTGGGGAGGTAGGGAGGGGATAGGTCAGTCCAGGGAAGACGGACAGGTCAAGGAGGTGGGATGAGGTTAGTAGGTAGCTGGGGGTGCGGCTTGGGGTGGGAGGAAGGGATGGGTGAGAGGAAGAACCGGTTAGGGAGGCAGAGACAGGTTGGACTGGTTTTGGGATGCAGTGGGTGGGGGGGAAGAGCTGGGCTGGTTGTGTGGTGCAGTGGGGGGAGGGGATGAACTGGGCTGGTTTAGGGATGCAGTGGGGGAAGGGGAGATTTTGAAACTGGTGAAGTCCACATTGATACCATATGGCTGCAGGGTTCCCAGGCGGAATATGAGTTGCTGTTCCTGCAACCTTCGGGTGGCATCATTGTGGCAGTGCAGGAGGCCCATGATGGACATGTCATCAAGAGAATGGGAGGGGGAGTGGAAATGGTTTGCGACTGGGAGGTGCAGTTGTTTGTTGCGAACTGAGCGGAGGTGTTCTGCAAAGCGGTCCCCAAGCCTCCGCTTGGTTTCCCCAATGTAGAGAAAGCCGCACCGGGTACAGTGGATGCAGTATACCACATTGGCAGATGTGCAGGTGAACCTCTGCTTAATGTGGAATGTCATCTTGGGGCCTGGGATGGGGGTGAGGGAGGAGGTGTGGGGACAAGTGTAGCATTTCCTGCGGTTGCAGGGGAAGGTGCCGGGTGTGGTGGGGTTGGAGGGCAGTGTGGAGCGAACAAGGGAGTCACGGAGAGAGTGGTCTCCCACCGATGACGTCACATCGGCCTCCGCCGGCCACAGAACTTCCGGAACCGCTGCTGCAGTCACCACCTCCACGTCCAGGTACTACAGCCCACACACCACCCTCACCTCAGCTGCTGCCACCCACCCCGATCCTCCCACCGCCGACGGAACCCCGCCCACGGCCGACGGAACCCCGCCCGACGGAACCCCGCCCACAGCCGACGGAACCCCGCCCACGGCCGACGGAACCCCGCCCGACGGAACCCCGCCCACAGCCGACGACATCATCGCTCCGCCCACAACCTCCACAGCCTGCAACCCCAGAGGAGACAGCCACCCTGAGCCCTGCCGAATCTTCACCATCCCCCCAGACCTCCCACTGACTGAGGACGAACGGTCAGTCCTGAGCAAGGGGCTCACCTTTGTCCCCCTACAACCACACATCAACGAATACCAGTCACGGTCGGACACAGAGCAGTTTTTCCGCCGTCTTCGCCTGCATGCCTACTTCTTCAACCGGGAACCCAACCCTCCTTCCACTGACCCCTTCACCCGCTTCCAACACAAGTCCTCCTCCTGGACACCACCCCCAGGCCTCCTACCCTCCCTCGACCTCTTCATCTCCAACTGCCGTCGAGACATTAACCGCCTCAACCTCTCCACCCCTCTCACCCACTCCAACCTCTCCCCCGCAGAACGGGCAGCCCTCCGCTCCCTCCGCTCCAACCCCAACCTCACCATCAAACCCGCAGACAAGGGTGGCGCAGTGGTAGTATGGCGTACTGACCTCTACATCGCCGAGGCCAGACGCCAACTCTCCGACACCACCTCCTACCGCCTCCTCGATCATGACCCCACACCCGAGCACCAAACCATCATCTCCAACGCCATTCATGACCTCATCACCTCAGGGGACCTCCCACCCACAGCCTCCAACCTCATTGTTCCCCAACCCCGCACGGCCCGTTTCTATCTCCTTCCCAAAATCCACAAACCTGCCTGCCCTGGTCGACCCATCGTCTCAGCCTGCTCCTGCCCCACCGAACTCATCTCCACCTATCTGGACTCCATTTTCGCCCCCTTGGTCCAGGAACTCCCCACCTATGTCCGTGACACCACCCACGCCCTCCACCTCCTCCAGGACTTCCAATTCCCTGGCCCCCAACACCTCATATTCACCATGGACGTCCAGTCCCTGTACACCTGCATTCCGCATGGAGATGGCCTCAAGGCCCTCCGCTTCTTCCTGTCCCGCAGGCCCGACCAGGCCCCCTCCACCGACACTCTCATCCGCCTAGCGGAACTCGTCCTCACACTCAACAACTTCTCTTTTGACTCCTCCCACTTCCTACAGACTAAGGGGGTGGCCATGGGCACCCGCATGGGCCCCAGCTATGCCTGCCTCTTTGTAGGTTACGTGGAACAGTCCATCTTCCGCACCTACACAGGCCCCAAACCCCACCTCTTCCTCCGGTACATTGATGACTGTATCGGCGCCGCCTCTTGCTCCCCAGAGGAGCTCGAACAGTTCATCCACTTCACCAACACCTTCCACCCCAACCTTCAGTTCACCTGGGCCATCTCCAGCACATCCCTCACCTTCCTGGACCTCTCAGTCTCCATCTCAGGCAACCAGCTTGTAACTGATGTCCATTTCAAGCCCACCGACTCCCACAGCTACCTAGAATACACCTCCTCCCACCCACCCTCCTGCAAAAATTCCATCCCCTATTCCCAATTCCTCCGCCTCCGCCGCATCTGCTCCCACGATAAGACATTCCACTCCCGCACATCCCAGATGTCCAAGTTCTTTAAGGACCGCAACTTCCCCCCCACGGTGATTGAGAACGCCCTTGACCGCGTCTCCCGCATTTCCCGCGAGACATCCCTCACACCCCGCCCCCGCCACAACCGCCCCAAGAGGATCCCCCTCGTTCTCACACACCACCCTACCAACCTCCGGATACAACGCATTATCCTCCGACACTTCCGCCATTTACAATCCGACCCCACCACCCAAGACATTTTTCCATCCCCACCCCTGTCTGCTTTCCGGAGAGACCACTCTCTCCGTGACTCCCTTGTTCGCTCCACACTGCCCTCCAACCCCACCACACCCGGCACCTTCCCCTGCAACCGCAGGAAATGCTACACTTGTCCCCACACCTCCTCCCTCACCCCCATCCCAGGCCCCAAGATGACATTCCACATTAAGCAGAGGTTCACCTGCACATCTGCCAATGTGGTATACTGCATCCACTGTACCCGGTGCGGCTTTCTCTACATTGGGGAAACCAAGCGGAGGCTTGGGGACCGCTTTGCAGAACACCTCCGCTCAGTTCGCAACAAACAACTGCACCTCCCAGTCGCAAACCATTTCCACTCCCCCTCCCATTCTCTTGATGACATGTCCATCATGGGCCTCCTGCACTGCCACAATGATGCCACCCGAAGGTTGCAGGAACAGCAACTCATATTCCGCCTGGGAACCCTGCAGCCATATGGTATCAATGTGGACTTCACCAGTTTCAAAATCTCCCCTTCCCCCACTGCATCCCTAAACCAGCCCAGTTCATCCCCTCCCCCCACTGCACCACACAACCAGCCCAGCTCTTCCCCCCCACCCACTGCATCCCAAAACCAGTCCAACCTGTCTCTGCCTCCCTAACCGGTTCTTCCTCTCACCCATCCCTTCCTCCCACCCCAAGCCGCACCCCCAGCTACCTACTAACCTCATCCCACCTCCTTGACCTGTCCGTCTTCCCTGGACTGACCTATCCCCTCCCTACCTCCCCACCCACACCTTCTCCACCTATCTTCTTTACTCTCCATCTTCGGTCCGCCTCCCCCTCTCTCCCTATTTATTCCAGTTCCCTCCCCCCATCCCCCTCTCTGATGAAGGGTCTAGGCCCGAAACGTCAGCTTTTGTGCTCCTGAGATGCTGCTTGGCCTGCTGTGTTCATCCAGCCTCACATTTTATTATCTTAAATGCTGGATGCATTCAGCTCTGCTGAAGAGTCATCAAGATGTGAAACATTAGCTTGCTGTCTTTATGGATGCTGTTTGACCAGCCGTGATCTCTAGCTTTTGCTGTTTTCAGTCTGGTTAGTGAGTAGGATTGGTGAATATTTATAGTCTTTAAAGTAAATGCAAGGTGTTCAGATTGTGTTTAGTTCAAGAGTGTTTTTTCCCATTTTTAAAAATAACTGCATAAGTACTAGATTGCTGATGACTTTTTTTCTTTTTAGTTTATACGAAATGTAATATCATTACAGTGAAGTGTAAAGCACAGGGAATTGTGAGTAATTAATTTATTGCTTAAATCAAATATGATAATGAAGGCAGGATGGATGTTGTGTTACTGTTGCAACACATGGAAGCTGCTGAATGCCAATGTGATCGAGAGTGAGCACATCTATAGTCTGCATTTGCAGCTCAAGGAACTTCCGAGATGAGTTGAGGAGCTGGAGCCTGAGTTACAGATATTGCACCACATCAGAGGAGGGGTAAGTTACCTGGACACCTTGCTCCAGAGGGCAGTCATTCCCTCAGACTACGAAATTCACAGTTGGCCTAAGATCAGAGATGATAGGCCATTCTCCATATTTTCGTCTTTCAATGAGACCTGATCTTTCCCTAGGACCATTTTGTTCAGTTCACCACACCTTCTGATGGGGATGGCTACATCAATGAGTGGATAGCCAAACATCATATGTTGCTAAGCCAGGTGTTTAAGGTGGCATCCAAGAGGACTGATATAGAAGTGCTGAGAAGAGAAACATTGAACAATTGCAAGACTGATAGCACTGATCTTTCAGACAGAACAAGGATATACAGCTGAAATTAGGATATTGTGTTGGAACAAAATACAGGATGCCTGGGATCCTGAACCTCTCAGTCATCAAATGGTTGGACGCAGGTGGCCACACCTTTGTCATTGAATGATAGCTAGGGGGCAGCTTCAAAAAATGGTTCAGGGAGGGGAGTTGCTTGAGGCCATATGTCTGATGGTCGTAAACAGTTTACACAGTGGTATTGCAAAACCTGAAATGTAGCATTGTAGTGATTCACGCGTAGTGGAGTCAGAGAGCAATGAGGAATCCTGGAGTGACCTGTGTGTTGTGAATACAGAAGGTACACTATTGGTTGGAGGCCTACTCCTGCCTGCATGACAGTGAATGGGTGATCTGCTGGGCAGCGGCAACTGAAGTGACAAGTGTGCCAATCCTGTGACTCCTAGAAAAGTGACTGACCTTGATCCAGTCTGTCTAATCTGCCGTAGAGGTGAATCCTGTAGATATTGCCAGTACAAATGCTGGGTATTATCCTAACTCCATCCATTTTCCCAGATCAGTGATGTAAGAAGAGAATGTGCTACTAATATGACCTGAACATTGTAGCCAGATGGTACAATCAAACTTACTGATAACGCAACTGCTTAGTAAATAGTCACTGTACTATATGAAGTTGCCGGGATCATGAATCTCGGGCAACGAAATCTAACAGAACCTTCTGAAGCAGGTGGTGGCAGTGAGGGAGGGAATTAGCAGGGGAGTTTGAGTTGTTGAGTAGACTGTCTGTGGAGGAAAGTTGGTCAGAAAGAGGCCTCATGGAGAAAGGGAGACACAAAAGATTTGGTCAATTCATCTCTACATTATCGCAACAACCTCTTCCATGTCGTGAAGGCATTGACTTTTCAGCAAGCCTGGTTTTGGATTTGAATCTATTTTGACGTGAGCTGTGACTCATTAGCTGAATTATTTACTGCAGGTCTGTACATGAAAATTGTCTTCCCTTTGCCCACATGAACCAAATCATTCGATATTTAAATTATTGGAACAAACCTCTCCAGCTTCTAGCAGTTGCTACAGAGTTGGTTTTCAAACTTATTTAAATAAAAGCCAGTTTCAGAAGTTATGTTCCAGTAATGTTAATGTGATATTTTGTAATAATGGGCTGTGTAAAGTTCTTTGGACATAAAGCAGTCCAGAGTTAGACAGAAGTAAATTGCGAGAGTGAACAATAGCTTATTTTATGCTTCCACAGTCTCTAGCGAACTCCCTATTTCTGGTAGCTTTAAATGAACAAAATGAGGATCGCAGTTTTTAATACACTGTACTGGCAGGTTATGATCATGAGATTGCACGCAGTAATATTTGTGATTTGGGTGCAACAGGTGTCCTTTAGGGATGAAAAATGAGTCTGTTTTTCACGTGAACTTTTCTGTTGTGAATTGTGTGAAGGGCCATATTGCTCTAGCTGTTGGAGCTGATGTCTGTCAGCAACAAGCAGAGCAGGCAGACAATGATATTAATCAGTGTATGACATTGATTTGATGAGCATATTGCTGCTTTGGAGTTTGGTGCCTACAGTGCAAGTGTGCACAACTGAATTTACATTAATTGACTCCCCACATTGAAGTCTATTGTTATTGCTTATGTTGAAAGATATTTTGCTACATAAATCACTTCCTCCCAGACCTGGGGTGCACTAGTATTCAGTCTTTTGAAATATAGCTGACTTTAGAGAATGAGCAGTGCAGGTCATGCAAGTGGAAGAGGAAGGAGGAAGGAAATAATAGGCTTTCAGCATGAGGCCATACACAGGTCTGTGAAGAAGAAGTTCATTCTGGACTTCTGCAATGAATGATGTGTGAGATCTCTGCGCTTCAGTAGGTAGATTCTAATTGAAATCTTCACTTGCCACACCCAGAACAGGCCAAAGTCTGTCTTCCCACTGGCCATTAAGGCAACCACATCAATGAACTTCAATGATTCTGCTTCCTTTCAGGTTGGAGCTGGAGATGTTTGCCGTATCTCTCAATTCGCTATCTGTTGTTGTGATAAGACAGTCACAGATATGCTGTAGCGAATGAGAAGTAAACTACAATTCATTTCCTCTTGCCAGAGATGTGCAGGTAGATATGGCATACAACTTTGCCACATTGCCCTATGATACAGGGTACTACTGGCTACACACACATAATTGTCAACTCTGCCATGTATCAAATGGAGAGTGATTACTTGCACATATCATCTAACCGATGTGTGGCCACAAGCAGTGGATTATGCACATTAAAGATATCTGCAGTCATGATACCCACATCTGGACGTAGTCTGTGCCAACTGCATTTGAGTTTCCTTGGCTAACCAAACTGGGCTACAAGGCCCACATAGCTGATGATTGTGGTGTTCATATGTGCAGCAAAAGGCATATTGCCATGCAAAATGTAATTGAGCAGATCATTATTGCACTGAAACAATGCTTTGCTGCCTGGATGTCTTCAGAAGAGCACTGCAGTACTTAACAGAGCAGATGTCAAGAGCTTGCTAGTCTGTTGCATGTTGTACAACATTACCAGCATGACTGGTTAGTAGCTGTCTGCCAGTTTACTGTGAGTGGCTAAAAGGCATGAAGAGGAAATTAAGAAACAATTTAGTTTGCTTTTTCTCCTTGAGCTGTCCATGGAGGATGCTTTCAAATGCATTACCAGTAACCAAACCCGCATTTCTGTAATGACCAACAGTCCTAAATCTTATCATTCCTTTGTCATTGATCATAAGTGTCCACTTGTCCACAGGTAAAAGTAAAAGCCACAAAAATAATGATCAAAACCAAATTTAACTGAAATCATTGCTTACTTTTAAGAGACCTGCACACCAGTTGCAAAAATGACTCCTTGTCTTTATCATTTCTGATCTCTACCCAAACTGATTCCATATTCTTGTTTTTTGAACTTAGGTCATCCCTTTTTAATGTATAATCATGCATCATTAATGAACAGACTGATTTAATGCATTTTTGTAGCAGAATGATGGACAACTAGCAGTGATTTTTGAACTGAAATGTTTTTATAGTAACTGGCAAGACACTCTCTGAGTGATAGACTTATGAGATGATGCAGTGGCTTTAAAAGGTTATTTCATCCTTTTTTATTCTAAAGAGAGATTTTAAGATGAAGGTATTGAGCTACCTACTTGAAAAAGCCATTGACAGCTTGTGAGGATTTGGGGCTTTTTAAAAATTGAATGGGTGCAGCCAGGTGTCACCAGGATTTAGAGGAACACTGCAGGCCAGGCGGTCTTAGAGGAGCAGGAAAACTGACATTTCGGGTTGGGACCCTTCTTCAGAAAAACAAGGAAGGGTCCCGATCTGAAACATCAGTTTTCCTGCTCCTCTAATGCTGCCTGGCCTTCTGTGTTCCTCCAGCTTCACACTGTGTTATCTCAGACTCCAGCATTGGCATTCTTATTATCTCTAGGATTTGGAGTTTTTTTGAGGTTTTTATGTTTAGCTTTAAGCAACTACTCTTGGAGTCTCAACAGGGCAGAAGCCACTGGAGTTTTGAAGAAGTAAAAGTTATCTTCTTACTCTCTCAGTCACAGGGAGAATCTGGGTTTCTTTTTGCTGCTAGGTTACCTGTAAGACAAATCTATTTTTCTGAATTTGCCCTTTTGCCCAGGGGTGTATTGATGGGATGTTACTATAATGGAACAGTTAATTAGTGATAGTTACTGTATCTATTATTCTGTTAAGTTTTCAGGTAGGGTTGTTATTCCAAGTTCTTCTTTGTTTTGTAACGTTTTAACTATAGTGATTAAATAAATTGTGTTCATTTAAAGTCAAGTAATTTGACAAACTGAATTGCATCTGGAACACAGCACGTTACAGTTGCCTTCAAAATAAGAAAACGTTCTTGTTAAAATATTTTGAGGGGGTCTGGTCTGGTCTATAAAACTCCTATGAGCCATTCCACCAGGGATGATCATGTATCATATAATTTGAATCAGCATTGTGTAATATTAATTTGATTGTTGTATAACATCACTGCACGAGAAATCCAGAGTCTCAGGTTAAAGTTCTGGGGGTAGGGCTGACAAATGGAGAAATTTAAATTCAGTAAAAGAATGGCAATCATGAAACCATTGTTGATTGTCATTAAAAAAAATTCTGGTTCATCAATGTCCTTTAGGAAAGGAAATCTTCCATACTTACCTAGTCTAGCCTACATGTGACTCTGAACCCCTAGCAATATATATGACTCTTAACTACCCTCTGGGCAATTAGGGATCAGCAATAAATGTTAGTGTAGCCAGTGATTCCCATGTATTGTGAATGTATTTTTAAAAATTACCCAAAAAAGCATCACCAATTATGTTTATGGAATTGAAGATACAAGCCAAATGGACCAGTGAAAGTACAGCATAATATTTTGTAGGATATGTGTGAGTACAATATAGTGCAAGCAGAATCACATGATGATATTTGATGACCATCTTCATCTCTTAGATGATGAACTGGCTAGAATTTCGCACCCTTGTTAACAAGGTAGACCGCTTTTTCAGCGATCACAAACTGCAAGAACTAATGAAGAGAAGACACAGCAAGTATAAACATTTTTAGGACTATATAGCTATACATATAAGTTTTGAAAAAAAAACTGGAAGGTGATGAACTATTTGAAGTTCATATATGCCATAGCCCAAAAAGAAAACACAAGCTATTGTAGAAAGATTGAAGAATTAAAATGCCAAGCTATTTTGGTAGATCTTGCTAATTCAGCCTCATAACAAAAATTGTTTATATTGTAGGGAAAGACAATAACATTGATGAATTATCAGGAATGTAATAATGTTGGAATTGTTTAGAAATTTAAAAAGTTGATTAAATACTGTATAGACTTTGTAAAATGAGTGAATGAGGATGAGTAAAGGTAAGTGCAAATTTTTGTGTTTTTATGTAACATGATTGGAAGTGGCATTTAAATTCACAAGGGTTGAGGCACATTGGGACTACATATCTGTATGTAGGACTATGTATAAAAGTGTAAAATATAGAACTGTTTAGAAATATTCTGGATTAACTAAAGTTTTCACCAATGGTGAAGGGAATCTGAAATTTCTTGGAAATTAGGTCAACAGTTAAATATGCACTGTGATCCATCTGCTAGCTACAGAAAGTCAAGTGACTTTAGCAAAAACAGGCAATCAGTGCATTTGGGGATGATAACTAATGGTTTATGGTCCTTAATTGCTGGAAAACCTGGATACAGAAGAGACTGTAAGGGCCCCTGTGTTGATCCCTAGAACATCTGGATAAAAAGGATACCTGCATCAGGCTCCTACTTATTGACTACAGCGCGGCCTTCAACACAATAATTCCAAACAAACTCCTCTCTAAACTTCGAGATTTGGGCATCAGCTCCCCACTGTAACTGGATCCTTGAGTTCCTAACACATAGACCATAATCAGTAAGAATGGACAACAACATCACCACCACCATAGCCCTTCACACTTGTGTATGGCTGTGGGCCCAGCCCCCTACTACACTTCTTATATATTCAAGACTTTGTGGCCAAATTCGACCCAAATTCCATTTGCAAGCTTGCTGATGACACCTTGTTGTAGGTTGGATCTCAAAAAACACTGTGACAGAAAGCAGGAAAGAGATTGTTACCTTTACACCAGACTGCTAGGTAAGCTATCTCTCCATCAGCATCAGCAAAATGAAGGAGCTGGCTATTGATTTCAGGAAGCAGAGTGGAGGGCACGCCCCTGTCTGCATAAACGATGCTGAGGTAGAGATGGTTGAGAGCATCAGGTACCTGGGAGTAATGATCACTAACAATCTGCCTTGGCACACCCATATCGACATGACGGTCAAGAAAACACATCAACATCTCTTTTTCCTCAGGAGAATAAAGAAATTCAACATGTCTACATAGGTATACCATTGAAAGCATCCTATCTGGGATGCATAACAGCATGGTGTGGCAACTGCTCTTTCCAAGACTGCAAGAAACTACAGAATTTTGAACACAGCCCAGTCCATCACGCAAACCAGCCTTCCATCCATTTACTCCTTTTATACTTCTTCCTTCCTCAGAAAGCAACCAACATGATCAAAGACCCCTTCCATCTCAGTTATAATCTCTTCCACCCTCTTCCGTCGGACAGAAGATATAAGCATTTGAATACACATTTGAACAGATTCAAGAACAATTTCTTCCCTGCTGTTATCAGACTTTTGAATGGACCTCTCAAATGTTAATTCTGCTACCTCTCTCTCTGCCCCATCTCTGCAGCTGTAACAGTGTATTCTACTCTGTTCTGCTCCCTGATGCACTCTATGTGGTATGATAAGCCTATATTGCACACAAAACAACACTTTCCATTGTATCTTAGTACATGTGATATCAACAGTAAGTCAAATCAAGTTGTGTCTGCCATAGTTAAATAGCTCAAAGCATATGAAGGCAGAAGAAGTGTGAATTTGCTGTTGTGGGAAGATCTGAGAAAATGAAGCTTTGTGTTAGGCAAATGTTCTAAGTACTTGGAATTGCTCATGAGTCTTGGAGTAATAATGACACAATGTCATGGCAAAGAATGAGCAGAGTGGGAACCTGGTGGTGAGTAAATATAAAAAGTCCTCTGAAGATTAATTCACTCTCCGTGACCACCCATATGATGACATTCAGAATTTTCCAATGCAGACAATCATTCAGGAATTCCTATTGGAAACATTTACCTAGATCATTTGGTCGGTGTCAAATCTGGGTATGTTGCTGCTGTCCATGAAGATTTGTACGCCTTATTCATTTTTCACATTTTCACCTGACTTCTTACCTTGCTGTAGTAGTGATGGTAGTTTTCAAAGGAAAGATTGTTGAACACAGCATGAGCTGGGTGAAGAGAGGACACATCCTGTGACATTGGCTGCTGTGTTTGGGTAATTTCTTTAAAGATTTCAAGTCTTTGGATGGGTAAGTGGCACCTCCATCATTTCCAAACTACAAAGGCAGAAGTCTGTCCACATCTGTCAATCTTAAACTTGGTGTGCTTTTTGGCTGGTACTTGCTTAAGCTCTGTGTAAGTTTTTTCTGCTCTTCTACCTTATGCCAGCTCTAAGGGCATGAATTCTTCCTTCACCAGGTGCTGTATGATCACTATCAATGATGCAGATTTAAGGATGAAATACTGACAACAACTGAAAAGTCCCTAAACTTTCCTGACTCTCCTGCCTTTCACAGTTGGGGCAAGCTGGTCATAGGGCACATTGATTGTCTGAAATAGACCAACGCCCTTAGTTAGCAGTGTGTCCACAGATTGTCCAAACTGTATCTTGTTAGGATTAACTTTGAATCCTATCTTCTCTTGCCACCATGATTAATGTTCCTCAATGTCCACCTTCAGTCTGAGATGCTAGCAGGACATGACCTATATACAATGGGACATGCTTTTGTAGGAAGGCAGGTTCACTGTTGCAAGGATTCCATCTATCACCTGATGGAATTTTGGCTAGGGTGTTAATCCTGAAACTCAGCTAATGTTCTGGGGTCCCATGTTTGAATTCTGCAATGACAAGTTGTGGAATTTGAATTCATTTTAAAAAAATCAGGATTAAAGAATCTACTGATGACTGTGAAACCAATATCAATCGTCAGAAAAACCATCTGGCTCATTATATTCTTCACTTGTAACAATCACTACAAAATCTTAACGAAGAATGAAACAGGAAAGACCACGTACCATACTCCGTCAGCCAATGATTCAGTCTTCATCCACATTGATCAACACTTGGAGGAACACTGAAGGTGGCAAAAGGTGAATTGGTCATGGAAACTATCCCTTGCAAAACTCTGTCTTCCCTAGTTCTTTAACTGATTTCTTAAAATATTACTTCTGGTCTGATAGGATACTGCTGGTGAATTTGATCCTTGCTGAGAATCACAACTGGTTCTGTTTCTATCTTCCTGCAGTCTTGCTTATGTATGTCCTACACTCAGGAATTGACTACACATCAAATCATATGTTCTGTCCTTTGAACAGTTTGGCTGATCAGCTAAGGGCGTCATTTGTCCCTTCGGAATGGAACTTGCCTACCTCTTAGGGCCAACTGACCCTTGTTCAACTGCTGTTCACATGGAGTCCTCCACTTCGGCCTTCAAAGTTCTTATTTGAATATTTGTTACTACCGCTGAGATCTGCACCTTGATGGCTCCACTGAGACCTATGCCCTAGGCTTCCGTGCTCAATACAGCAGCCTTCCTACTTGTAGCAGTGTAGCCCCCACAGGCTCTGCATTGCCAGTGACAGCTGGGTATGGGCCTGAGGTTTCAATGACGTCCATTTTCAAGGTTAGTTGCAGATGGTGGACTTGACTGCTGCTATCAGGACCAATGAACATGAACATGTGACCCTGTTTAGCATCCTTTCTCTTCCTTGAATTTGACCAGGAGATTGTTTTCTTTGCAAGCCCCCTCCTTAACCTCCTTTGTCAGTGATGGTTGACTAATCCTTTTTCAGTTTTTCCACCTTGAAATACCATTCCCTCAATGGGCATGTGGCCTTTCTGAAGCCCTCCCTACTGATTGATGTGCTGACCCCATTCGTAGCACTGACTTCCGGCTTTCGAAGGCACTGTTGCACACGAACCTTTGAGATCCACTTGGAAGTTAAAGAGGCCTTGAAGGAATGTACTATTGCAGTAACTCATGTAATAGTTATTTCAGCAGTACCCATTACCTATATACAGCCATGCCTTTTAATTTATTTTTTCAATCCACCTTAGCCAACTTGTGTGTAATTCCTTCATAATTTCCCTTTTTCAAGTTTAATATCCTTGCTTCAGAATAAGCTTTCAAACATACTGTACAATGCTATCATCTTGTCATATTAAAGGTCATTTTACAACAAAATTGTTAATTAGCTCTCTGAAGCAAGGATATTAAACAGGCTGGTGAGGTAGTGATGGTGAGAGCAGGCTGGTGTGGTAGTGATGGTGAGAGCAGGCTGGTGAAGTAGTGATGGTGAGAGCAGGCTGGTGAGGTCGTGATGGTGAAAGCAGGCTGGTGAGGTCGTGATGGTGAGAGCAGGCTGGTGAGGTGGTGACAGTGAGAGCAGGCTAGTGAGATAGTGATGGTGGGAGCAGGCTGGCGAATGGTGATGGTGAGAGCAGGCTGGTGAGGTAGTGATGGTGAGAGCGGGCTGGTGAGGTAGTGGCGGTGAGAGCAGGCTGGTGAGGTCGTGATGGTGAAAGCAGGCTGGTGAGGTAGTGGCAGTGAGAGCAGTTTGGTGAGGTAGCAGCAGTCGTCGGCGGGAACAGCGTTTTGCATGTCAGCAGTGGCCTCAGCAGCTTCCTGGGTGTCCTAGCAAACGGAACAGAGCCTGCACCATTGTGGAGGTGGGATCTGGGACTCCAATATCCGCACATGTTTTTTTGCTTAGCTTTTGGGTCTGTGAAATCTTTTAATTCTGTTTCGTTTTAACCAAGATGGCACCACTGAATGGTGACATTGTGCACTTTTTTCTGTACTTATGTCTTCCTATACTTAGTACACGTGACAAATAAATCTAATCTAAATCTAAAATGTAATGTTAGCTTTGAACAATGCTATTTCAATGTCAATAGGATGCCCATTCCAAAAAAAAATTTGAGACTGTTTAATAAGAGGATGCCTAAGGATCTACAAGTGATTGATTCCAGACTCATTACTGAAAGGATGCTGTCTCATTAGGTGAAGAGCACCAGTTAGAACAAGGGTGTAAATCTCAGCCCATGAAGCAGGTAGCCTAACTCATCAAACAGCTATGAAAACAACAGCTAAAATTATTTTGTAGTAATCAGCTGTTTCTTTGAAGTTGACTCACAATATTAAGAAATAGGTTCTTGCTAAAGATTCTTCAGTTAATCTTAGAGATAGATTTCAACATATTTATAGATACACATGTAACCAAAGTATAATAGAAGCATTAGCGAAAAATTATTTAAACCTAGTTGAGAAAGTTAATTA
Organism: Stegostoma tigrinum; assembly: GCF_030684315.1. Classification (NCBI taxonomy): domain Eukaryota; kingdom Metazoa; phylum Chordata; class Chondrichthyes; order Orectolobiformes; family Stegostomatidae; genus Stegostoma; species Stegostoma tigrinum. The sequence goes on along the minus strand of NC_081354.1, from coordinate 49,764,863 downwards.
GTCTCAGGAAATCTCTTAGAAAGGTGCCTGGTACGTCCTGAACAAAATAGATTGTTCGCAACTTAGTAACTAGTTAAAAAGTAAAACTAACTTTATAATGAGAAATTAATACTACGAATCTTGTAGCAGTCAGCCAAAACACTTTTATATATATAATTGGTACAGTGGAAAATATAAGAGGAATAACAGAATTTGATAGAGCTAGCCCACGGAACACAATGAATACCAGGATTCAAGTAGTCCTTGGAGATAAGCAAGTCTGGGACAGACCCGAAGAGGTATAATGAGTAACTTGGGAATGTGAATTAATATGTGGCATAGAAAGGTTCCAAGCACTGGAGACCCTTCATCTAGGGTCTAGGCCCGAAACGTCAGCTTTTGTGCTCCTGAGATGCTGCTTGGCCTGCCGTGTTCATCCAGCTTCACACTTTACTGTATTTCATTCCTTTGGTCACATATTTAGAATAGTATTGTATTTCACCACATGAGGGCTCTCTTGCTTCAAGAATCAAAGCAAAGTTTGTAGTGCAGATAACAAGGTGTAGAGCTGGATAAACACAAAAGGCCCAGCAGCACAAGAGGAGCAGGAAAGCTGATGTTTCGGGTCTGTTTGTGTTAATTCTGCCACTGCAATATTCCAAGAAAGACAATATTTTAAGTCTACTTGAAAAAACAATCTTAAATTATACATGGTGGACTTTGTTGTCCATTTTTAATTGCTTTGAGAAGCACATTCCACATGCAAACCACCCTCCATGTAAAAAAAAATTGCCGCTCATGTCTTTTTTAAATCTTTCTCCTCTCACCTTAAAAACATGCTTCCTGGTCTTGAAATCTCCCATCCTAGGGAAAAGATACCTGCCATTAATTTTCATCCTTATTTATGTTAAAATTTCTGTGCTCAGTAGGTAGCTGTAAGAAGTTCCTTTACCAGTAGAAAACTCCTAAAACTGGTGAAATATGCCCAGCTCTCTGCCCTAAAAAAACGTCCTGAGTAGCTTTGGGATACCTCCTTCTACAAAGCTCTTTCATTTATGAAGTACAGCTGTTCAAACAGAGCATTTAAGATGCTACATCTGGCAGCTTTGAAATTTATGTTAGTAAGAATGGATAGTGGTTATTTCTTTTTGGCTGATATAAGTTACTGCCAGTGTAATTGTCGCCGCAAAATGTTCAGAATTATCAACAGAGATAATGGGAACTGCAGATGCTGGAGAATCCAAGATAATAAAGTGTGAAGCTGGATGAACACAGCAGGCCAAGCAGCATCTCAGGAGCACAAAAGCTGACGTTTCGGGCCTAGACCCTTCATCAGAGAGGGGGATGGGGTGAGGGTTCTGGAATAAATAGGGAGAGAGGGGGAGGCGGACCGAAGATGGATAGAGGAGAAGATAGGTGGAGAGGAGAGTATAGATGGGGAGGGGATAGGTCAGTCCAGGGAAGACGGACAGGTCAAGGAGGTGGGATGAGGTTAGTAGGTAGGAGATGGAGGTGCAGCATGGGGTGGGAGGAAGGGATGGGTGAGAGGAAGAACAGGTTAGGGAGGCAGAGACAGGCTGGACTGGTTTTGGGATGCAGTGGGTGGAGGGGGCGAGCTGGGCTGGTTGTGTGGTGCAGTGGGGGAGGGGACGAACTGGGCTGGTTTTGGGATGCGGTTATCAACAGTTTTTTTTTAACTGAATTTGAATCCTTAAACTACTTCTGTGGAAATTAAATTCATAGGCTGGAGTGTTTTAAGTCCTTCCTACATTTAGTTTGAGATATGAGATGTACGATAGTGTTATGGAAAACATCCAAAAGGAAGACCAATCATTTTTACATCTTATGTTAAAAGGGTGGCACAGCATGGTGGGAGGACAGTGCAGCTCAATTCTTGAAACAGGTAATTGAAGTAATTTGCTTATATGACAGTGACTTTGAGGACATTAAAAAAAGTTTAATTTTCATGAGATTCCATAGCTGTCAGAGCAGTGGCATCAAGTGGGAGATCATGGTTGGTATAATTTACCATCTATTGAGTGAACTAGCAGTCTTTGGAAGGGGTGGTAAAGCAGTGTGAGTACTGGATGTTACCAAGCATGGAACTTTGGTGCCAACACTCTGGGTATGTGCTGTCTGAGCATTGTGTGCAAACTCATAGTTGTGTGTTCCAAATAAGTGGGGAGGGAGTTGGTATGAGATGGGTAGTGGAGGAATCTGTATAAGAGGCTTTGTTTATTCAAACCTCCAATCTAGTATTGGCATTGTGCACTCAGAAAGAATAATCTCTGGTAGGGAGGAGCAGTAAACTGTGGGAGAGCTGCAGCAGAAAAGCGACAACCTTGGGATGATGTAGATGAGACTGAGATTAGCCTTCTGCAGGTTCTTCAGTCAGAGGATGAACTATCTTCAGGTGTCTCAGTGACAATGTCGATGAACCTCTCTTGGGAGTCTGTCACAGATTTCTGTGCTGTGATAGTGGATGAGCTGATCCAAATAGTAGTAGTGACCATATTATTACAATGGTGCTGAAAGTTATCATCCCATTACACTTAAGCGTCTCTGGTTCATTATAGCCACCCATTGGAGACTTATGTGGGATCTTAAAGAATGCAGGGCATCATGCATCAAAGTGGTGACTGACATCCTCTTTAAGAGGGCTAGCCAACATAATTTCCTTCTCATCTATTTGGAATCATAGAGTCAGAGAGCTGTACAGCATGGAAACATGGGTGGCATGGTGGCTTAGTGGTTGGCACTGCTGCCTCACAGCTCCAGGGACCTGGGTTTGATTCCACCCCTCAAATGACTGTCTGTACGGAGATTTCATGTTCCCCCTATGTCTGTACGGGTTTCCTCCAGGTGCTCTGGTTTCCACTCCCATTCCAACAATGCATATGCTAGGTGGGTTGGCCATGCCAAATTGCCCACAGTGTTCAGGGATGTGTAGATTAGGGGGATGGTTCTGGGTGGAATGCTGTGAGGATCAGTGTGATTTGTTGTGCCAAAGAGCCTATTTCCACACTGCAAGGATCCTGTGAAGACCTTTTGGTCCAAATCATCTATGCTGACCAGATATCCTAAATAAGCCTCGTCCCATTTGCCAGCATTTGGACCATATCCCTCTAAAATCTTCCTATTCATATATCTATCCAGATGCCTTTTGAATTTAATTGTTGTAATTGTACCAACCTCCACCACTTCCTCCACCCTGTCTATTCACTCTATTCATGCCCCTCATGATTTTATAAACCCCTGCAAGGCCACCCTTCACCCTCTGACTTAACTGGGGAAATAGCCCCAGCCTATTCAGCCTCTCCCTATAGCTCAAACTCTGCAACCCTGGCAACATCCTTGTAAATCTTTTTTGAACGCTGTCAAGTTTCACAACATCCTTACAATAGCAGGAAGACCAGAATTGCATGCAGTATTCCAAAAGTGGCCTAACCAATGTTATAGCCGCAACATGACTTCCCAACTTCTTTTGTCAATGCACTGACCAATAAAGGCAAGCATACCAAACACCTTCTTCACTATAAATAAAAACCCTAAGAACTGTGGATGCTGTAAATCAGGAAGAAAAGTTAAGTTGTTGGAAAAGCTCAGCGGGTCTGGCAGCATCTTTGAAGGAAAAAACAGTCAACATTTTGGGTCCGGTGACCCTTCCTCAGAACTGAGGAGAACTGGACCTGAAATGTTCACTCTGCTTTTTTCTTTCACGGATGCTGCCAGACCTGCTGAGCTTTTACAGCAACTTTGTTTTTGTACCTTCTTCACTATCCTGTCTACCCGCAACTCCACTTTCGAGGAACTATGAACCTGCACACCAATGTCTCTTCTGTTCATCAACACTCCCCAGGACCTTACCCAAGGAATCCTAAACAGATAAATAGAAAGTGGGACATTACACCAGCGCTTCACCGGAGGCTCACTGATGATGTTACCTAGAATGGTGATGAACCGTCTAAAAACGAACCTTCCAGCTCAGCGAGCAAACTTACATCCAGAACCTCAACCTGAGCTACAAATCTTCTCAAAACTCGTTACCGTTAAGTGTATAAATCCTACCCTGATTTGCCTTTCTCACATTTATCTAAATTAAACTCCATCTGCCATTCCTCAGCCCATTAGCCCATCTGATAAAGATCCCATTCTTCTTTGAGGTAACCTTCTCTGCTGTCCACTACACCTTCAATTTTGGTGTCATCTGTAAACTTATTAACTATACCTCCTATGTTTATACAAATGACAAAAAACAGTGGGCCCTGGTAGTTGAGACTAGGACATTGTGACTCATTAAGAAATTGTTATTTACTCCTGTGAGGATCCCAAGCACAGGGACAGAAGAAATGTACAAAGCAGGGTGTGGGATATCACTAGGGAAGTGCAAGCAGGCAATGGGATGAGTGAATTTGCTATTCATGTATCTGGAGTGATTTGACACTGCCCTGTATTCTTCATGTCTCTTGAGGGCCTTCCATCCTGTGGTGCTCTGTTGAATGCCATAAAACTTAACTGCAGAGGAGAGAACAACTGAACAAGGAGGTTTTAGTAAAATGCTACTTCCTGAAACAAAGAGGATGTGGAGGAGGGTACCGTATACGTGTCACATCATGAATGACCCCAGATTCCACAGTTAAGGCAGTGTTAGATAGGCACATGACTTATCTTTCTCCTGCATTATTGCTGACTAGTTCACTGCCATTCCAGCTCACTATGCCCAATGACACCTGAGCTCTGCAGTGGAAAATTAAAGCCCACATATAGTATGACAATTCCTACCACTCAGCCCTTGGGGAGAATCAGAGTACCTTGAAATCCAGGAGGGCTGCAAGTAATGGAAAGGATGTGGGGCAGAACACTATACATTTCTTTATCAGATTAGAAATGATCTGAAAGGTAAATCTTAAATGATCTAGCATGTGAGCATTAAATATTGCTATGGCTTTCTTCATTCTGTTGTGGGTGCTCTTACAAAATATTTGTGCTATCAGCTGAAGTACTGGCAGGTTACTGTTTGAGCTGCCTCATGTCTTGCAATAGCATTAGCAGCAACCCTTTGGCTATGTGAGGTTTCAAGAGCCCTGACATACCTTAAGACTTTGCACAGGTAGGATCCTTCTTTATTATTGTAGCTACTTCAGATACTTGTGTCACTGGCAAAGGGTCTGAGGAGACACTTTCCAGATTTGAAACCCTGCGAGGAGCTCCAGATGCAGAAGCTAATCATTCTCCCTCAAAAAGCACACTTGCAGCTCATAGCTAATCTATGTTTTGAAGGACTTGACAGGCGAACAGGCAACTTGTTCCTCTCTCAACCAGCAACAATACGATTTGGAATCATATAGGGCAAAAATCTACCCTACACCCAGCAACATGTAATGAGGTGGTTTTGGTTAATGAATTCATAATAAAGAATCCTCCAGGGAAGAGTAATCGTAGTATGATGGAATTTCACATTAATTTTGAGGGTGAGACATTTGCGCCTGAGCCTAATATCTTAAACTTAATAAAGAAAATTACATAAGTATGAAGACAGAGCTGGTTGAGGAAATACAATGTAAGTTAACATGACAAAGATATTAGAAGATTTTAAGGGCATAATTCATAACTTTTAACTAAGATATTTTATTGAACAAGAGAGCCTCTGAGATGTATATGCCATCTGTGCTGATCTAAGGAAATAAAGCTGATATCAAAATGAAAGAAAGAGCTTTTCACATTTTAAATTAATGATGAGTCATTGGCCAGAAGACGGGAATTGTTTTAGAACTTGCAAAGCATGAATTTAAAAAGGTAGAAAAAAATTAGAATATGAGCTTAAATAAACAATAAATAACATGAAGTGATAATTGGAGTTTTATAAGCATGCAAAAAGCGTCTAAAATGAACATTCAATCATTAGTGAATGAATGTCTGTAATTAATGAAGGGCAACAAGGAAGTTGCAAAGGTTTTAAACAAGTCTTTTGTATCTGCCTTTGTGTAGAAGATGGAAAAACATAGCCGATAGGGTTAGAGTAAGGGTTAATAGCCGATCATGAATTATTTTAGTTGTGTCTTCCATCTGGGCAACTAGAAGGCCAAGGAAGAACTTCACATCCAATTCAGTGGTCAACAGTTCATCCATGACTCAATATCAAAATACTTTGGTATTATTCTTGACTGCACATTGGCCTACAGGCAATGCCTTTTGTAATCTGAAGCCAGTTTCAAGACAAGAATGAATTTCATGGAAGCTGCTGGATCCCATTGGGAGCAGGAGATTCAACACAGTTAGCACAGCTTCATTTAACCTGGTCTATCCAGCAGCACTATATGGCTGCTTACTATGTTGCATGAACTGCGACATGTGGAAAATATTCATCTCCAGGAATTACTGAAGTTTTTTTGGCAATGTTGAGAACAAAGGAACTCCAATGGCTTCCTCTGCTAGCAGATATTGAACCTCTTGATGTCTCCAGGCAAAACATTCTCAAAGGTTTACCACCTGACAGGTAACAAAGCATTCCCATTGATGCAGGACCTTTAAAAAAAAACAATACTAGTCTGAAATAGTATCAGAGATAATGGGAACTGCAGATGCTGGAGAATTCCAAGATAATAAAATGTGAGGCTGGATGAACACAGCAGTCCAAGCAGCATCTCAAGAGCACAAAAGCTGACGTTTCGGGCCTAGACCCTTCATCAGAGAGGGGGATGGGGAGAGGGAACTGGAATAAATAGGGAGAGAGGGGGAGGCGGACCGAAGATGGAGAGTAAAGAAGATAGGTGGAGAGAGTATAGGTGGGGAGTTAGGGAGCGGATAGGTCAGTCCAGGGAAGACGGACAGGTCAAGGAGGTGGGATGAGGTTAGTAGGTAGCTGGGGGTGCGGCTTGGGGTGGGAGGAAGGGATGGGTGAGAGGAAGAACCGGTTAGGGAGGCGGAGACAGGTTGGACTGGTTTTGGGATGCAGTGGGTGGGGGGGAAGAGCTGGGCTGGTTGTGTGGCGCAGTGGGGGGAGGGGACGAACTGGGCTGGTTTAGGGATGCAGTAGGGGAAGGGGAGATTTTGAAACTGGTGAAGTCCACATTGATACCATATGGCTGCAGGGTTCCCAGGCGGAATATGAGTTGCTGTTCCTGCAACCTTCGGGTGGCATCATTGTGGCAGTGCAGGAGGCCCATGATGGACATGTCATCTAGAGAATGGGAGGGGGAGTGGAAATGGTTTGCGACTGGGAGGTGCAGTTGTTTGTTGCGAACTGAGCGGAGGTGTTCTACAAAGCGGTCCCCAAGCCTCCGCTTGGTTTCCCCAATGTAGAGGAAGCCGCACCGGGTACAATGGATGCAGTATACCACATTGGCAGATGTGCAGGTGAAGCACTGCTTAATGTGGAATGTCATCTTGGGGCCTGGGATAGGGGTGAGGGAGGAGGTGTGGGGACAAGTGTAGCATTTCCTGCGGTTGCAGGGGAAGGTGCCGGGTGTGGTTGGGGTTGGAGGGCAGTGTGGAGCGAACAAGGGAGTCACGGAGAGAGTGGTCTCTCCGGAAAGCAGACAGGGGAGGGGATGGAAAAATGTCTTGGGTGGTGGGGTCGGATTGTAAATGGCGGAAGTGTCGGAGGATGATGCGTTGTATCCGGAGGTTGGTAGGGTGGTGTGTGAGAACGAGGGGGATCCTCTTAGGGCGGTTGTGGCGGGGGCGGGGTGTGAGGGATGTGTTGCGGGAAATACGGGAGACGCGGTCAAGGGCGATCCCGATCACTGTGGGGGGAAAGTTGCGGTCCTTAAAGAACTTGGACATCTGGGATGTGCGGGAGTGGAATGTCTTATTGTGGGAGCAGATGCGGCGGAGGCGGAGGAATTGGGAATAGGGGATGGAATTTTTGCGGGAGGGTGGGTGGTAGGAGGTGTATTCTAGGTAGCTGTGGGAGTCGGTGGGCTTGAAATGGACATCAGTTACAAGCTGGTTGCCTGAGATGGAGACTGAGAGGTCCAGGAAGGTGAGGGATGTGCTGGAGATGGCCCAGGTGAACTTGAGGTTGGGGTGGAAGGTGTTGGTGAAGTGGATGAACTGTTCGAGCTCCTCTGGGGAGCAAGAGGCGGCGCTGATACAGTCATCAATGTACCGGAGGAAGAGGTGGGGTTTGGGGCCTGTGTAGGTGCGGAAGAGGGACTGTTCCACGTAACTTACAAAGAGGCAGGCATAGCTGGGGCCCATGCGGGTGCCCATGGCCACCCCCTTAGTCTGTAGGAAGTGGGAGGAGTCAAAAGAGAAATTGTTGAGTGTGAAGACGAGTTCAGCTAGGCGGATTAGAGTGTCGGTGGAGGGGGACTGGTCGGGCCTGCGGGACAGGAAGAAGCGGAGGGCCTTGAGGCCATCTCCATGCGGAATGCAGGTGTACAGGGACTGGACGTCCATGGTGAATATGAGGTGTTGGGGTCCAGGGAATTGGAAGTCCTGGAGGAGGTGGAGGGCGTGGGTGGTGTCACGGACGTAGGTGGGGAGTTCCTGGACCAAAGGGGAGAAAATGGAGTCCAGATAGGTGGAGATGAGTTCGGTGGGGCAGGAGCAGGCTGAGACGATGGGTCGACCTGGGCAGGCAGGTTTGTGGATTTTGGGAAGGAGATAGAAACGGGCAGTGCGGGGTTGGTCCAAGTTCTTTAAGGACCGCAACTTTCCCCCCAGAGTGATCAAGAACGCCCTTGACCGCGTCTCCCGTATTTCCCGCAACACATCCCTCACACCCCGCCCCCGCCACAACCGCCCTAAGAGGATCCCCCTCGTTCTCACACACCACCCTACCAACCTCCGGATACAACGCATCATCCTCCGACACTTCCGCCATTTACAATCCGACCCCACCACCCAAGACATTTTTCCATCCCCTCCCCTGTCTGCTTTCCGGAGAGACCACTCTCTCCGTGACTCCCTTGTTCGCTCCACACTGCCCTCCAACCCCACCACACCCGGCACCTTCCCCTGCAACCGCAGGAAATGCTACACTTGCCCCCACACCTCCTCCCTCACCCCTATCCCAGGCCCCAAGATGACATTCCACATTAAGCAGAGGTTCACCTGCACATCTGCCAATGTGGTATACTGCATCCACTGTACCCGGTGTGGCTTCCTCTACATTGGGGAAACCAAGCGGAGGCTTGGGGACCGCTTTGCAGAACACCTCCGCTCAGTTCGCAACAAACAACTGCACCTCCCAGTCGCAAACCATTTCCACTCCCCCTCCCATTCTCTAGATGACATGTCCATCATGGGCCTCCTGCACTGCCACAATGATGCCACCCGAAGGTTGCAGGAACAGCACCTCATATTCCGCCTGGGAACCCTGCAGCCATATGGTATCAATGTGGACTTCACCAGTTTCAAAATCTCCCCTTCCCCTACTGCATCCCTAAACCAGCGTAGTTCGTCCCCTCCCCCCACTGCGCCACACAACCAGCCCAGCTCTTCCCCCCCACCCACTGCATCCCAAAACCAGTCCAACCTGTCTCTGCCTCCCTAACCGGTTCTTCCTCTCACCCATCCCTTCCTCCCACCCCAAGCCGCACCCCCAGCTACCTACTAACCTCATCCCACCTCCTTGACCTGTCCGTCTTCCCTGGACTGACCTATCCCCTCCCTAACTCCCCACCTATACTCTCTCCACCTATCTTCTTTACTCTCCATCTTCGGTCCGCCTCCCCCTCTCTCCCTATTTATTCCAGTTCCCTCTCCCCATCCCCCTCTCTGATGACGAATACTAGTCTGAAATCTTGTAGTCCCTACTAGAATAGAAATGATGACTGTAGCCGTCCAAGTCAGAGCAGTGCCCTCAGTAATGAACCTATGCCTGAGAGATTTTGTTTAAATGACATCACACCCATTCACACTGTGTCCACTGATGCCATGGAATAGTTTCTTAACCTCAATTTTGAACTATAAGGACTTCTTCATTAATATGAAATAGGTGAAATAATAATAGTCAAAAATGAAGTGCAAAAAGACAGGAGGAACTTAAAAGGGATAACAAGGTGTACAGCTGGATGAACACAGCAGGCCAAGCCGCAAGGGTCCAGGCTGAAAACGTCAGCCTTCCTGCTCCTCTGATGCTGCTTGGCCTGCCGTGTTCGTCCAGCTTCTACACCTTGTTATCTCAGATTCTCCTGCATCTGCAGTTCCTACTATCTCAGGAACTTAAAAATATCAGTTAATTGTCCAGTGAATTTGATATTGCTTCCTCCTGATGCTGATCTAAAAGTGCAAGTTTGGCTCATTCACTTCCAGTTCTGGGGTTGCCAACTTAATATTTTGTGGCAAAATACTATCCACAGTCTCAGAAATTTTCTTCTAGGCCTCTGTATGACAAGTTGACTAGTTTTAAGCACTGGGTCCCTATAACCCTTATTAAATCTAGGTGACATTTATTGTCTTCTTTGAAGCTCTGCTTTTTAAATGATCTTAATGATGCTTCTATTTTTCTCTCCTTTAGGGAAGTAAATGTCTTTGATCACAAATTTGACTTCTACAGCATTTTACTGGAGCTGCTTTATGAAGTTCACAAGTGAGTATTAACTTAGCTATTTAGATAAATCTTGAGCAGGAGATAACTAATACAAAAACAAAGACAGTAATGACACCTTCATGTATGAATGCCTCAAAAGCGGTTTTATAAATCATTATCATTCGTGAATTTTTGATACACAGGCTTGTACTGATTCTAATCTTACCAATTTGTGGTTTGTTATTAGTTTTCTAATCAATCAGGAGTGATTTTATATAATGGATATGTTTGGTTTCATCAGAGTTTGAAGTGAGAGATAACATATTAGTAATACATAAAACTATATGTCACATGGATAGAGCATCGGTGCAGTTTGGGTAGCTAATCAAGTCCATGCTAGTTGACAAGAACAACACGTCCTAATTCAACTTTTGGTGGTAGGTCCATAGTCCTTTGGACATTGACTCTTCAACACTGGAGTATTTTTTAATGAGAGTTAATAGTGAGAGCTTCTGCCACTATCAGTGTTTCAGGTAGTGCTTTCCAGGTTGCTTCCACCTTCGAAGTAAAAATTTGTTTCTTCATCTCTCCCCTAATCCTTCTACCAAATCCACAGTTCTGTACCTAAAGTGCGGGATGAAAACCTTCCTTTAATATTATCCACCTGCCAATAGCGTCATGAGCCTTCACATGTTCCTCTGTGCTTGATAAATCAGTCCACACTTCATTCTTTCTTCATCTTGTAGTAGATCATTCCACTTGGGAATTGTCTCCCACTTTATAGTTGCCTTTAATCTGATGTTTGGATTAACCCAGGGATTCTTGTTTGTATTAGCTTGTTAATGAACTATTCGTTAACTGATCTGGTTCAAGTGGTTTACTTCTTGAACAGACTACCTTGCAGTAGTGTTGTTAACTTCTAAACTAGCTCCCTAATTATTTAACATATTATTGAACGCATGTTAATTTAATCAGATGATAATTTAATTAGATGATAAGCCTAACAGTTTTATAGTATGGTTATTTGTTTTAAGTATTTATCTAGTTGCTGTCTCAGTATTATAAAATCTTAATCTGACGATAGGCTAAATACAGCTGTCATTGCTTTCATTACTTTTCAAAAAACAAAACTAATACTTTATATCTCTCCTGTTTCAGGCCGACTACTATATGTACCTTTATTCTAAGCATACTTTTAAATTTATAACTAGTTCAAAAGACATCAAACTTGAAAAAGCAAAGAAAACCCTGCACTTATACAATGCCTTTTTGGAATAAACAATGTTCTGTTGTTCTGAAGCACTCTACAACCAATGAAACATTTTTAAAATACAGCTACTGTTGTCATGTAGGAAATGCAGTAGCAGGTCCTCATGAAGGACTATACAGTAATGACTAGATAATCTATTTTGTGATGCTGATCAAAGGAATATATATGGACAATAGCAACATGGATACAAAATTGGCTGAGGGATGGGAAATAAAGAACAATGGTTATCGGATATTTTTAGGCCTGAAGAAGGTTTGTAGTGGAGTTCTAAAGAAGATTTGCATGAGAATTCCCAAGTGATTGGTTTTGGGACCTTTGATTTTCCTGATATACATTAATTATCTAAAAAGCTTGGCATGCATGGGACATATGAATCATGCAAAAGTTGGAAGCACTGTAGACTGTGAGGAAGACAATTTTAAAGCACATAAGGACTTTGACAATTCAGTGGAATTGGCAGATAGGTTCAACATGGAGAAGCATGAGGTGATTTGCTTTGGCAGAAAAGATATGGAGATATGGGTGGCACGGTGGCTCTGTGGTTAGCCCTGCAGCCTCACAGCACCAGGGACCGGGGTTCGATTCCAGCCTCGGGTAACTGTCTGTGTGGAGTTTGCACATTCTCCCCGTGTCTGCGTGGGTTTCCTCTGGGTGCTCCGGTTTCCTCTCACAGTCCAAAGATGTGCTGGCAAGGCGGATCCGCCATTCTAAATTGCCCGTAGTGTTCAGGGGTATGTAGATTATAGAAGGATGGATCTGGGTGGGAAGCTCCAAGGGGCGGTGTGGACTTGTTGGGCCGAAGGGCCTGTTTGCACACTGTAGAGAATCTAATCTAAAGGATGCTATCCAAAAGTGTGGGCAGCAGAGAGACCTGGGTGTAAATGCAAATATAAATCACTAAAGATGGAAGGACATGTAGTATGACCAGTTAGTAAAATAAACTGTATCCTTTTTAAATAGGGATATAGAGAACAAGAGAAAAGTGATTATGCTTATCTAGTGAGATTTCAGCTGGATTACTATGTACTGGGTGCCACTGTTTTTTATGCATTGGAGAGACTGCAGAAAAGGTTTACAAGAAATGTTCAAGGAACGAGAAACTTTTAGTTAGGACAATAGATGAGAGAAATTGAGGCATTTTTTTGGAGAGGAGAAGGCTAGGAGGAGCTTTGGTAGAAGTTTACAAACAATGAAGCGACTGGACAGAGTAGCTAATGTGAAACTATTCTCTCGTAGAAGGGTCAAGAAGCTGAAGACACTGTTTATAAGATTTTTTGCAAAATAAATAAGTGTAAAATGAGAAAAAGTCTTATTCATACAGTGAATAGTTAGAGTCTGGAATGCAGTGCCTGTAACTGACGTGGAGGCAAATTTGGTCGAGGCTTTCAAGAGAGTGTTCAATGATTATTTCACTAGAAATGGCGTGATGGTTCTGGGGAAGACACAGGCAATAGAAACAAGTTACAGTCCTGGTGCAAACTAATAGGCTGAATAGCATCCTTCTACACTGTAACAGTTATCGATGCATATTAGCGATAACTCTCCTTCTGTGATATATTGTCAAGTGAACTATTATTGGCATTCTCATAGGCATAAGGGAATCTCAGTTTAGCCTCTGTTAAAAGACTGCAACTTTGATATTCCAGCACACACTCAGTACTGCACTGGAATGTCAACCTTGATTTTTGTGTTCATGGTTTTGAGTGGGAATAAAACCAACAACTTACTGACTTAGAGATAAGAGACTCAGAGACAGGGGTACTACCAGCTGAGCTGTGGCTGACACATCAAAGCAAAGGTCCACTAGTTAAACACTTGAATTCTGATCTAAAAAAATGTGTACATCCATAGTATAATATGCAAGTGGATTTATTTAGTTTTGTTAGTTTTGCCCTCATACCAAAACAAAAATTGTGGGACCCTTTTAAAGTGAGCTGAACTGAAGGGCCAAGGCTTTTGATTTAGGCACAATCAGCTATCTTGATGCAAATTGTGGTGAAATTTCTTTTTATTTTCCATTTAAACTTAGTTTCATATTATCAAATACAGAACCTTCCTTAAAACAGTTCAGTCTGGAACATATAGAATTGACATTTTCTGTAATAAAAACAAATTGCTTTAAATGTGTTCTATGATGTACTTAAGAATAGCAACTAACAAAAAATGTATAGAACCCTCTATTATGATCTTAAAAAAATGGGCTAGTGAACTTTTTGGTGAGTTCTTTATAAAGACAAAATTTTTCAAAATGTACCTGATAATGTTCTTGCACCCAAAGGAACAAGCTTAATATAATCGCCTTGAAAATCCCAAATGAATAGAATTAATGGGAACCCTGAGTAGTGAATATTGGACTCCAAGGTGTGGACAGATTTGTGGGAGGGGCCAATTTAGAGTACAATGCTTTTAAAGTATCACAAAAAAATTGTAAAATTTTAATTAGTGCTGAATGTTACTGTGCTTAAGGTTTACACCAGATTCAACAACTTGAGGCCCTGGGGTTTAGCAGCAGCAGAATTGCACTCAACCATAATCTGTAACCTCTGGCATCGAATAGGCTCCCATTCTACCAGGAGATCAACCCTTGTCTAAGGAAGAGCAGGATGGTGCGCCAAAGCCACAGATTAGACATGTCTAAAAATAAAGTGGTAACCTGGTGAAGCCACAGTATAAAACTGCATGCCAAGAGTGTAAGTAGCATTTGGTAGAGCTAAGCAATCCCAAAACCAACAGATCAGATTTGAAATCTGTAGTCATGCCACATCCAATAATGAATGGCGGTGGACAGTTAAACAACTTACTGGTGAAGGAGGCTCTACAAATATGACTAGCCTTAATGATGGCGGAGCCCAGTACATCAGTGCAAAAGACAAAGCTGAAACATTTGCAGTTCTCTTCAGTCAGAGGGGCTGAATGAATGATCTATCTTGGCCTCATCGCCGGAGAACGCCAGCATCACAGATGCCAGCCTTTAGCCAATTTGACTGATTCTGTCTGATATCAGTAAATAGCAGAAGGCACTGGATACGGCAAAGGCTATGGACCCTGATAATATTGTGCAGTACTACTGATGACAAATGCTCCTGCAACACAGACGTCTAACCTGCTCGCTGCTTCTGGGTTTGGGTTCAGCCAGACCCATTCAGCTCCTGACCTCATCATTGCCTTAGTTTAAGTATCATTAAATATTCTGAACACAACACCAATGCCTCTAAGTTCCTCTCTTTAGGAAAGAAATTCCAGGATTCTGACCCAGCAACAGTGAAAAAAATGGCAGTATAGCTCAGAATGGTGTGTAGCTTGGAGAGGAACTTAGAGGTGGTAATATTTCCATATATTAACTACCCTAGTCCTTCTAGGTCATAGTGATCAGAGGTTTTCAAGGTGCTGTGTCAGGAATCTTGATGATTTGTTGCAGGGCATCTTGTAGGTAGTACATGCTTCTGCTGCACTGCATCAATGGTAAAGGAAGTGAATATTGAATGTGGTGCATGGAGTATCTGTCAAGCAGACTGCAGTGTCTTAGGCGGTGTCTTGAGTGTTTTTGAATCTGCAGTCATTCAGTTATGTAGAGAGTACTCCATCTCACTCCTGACTTGGGCCGCAGTGATTCAAGGCAGCAGCTCATCACCACGTTCTCAGTGGGCCATAAACACTAACCTAACCAGTGAAACTCACAAACCACAAAAGAAGAAAAATAAATGAATATGTTGAGAGAGTTTATTTATTTTACTGCCACTCTATTACTTACACAGATTTTTTGATCTCTTGGAGTGATCAGTTAATCTTACATTGATATTGTGTAGCAGTACCGTAGAAGTGTATCAGTTTACTAAATTATACCTGATATTTGATGTTGGTGATTTAGTTAAACTTTGATAGTACTTCCATGTTAAATCTGACTTTGAAACTCCTGTGTTTTGGTTTGCAATGGCAGAACAGTAAAGCTTGTGGATTTGTGAAACTAGAGAAAGATCATTATCAACAGTGATTAACTAGTTAAGATACAATACACTGAATGGGACATTTTAATCTTAGCGCTTTCTCTCATGAAGCATGTTTTGAGTTAGGCCCAGAAACTTTCCCAAAAGGAATGAAAAGAGATTAACATCTTGAGTGCAGAACAATTAATTCTAAAAGTAACAATTTCCATTTCTACAACACCTTTAATGTAGAGAATCTTCAAAACTAAAGCTTCAGATTGATTAAACATTAACCTAAAAAATTAGAAAGTAAGAAATTGTTGCTGTAAAATGTGTGCCTGCATTTTAAATGCTAGCTTGTCCTTTTTCTCTCTCATGCTGATAGAGTTGCAGCATTTTAGCAGAATTCTCTTCGTTTATATTGGTCTACATTGAGTCCATCCCATTTAGACTTATGCTGATGCTGAGAACTCTGCATTCTTTCTGTCACCAGGACTGTGAGGCCATCTCACTATCTTCTATTCACATTGTTGCCATTTGCCATTGTCTTTATTAAGATGAGTGCTCCCTGCTATGCCATGTGTTCCTCCATGCCTGGGCTCTGAAGCTGTATTGAACCTGATCCATGGAAAGAAAGTTCAATTTTGACCCCTGAATGAACTGGGAGCAAACTAGTTAGTGGCCTTCAGTGACTAATTTGAGTGGTTGTCTCTTCCCCGCCTGTTGACCGATCCTAGAATCCGAGCACACTGGTCTGTAGTGAAGCCGGTACAGTGATCTGAGGGGAATGTTTCAGTGATTATGTGTTCACAAACCTATCTACTTCAGGAATGAGAACCATACCTCAGATGTGGAAATTAAGAACTCTGATTCACTACAACAGCAACGGAATATCTGTGCTACAGGATGCCTTCAAGAAATCAAAGTATGGTTTAAAGTGGCAGATCTACCAGTCCCATTTAAATGCCTGGTGTTGCTTTGATTCATTTGTCAGCATTTTTTTAAGGATAAAACTAAGAACTGTGGTTGCTGGGGATCTGAAACAAAAATAGAAATGGCTGGTGAAATTCATCAGAACTCATCAGACTTCAGAACCTCATGAAGCGTCACTGGACTTGAAACTCTGACTTTCTAACTTTTTTTAAAAAATATGTCAGACCTTGACAGAACTGAAAACTGCAATCCAATTTTTTCTTCAGGCTAGACCCCTGATTCTGAAGTAATAATCAGTTGTGAACTTTCAAAACAAAATAAACTGTCGGGAGCCCCTGAATATTGTCTGTGATCAATATGGCATTGAATGCATTTCAGATGCAGATTATTGTTTCACAAAATTGCTCATTTTGTCCACACTTCCCATTGCAAATTTGTGGAATATATCCAGTCTTTTCTCCATGGCCTTAACTGTATTTGTAACCTCGATAAAAATTTTGCACATCTGTGAAAATAGAATTCTTATTCTACAAATATTTTCTTGATGCCTGTGGGTACAAAACCTGTTGAATGTATCAGACTTTCCAAGAACCACTTAGAATCGACTGATTAATGGAGGTGCTGCAAGTACAGAGGCCACACCTCTTGCATATGTGCACAGGCATCAAAGGCACTAACTGAGACTACAATCTGAAATTCCCAAAACTTGCTCAAAGGCCAAAGTTTAATAACGTGACTGAATGTTGATGCAATTTCCATTTTGGCATTGAGTGAAAGCCACACATCAAAAATGGAAATCTTCCAGCATTTAGCATGAGCTTTTTTTTTTCTGAACAAATGTTATTAATTCCTGTTGTTGATACATCCCAACCCTTTTCAAAAATGAATTATTTCACAGTTCACCAAGCAGCTAGGATATCAGTATAACTGCATCAAGCTTGGAAAGTAGCAATCATAACTTTGTATTTGCATTAACTGGGCACTGACCCAAACTCTTAAATTTATTTTAATACATAACATGGTGTGATAGTGCTTTGGGTGAGGTGAAATAAGTCTGTTTCAAACTGGGGATGTATAGTCCAAACATAGTATAGAGAGATTCTTTCAGAGAGACTTGGCAGGTGTTAATGAGAGGGTTGGTGTGAGGGATTAGATGACAGTGGAGTGGGAAGCGTGGATAGAAGATGAATGGATATTAGTATGATGATGAATGTACTTGGAGAAATGTTGAACTTTTGTTTAAAAAAGGAGGACATTTAGTCAAAAGGTGACTGTAGATTTGAATTCATTTGCTTTCTGAAGAGGCACCCTGGAATATCACTCCTGAATGTGCTGAGTGAGCTTCAAACAACAACTTTCAAATAGAGATAGGTAAGCCAAAACAAACTGGACAGGTAATTCTTGCACTGCAGGTAAAAAAAAGGGAGTTGTTTTCTTTGCTGGACGTAAAGAAAGGAAACAGGACATTGGCTTACCTTCCAAAATTACTGCTACCAATGTCACACAAAGGAATAGCCACAATGTCTAATTGTCTACTCTTAGTGAAACTCGGAAACTGATCCATATGTCTTTTATAACTTTTATCTTTTCAGATTCATAATTTCTAACCTGTGTATATGTTTGCTTCATTTTAATTCACCTTGCATTTAGTCACTCTTCTATTAGCTCAAGAAAGTGTGGTTAAACTGGCCCCTTTTAACATATAAATTAATTTGGTCTGATAGACATCTATAAAGAAAGAGATTTTTAAAATGAATTACGCTTCTTGGAACCAACTGAGAGATGGGTGAATGAAGAAGGGAGCCTGTTCATCCTTCCTCGCATGGAAGCTTGACAATTTGGATTCTCCCATCTAGGTGCTGTAATGTTTGAGAGGCTTGGATTCCTGTTGGAGGTCAACTGGTTGATGGAGGCTGCAGGACAAGTTAGACCATTCCCTTGAGTGGTCTTAGGGACAATACTGATGGATCTGGGACTGCTTTTATGCTCAGCCAATTGGTCTGCAAGGTTGGTGTGGGTGGTTGGGGGAGGGGCGGCGTTGGCGGTAGGTCAGGAGGAATGGAAGGTGTGAAGTGTTTGGTGGTGGAGGTTCCAACTTGGAGAATTATGGGAACAGTGGAGGTGGGTGGCAGTATCTGGTTGTGGGCATGCTGTTTCCTGCAATACAGGTATCCTGGTGGCTCTTACTTCCTGGCTGCAGCAGCTGTCTCAGGGATGTGGTTTTATTTTGTTTTCTGGTGTTTATCATTATAATTAAAATGTCAGCCTGTCTCCTTAGAGAAGGTTTGTCAGCATGTTTATTCTCTGCTCACTTTATTGTCACTATTGCCAATCGATGATTTGGAGCTAGGTTTGATCAGGGTTCTGTTTTAAGACTTTAAGCCCTCTCTCTGCTGACTTAGAGTCATAGTCATAGAGTTGTACAGCACAGAAACAGACTCTTTGGTCCAACCAGTCCATGACGATCATAATCCCAAACCAAACTAAACTTCCCTCTCCTGTCCCATATCCCTCCAAGCCTTTCCTATTCATGTACTTATCCAAATGTCTTTTAAACATTGTAATTGTACCCGCATCCACCACTTCTTCTGGAAGTTCATTCCACACAGGAACCACTGTCCATGTAAAAAAAAATTGCCCTTCATGTACTTTTTAAATCTCTTTCCTCGCACCTAAAAAATGTCCCCAATCTTGAAATCCCCATCTCAAGGAAAAGACAACTACCATTAACTCTATCAATTCCACTCATTATTTTATAAACACCATTTTTGAGGATAAAACTCCTTCCTATATTTAAGCCACAAGTTTCTGGAAATACAAATTGATAATTGCGCAGTGACACCAATGGGGCATCTGGAACCTCATATAGACCTTGGCCAGTTGTTGTTGAGGAGTTAGTAGTGAGTGAATGGCAGGATATATGTGTAAAATGCACAAACATTTTTGTTCAAATACTGCATTCCAAAATTACTTTCTGAAATAAATATTTTCAGTTTACATTTTTGAGTTTCAAAACAGCTTCGCATTTTGAAAATTATTCCCTGTCAACACTAACAGGACTGTGGATGGCAAGACTAACTCACAAATACTGCCAACACAAATTTTAAAAATGTTCTAAAAAAAACCTCTGAGGCACAGCTCACTACCTTCTTGATTGACATTCCACAGCTTTATTTCTCTCCTTTACAGCCCTCCAAGCTTCATTTAAGAACATTAACACAGAAGTTGGCCATTCATTTTCTTGAGTCTATTATATGTTAGATTGTGGTGGATGTATAAACCTACTTGCATTTCGTATCCTAACAGCCTTACACAACAAAATTTAAAATTTTCAACTTGCATTGCTACAGACATTTTTTGGATATTATTTCAGAATTTTTATCAACTTCCATGTGAAATGCGTCCTGATATTAGCTGTGGACAGTTTTGTTACAATTTTGCAAATGTACCCCTTGCTCAGAGTTCCTATCTCACCCCAGAAATGATTGTCTCTATCTGTACCATTAAACCTTTCCATCTTGTTAATTTAACAAAAAAAAATTAACAGAACGTAGACCCTGCTTACGGGTATTTGTTGCCCATTTCAAATTTCCCTTAAAAGGGTGGCGGTGAGCTGGCTGCTTGGAACTCTCTAGACCTTGTTATGTTGGTACTCCCATTATGACCACCCTACAAGAAAACTGACCCCTTTCTTTCCTTAATGTCTTAATTTACTGTGATATGTTTCTTTATTCATTCATGGATAGGAGGATCACTGGCTGGGCCTGCATTAATTGTCATTTCTAAGTTGCCCTTGACAAGGTCGTGGTGAGATGTCTTCTTGAACTTCTCCAGTTCATGCTGAGTGGGTAGAACATGACGCACTTGTCTTTGCTTTGTTTTCACCTGCTCATTGTCTGCGCACTTTTTATTTTTGGTTCCAAAGAGGGATCAGACCTGGCATATGAATATTGGGCTTGCCTGTGGTTACCAATGTTTACTGTCATCTTTGACTAAAATGATGATCACATCTCTCTTAATGATTCCTTTGTTGGTTCATTGTTTCTCTCATGTTTGTGCCTTGGGTGTTGTTCAGTATTAAGACCCAATAAAAATGCCAGTTGTGTATTTGTAACCCCGTAATTTGCTTATTTGATAGTTTGAGCCAAAATGTGGCTGCTATTCTCCATGTAATTAGGCGCTAGATCTGTAAAACAAAGTTCTAGACATTTACAAGATGAAGTACATGTCACAGTATTATTAAAATGAGAAATCCATGCTGATAAATAGATGTTTTTACAGCCCATTAGATGTTTATTATCATTTTATGCTTGTGAGCTGTCATTAATTTATTTTACAGTAATTAACTTGTGGCCTGGCAACAAAATTCAGAGTTGAATATCATCATTTACCAGGCAGCTACTCTATGGTGCTGTCTACCAAGATAATAACATTTGTTATTCCCTAAAGCATTAACATTGGATTTTTGCTGGTAAAATTGAAATTTCAACTCGATGTTATTGATTGTGAAATTTAGTTTTTTCTATCAGCACTTATCCATTTCAGATGGTGTTTATGACACTATTTCCCCCAAATGTCTCATTTTAAGTTACATAATCTAGGATCGCCTCAATTACTTTCTGCCAGTTGTGTTATATTGATATAAGCTGAGAGCTTATGGTTTAGTAATGATTTATTCAGCCATGGAATCATAGAATCCCTACAGTGTGGAAGCAGGTCATTTGGCCCATCAAGTTCACATTGACCCCCTGAAGGGCATCCCACCCAGACTCAGCTCCATACCCTATTCCGATAACCCTGCAATTCCCATGGCTAATCCACTAGCCTACACATCCCTGGACATCATGGTCAATTTAGCCTGGCCAATCCACCGGCACATCTTTGGGCAATGGGAGGAAACTGGAGCGCCTGGGGGAAATCCATGCAGACACGGGGAGAATATGCAAACTGTACAGACAGTTACCCAAGGATAGAATCAAACCTAGTTAACTGGTGCTGTGAGATAGCAGTGCTCACCACAGGACCAGTGTGTGCCCATGAGAGAATGTATAATTATTTTAAAGAAACAATTGGAAACATTGTGTTCTTGGCGGTAAACTAAGATTAATATAGCATATTGTGAAATGCAGACTCTAGCCCTATTTTTAGTGGAAAGGGAGGCCAAAATGTCGTGAAATCTAACTTCCAAGTTTGTATTTGAAGTGAACACTTTTTCTGGTGATAACTTAGAATTTCAGTTCTAAGCTAGAAAACAAAAGGAGAAATTAAAATTTTCATTTTCGGTTCCCCTCGATATGTGTTTTACGTATACGTAGAGAGAAATGTGTGTCCTCATAAGCAAAATCACAGAAATGAAATTAGGAGGATCAGGTTTGCATCTAAAATTTTTGCTTCTGATTATGATTTATGCAAGTGATCGCACTCTGGTTTCAGTCAATAGCTGCCACCCCTAACCCATACATTGGCTCAAGTTAAAGTCATGGATGATATGGTTGATTCTCAAACTATCCCTTTATTTTGCATTGCATTCCATTGGTACCTTTGTCCCTGCTCATGAGCATTGTAGTGTATTGTTTATCATTGTTGTGGGGCACATGCTCTTTTAAAAAATTGACATCACTGATTGCATTTCTGTTGGTTTATACTGCATGAGCAATTTAGCCAAAGTTACCCAAACCAGTTTAAAAGATCAAGAAGTTTAATTTGTAAGTAACACCTTAAGTGAAGTGACTTGCCATGATTTTCGTATCTTGATTTTAGAAACATCATGATGAAAGTTGTCCCCAGCTTACCCCAAAATTAAATTGATAAACGTGATAACTTCCTGCCAATTGTGTCCTTTGATCATGTTTGCAGACTCTCTTCAAATTGATACTTTTAAGCCACAAATGTTTCTTTTAGCTTTCAATATTCACAAGCTACTTACTTACCTGAAAACTAGTATATGTCAATTTAATGAGTATACGATTCTGTATAGCTTTGAAAAAAGTGTTTGTGAACTTGACCAAGGCTTTTGAGATGGTAAACTGTGAGGCCTGTTGAAGATACTATGACGATATGGCTGCCCTATCAAGATGTTCATGATTTTCAGCTCATTTCATGATGACTGGTGTGATGCAAAAAGGTTCCTTATCAGATGTTTTGCTGTCACCAATGGCACCATGGCACCAACAGAGGCTCCACTGCTGTTGACCTACTTTTGTTTTTAACTTCTGAGCCACACTGATAAATGCACACAAAGCCTTGGATGTAGGAGCATAGCTTCAGTTCAGGACAGATCGTAGCCATTTCAATTAATGAATACCTATTTGTGATTGGTGCATTTGTATTCTGAGATTCCTTTGTTTTTTGTTCTCATCTAGACTTGGGCATTCCTAAGTAATAAGAGTTCTTTCTGCTAAATGTACAACCTCACAATTATCTGTGTTGCACATGCCAATTAGTTGCCTTTTCTGTATGTTTATTTGTGTAATTTGTTTTATTAACTAGCCCCATTCCTCCCAATTTTGTGTTATCTGCAATTTTAGAAATGGTTGTTAAACATTATGAACAACAGTGATCCAAGTTTTGATCCTCGTGGAACACTGTCTTTTTTTCCCCACTCTCTGCTTAGTGAGGCAAGTTACCAATCCACTTTGCCATCTGTCCCATATCTTTTGTTGAAAGTTTAAGTGGCATACAATTTAAAATAAAAACTTCCAAAGTTTTTTTATTGACAAGGTGCAAACATGAACAGTTCGCCCTGAGGGGTTGACTTTGGTGAGGATTGCTATTTTGCAGTTGAGTCTCTTTTAAAAGCTGTTTGTTACATTATTTGGACATGCAATACTTTAATTCTTCTATGGATAAGTCAACTTGGGGATTGAATAAATCTGTGTAGTAATGTATTATATTTTGATATGGGTCAGCTGCTCTGTTACTTTTTTCTCTTTTGGTTTTACTTTACTGCTTGCTGGTCGCTAACCATGTTTTTGTTACACACACCCTTCAAGGGGTGAATACCAGATCTAAAAGGAAACAGATTTATTTGTTTCTCGGTATACCACTTTTTGTAAAATCAGTTATCTGTAATGACTTAACAATTTGTCAAAGTTCTAATCAAATTGATGTTGCCTCTTTTCTCAGAGGCTGTTGTTGCAAATTGATCTCTAGCAGCAGTATCCAGTTGAGGTCATTTTCATTCTTTAATGTCTGTAATTGGCCATAAATTGCTCATAGTTGTTAGGAACTTTGCTGATTCTCCAACTGGGAGAAAAAGAGGACAAAGAGAATGAGATTATTTAGATTTCTTTTTTGAAAGAGCTGTCACAAGCAGGATAGACTGAATAGCCACCTCCTGTGTTCTATCAAATCTATCAGGCAGCTAACTTGGAGCTCGTAAATTTTGAGGAGGCCACAGCTGTTAACAGTTGTGTCTTCTTTTAAAAAATTCTTTTGCATAATAAGCAAATCAATTCCTTTGTAACATCCAAGTGGTGTTAACCTGGTGAAAATTGCTCGTCAAAGAGGTGTAATGCTTAATATTGCAATTTCTCTGAATTTTAGTGAGCAGTGGCACTTGTAAACTAGTGACCGATATCATAGACTTGTTCAAAGGTTCTTTGGGTATTTTCTTGCCATGTCATAGACATGTATCATATATCACTATAGTGAAGATTTCTTTGAATTGGCATTGAAAATAAAGCAAGTCCTTCTCATAAACTTCTAACAAATAGCTTATTATGGATTATACAGAAGATCCTTTCATTGACCAACTTGGCGCATATTTTTAAAACAAGAGCTTAGTTCAGAAAAAAGCAAATACAGGTAACAAACAGAATTTAAACATCACAGCATTAATAACTTTGTGGCCGAACATTTTTTCTTATGCCCTTGTTTAAACTTTGCAAAGAATGATTCAGTTAAGCCCACAGCCCAAATGCAGCTGTTTTTATCAGCCCTACGTATCATTTCATTCTTAAGTACATTTTCCATATTCAGCTGGGGTAACTTGTCATTTTGAGACAATAAGGCCAAAATTGGCTTTTTGAGTGCCCATCTTTTCAAGATCAACATCTCTTTTCACTTTTTTGAGAATATTATTGTGATACTTATTGTGTTCCACTACAAATATGTAGAATTCCTGCCAGATTTGATCTGAGTACATGTTGAGATATTTCACTTTCTCCTCATTCCATCCCAAACATACCTTGTTTAATTCTTTCTGAGTGATTTCTGTCACTTCCTCACCTGGACTTTGATTTTTCTTTCCAACACTTGTTTTGTCTCACATGCAGTTTGTAAGCCACATTGGGAACTGCCAACTTGCCTGCATTACTATTGTATCCTGTGTCTCAACACCAGCATATACTCCTGGTTTAGAAATAAATGGTGTTTACTCTTCATATTCACTTTGTGGTCTCAGTTCCTTCCATCGAAAGACCTTATTTGGCAATTCTGCAGGTCCTCGTATGGCCTCCCTACTGTCCATTATTGATTTGGACACATCACTTGCTTGAACTAAACCTTTGCTGAATTGTATTGCAAATACAGAAACAACTTTGGAATTGTGACAATCTATTTCAATTCATGGACTAAATATCCTGCCCACTACATAATTTCCTCATGTAAAATCCATATCTATGTTTTGAAATTCTAATATGCATTTAGGGACAAAGCCAACTGTACATGCTCCCTTTGTGAGAGCACAACTTAAATTTACTTTATGTTAATTGTAAAGGCACACACATCACAATAACATATATATTAATGTGTATTGATTCAGTGAACTTTCTGAAGAAGGATCGAGATACTTTATTAATAGTAAGCTTTGAGACGAACCGGTATTTCCAATGATGATAATCTTTTTAGGCTTTTGGATGATGGACTTCCTGTTCAGTTATAAACCTTTTAAACCATTTGAATCATTACTTATCCCCACTTTAAAATCATTCTTCCATGCTTCATTTTCTGATGCAACTTGCCCTATCCCAGGAAATTCCAGTCACATGCACTCATGCCACAGGTCTAACATCCATATTCTTTAGCGGAACAGTTTTCTGAAGATTCTTTAAATGTTCCTATTACTCTCATTTCACATCCAGCATTTTGCTTTTTATGCACTATTCTGTGGAAGTGAACATGTGATGAATTTCCTAAAGCCATTTTTATTCTCTATATCCTATACTAGCACAGTCATTTCCCTCATATTTTCACGCTGTTTTCTAGCTTCAATTAATGAAATCACAGACTCTGTGCAA